>NC_139019.1:38489068-39089068 GCF_964374135.1 Grampus griseus | reverse complement strand
CAGATCAAGGAACCCCATGCAGAGACCTCCAGCTGTGGGCTGTTAGAAGCAAACACACACAGGATTGGTAAATAGCATTTTTTTTTTTTTTTTTTTTTTTTTTTTTTTTTTTTTTTTTTTTTGCGGTACGCGGCCCTCTCACTGCTGTGGCCTCTCCCGTTGCGGAGCACAGGCTCCAGACGCGCAGGCTCAGCGGCCATGGCTCACGGGCCCAGCCGCTCTGCGGCATGTGGGATCTTCCCGGAGCAGGTCACGAACCCGCGGCCCCTGCATCGGCAGGCGGACTCTTAACCACTGCGCCACCAGGGAAGCCCAGGTAAATAGCATTTTACCAATGGATTTTACAGTGGATTTTGGGCAGGGCATCAACTTTGTCCACTTTAACGGATCATGTATAAGGAAAGTATGATTTATTCAGAAATATGTTTTACCATTTGTATATTCACCTGAAGATCAATTTAAAGTGTATATATCCAGAACATTATAATGCTTTTCTGAATTTTTAGAATGATGGCTTTTTTTTTAATGTTACATACTATGCAATATAGAATAGTACAAATTTAAAAGTAAAAATACATCTAATATCCCACCACTGAAAATGTAACCATTAATATTTTTGTATATAAATACATGGGGTGATAGGTATGAATATATAAAATGGGATCATAAAACATGCTCAGAAAAATGTCAACTATCCTCAAAATAATCTATAAATTTAGTATAATTTCAATCAAAAACCTCCATTGGTTTATTCCTGGAACTAGCCAAATTTATTCTAAAAGTGTATGGGGGCTTCCCTGGTGGCACAGTGGTTGAGAGTCCACCTGCCGATGCGGGGGACACGGGTTCGTGCCCGGGACTGGGAAGATCCCACATGCCGCGGAGCAGCTGAGCCCATGAGCCATGGCCGCTGAGCCTGCGCGTCCGGAGCCTGTGCTCCACAACGGGAGAGGCCACAACAGTGAGAGGCCCGCGTACCGCAAAAAATAAAAAAAGTGTATGGAAGAATATATGCATGACAATAGCTAAGACAATCATGAATAAGTGAATAAGGAAATATACTTGTGATATTAGAAATCAAAGTATTTTATAAAGCTATAATAACACAGTGTTCTATTTACAAATAAATTAAAATATAGGCTAGTGGAGCAGAATAAAGAGCTGATATCCAAGAATACACAGCTTCAGTATATAAAGGTGAAAGGATTTAAACAATCAGTGTAAAAAAGTGGATTGTTTGATCTTAGATGGATTAAAAATCTATATATGATAAATAAAATTGTATGATTATCTGAATAAAATACAGGTTCATGAGGAGTTTCTTAACTAAATATTAAATTCACAAATCACAAAGATTAGCAAACGTGACTATATCAAAATTTTAAATTTTGGGGAAAAAAGGTGCTTAAACAAAGGAAAAAATGTACATAACCTGTAAGGGATTAGCATCCAATTTCACAAATAAGTAGGGAAAAGAAAATAGGAATATAAAACAACAAACACAACCAAAAGACACAGAATTATCCCAAATAGATCGGTAGAAAACAAAGAAGCAAAAATATGTTTGTCTATGTCAAGTGTTGGTGAAGATGTGGTGAAAGAAAAGTTCTCATAAACTTTGGAGAGTAACTTGAGAGTAATTTGAGGTTCTTCATACCCTTCAAATTAGAAACTGTATTTCAAGGTGTAGTTACTAAAGAATTCTCACAACTATTTTGAATGCACAGACATGCTCAAATAGATTCACTGCAGCCTTATTTGTAGTGAGAAGATTTTGGAGCAACTCAAATGCCCACAAGAAGGAACATGAATTATTTCACTTACGAAACAATTTTTCATTAAATACTAGTATTTGCCAAACACTGTTATAGACATTCATAGATGATTAAACAAGACACAAAAATGAATGACCTCAGTAAATAAACTGTGGTACGTTCATATAGTATCATACTATAAAATACTATTATGCATAAAATAGATTAATACTAATACATAACAGGATTAGAACTTTGAAAACAAAGTTGAGTGAAAAAGTCAGTTGTAGAATGTTATATATTATATGAAACATTAAAGAAACATTTAAAAACAAATACAACATGACATTTATATAGATAATGGATATATTAATATTTAATAAAGATATAAATCATGTTCTTGAAACTGACACATTTTATGATAATGGTAACTTCCTGAGAAAAGGAGGGGAATGAGATTGGTGAGGAGTACATGGAACAAATTAATTTTACCTTTAAGGCTTTATTTATTTAAAAGGAAAAACAATTTGTTGAAGCAGTTACAAAATAAGCTAACATCTGCATAATTTATTTGTTGATATATTAGTATATTGTATACAGCTGTCAGCTACCACATACGAAATGACAGGGTCATATCAAATTGACAGTTTCTTAATATCTGAGCTGGTAGAGTAGCTTTATTCTACAAAGGGTTCATAGGTCCAAGATCTTTCTATATGATTTCTCTGTCATTCTTGGCTTCCATCTTGTGCCAAAATAAGTGCTTCAGCTTCTGCCATCATATTTGCTTTCCAACCAGCAGGAGGAGGAAAGGAATAAAGAGGGCATGTTTCCTCTCATTAAGAACACAACCCAGAAACTGCACATACCACTTATCTTTGTAGCTTGTTTGCTAGAGCTTAGCTGCATGACCACACTTTGTAAATGTCGTCTTTACTTGGGTGATCATGTGCCCAAGCTAATAATTTTATTATTATGTAAGAGATGGAGAACAGTCACTGGGGACAGCTCTCAATTTCTGCCATAGGTATTTATATGAATAATTGCTTTTTTTTCAATAATCCATGTGATTTTTCTATGTAGAAAATCACATTATTTGAAATTAAGTACAAGTGGCTTCTTCCTTTCCAATCTTTATACATATGTTCTCTTTTCTAGTTTTATTGCATTGGTAATGACTCAAGTGCACTGTTGCATAGGAGCAGTGGTGGTAGACAATTTTGTCATTCAATTCTTTTCAATGGGAACACATAAAATTTTACTATTAAGTTGTTTCCGGTATCGTTTTTAAAGATTGATCTATCTCTGTGGAGGATAGATTTCAGAAAGATGTGACAGGAGTATAATCAGGAGATCAGTAAAGAGGTTACTTCAGAATTCCAAGTAAGAGACAGTGGTGGTTTAGACCAGAGAGTGGTTTGCAGCGAGAACGGAGAGAATTGCTTGGATTCCAAATAGATTTTGATGAGGGTGGAGAGAAGCTCTTGGATTCAAGATAAATTTTAAAGATAGAACCAATAGTATTTGCTGGTGGGTTATACTAGAATATACATGTGGAACGTATGAGGAGAAAATAAGAATAAAGAATGATTTGCTTGTTGTGGCTTGAGAAACTGAGTCAATTGTGATACTATTATTTGAGATGGGAAGGACATGGGAAGAATCAGAGGGTGGGGAGGGAGGCATGAATTAAGAATTATGTTTTGGCCTAGTTATGTTTGCGATGACTATTAGAAATGAAAATAGAGATGTCAAATCAGGATTTGGAAATTGGAGTCTGGCATTTAGGATAAGGTCTTGGTTAGATACATACATTATGAGTTTTCAGTGTGTATATGGTATTTAAATTTACAAAGTTGGATATTGGCATCACTGGAGTGAGCATAGAGAAAGAAAGAGTCAGAGGACTGAATCACTGAGGACTCCAGAACATAGAGATCCAGAAGAAAGAGAAAAATCCAGTGTGTGAAAACATAGAGCTGCAATGAGGGAGGTAAAAACCAGGAAAAGTGGCGTTCTGAATACTTGATCAACCAAGGCCAATGTTGCTTAGATGTAGAATAAAATAAAAATTGAGAGTAGAACTATGGATTTGGCTGAATCGGGGTTATTCACTAGTTTAGAAAGTTTTTTTTTTTTTTTTTTAGTGGAATATAGGAAATGGTAGCTTGATTAGATTCAAGGGAGGAGAAAATAGAGGGCAGTTGGAAAGCAGAGACAGTGAGAATAAAGTACCTCTTCCAATAGTTATTGCAACAGAGGGAAACGGAATTGAAGAGTTATTGGATGAAGGCAGATATTGGACCAAGGGAGTTTCTTTCTTCTTTTTAATAAATGGGAGACTCACAGTATGTTTCCACAATGAGAGTGATCCAGCACAGAAAATTTGATAGGGTAGGAGAGAAAACAAGAGCAGAAACATTGATCTTAAGAAGATAACAAGGACTCAAATTGGATACATATGGAAGGTTTGGCTTTAGAGAGGAACAGAACAGTTCTTTTTTTTGCAGCAAGGAAGACAGAATATATGGGTGTCAATATGGAATACTGGATTCCGGGGTGAGAAAATAAGAACATTTGGTTTTCCCAGGGAAATGAGATCCTCAGCTACGAGTAAAAAAAGGAGACGATGTAGAGGTGGGAGGAGAAAGGGGAAGGTGTAAAATATTCATCTTAGAGTTGGGAGGTGGTGTGGATTGAATGTGGAAATATGGAAGGACTACTGGGAAACACTGAAGGATCACTTGGGTTTGTGATCATAAATAGAAAAGGAGACAATGCATGGCAACTCTTTTTCCTCAGATAGTTTCTGCTAGTCCCATACAGGTGCAGAGCAGACTGAGAAAGTATTATGGGGAATGAAATTTGCTGACAATCAATCAGAGGTAGAGAGGGTTTAAGGAGTAGAGTACGTATGCAGAGAAGTGATTGGTATGAGAGATACATATCATGTGTCCTTCCTGATCACAGCTTTCTCTTACCTCTTTGTAGGCAATCATTATCCTTTCATTTATAGTAATCACTTCCTTGTTTTTAAAAATAATTTTATCATCTACCTGTGCACCCCTAAACAGTATAATTCAGTTTTGCTTTGTTTTGGAACTTTCTATTAATAAAATTATATTATATCATTTTATATTGTTGCCTTAATCTAGCATTGTTTTAGTCTTGTAAATATCATTCACATTTTGTATAGCTGTAGCTCATTCATTTACTATTGTTATACAGTATTCAATTAAATGAAAATACCACAATCTGTTCTTACATTGATAGCTATTTCAAAAAAATCTTTTAGCCTAAGAAAAAGTTTACTAAAAATGAGTTTATTTTCAAAAATAATAAAACCAAGTCTACCTACAAAAATTGCATAGCCTTCCAATAAAAGTAGAAAGAATATTACTAACCCCATAAGAGTATACAAGTAAGGTATTCTGTATATCAAAACTGTAGAATGACTATTTACATGCGTGTTATTCTTTCTTTCCCACAATTGATTATTTCTAGTGAGAAAAGTATCTTTTCAAATGTATTTTGAAATGGCTTGAAAAGGATTTCTGAATACAGTAAGCTGTTACTGGGTTAAGCCTCACATCAAAAACCTCATATTATAAGAAATCAGATCAATATTTTCAATAATGTATGATTGGAAACAACTGACCGAAAGTACTAACTTGTGTAATAAGATTGTGTTGAAGGTAACTGAAGGCAGAACAGCACTCTGCATGACCAGTGGCAGTTTATTTGTTTGATAGTCAAATACAGGATCGATTCTATTTCTTCCCCAACTAACTTCATTTAGCTATTATGTGACAGTAAAACTGATGCAACGTGCTCATTGCTGGGAATTGCTTGCCTGCTCAGCCCTAACCTTTCTTCCTAAAGCTTCCCTGAGTGGAGAGAGATAATTTGCAAGTGAAAGGCATGTTAGAATCCTGAAAAGCAAAGTAGCATTCACTTTCTAGGAAATACAGCACCCCTTTACCAAAATCCTTTTTCTTCTCTAAATCCTGGAAAAAATACATATGGTGATAGTAGCTGTTCTGAAAATTCAGTATTCTTTTTAGGTTGCTGTTTTTATTAGTATGTTTCCTAGTAGTATAGTGGCTAAATTTTGAAGGGAGGAGGAAAATCAAAACTCAAATGTATCACGTTATGGTGAATTAGAAAAGTCTTCATGCCTGAACTACATACTGCCTATATATACTACTCACCAATAGAATAATCATAATACCAATAAGAATAATTATATAACATATACTGAGATGCCAGTTACCTCACTAAATGCTTCATGTGCTTCATAAAATTTAATCTTCACACAATGTTGGGAATTTACTTTACCCTCCCGTTAATATAGATATGGAAATGAAAGTTTATCTAATACAGTAAGGACCCAGTGATATTACAGAACAGGCAAAAGGAACACCAAGCTTGTGTCCTTGACCTCATTTTACGCTACTGCTTTGCACTTGAAGTTCTAGTCAGTTGGATCTACTCCCTGCCTCCAGGGCACCTCAAGCCCCTCACTCTCCCTAAACATACTTCCTTTCTGGAGCCACTTCTTTGCACATTCTCCAGACAGACTTCTTCCTGCCCAGCCTGCAGGACCCACCAGGTCCCACTTCTTCCATCATCTCCCCTGACTAACCTAGCAACTATTGGTCTCTCCCTCCTCTTCACCTCTTCAACAGTTAACCAGTAACTTACCACACAGTTTAGCCCTCCAATTGTTTTACGTATGCTAATTCTTTTCTACCAACTGGATAATCATTTTCTTGACCGGGATAATCTTTATGGCGTGTCACCCTTTACAGTCTTAAGAATAACATTGTTTATTTTCAACATATTCACCAAATTCATTATGTTCCAATTTCCAGGCTCCACACTATGAATCTATAAAAACATAACATTTAATAAAACATGATTTCCATCCACAGGAGCTTAGTACCTACTGTAAAAAATTTACATAAAAATAAATGCCAAGTAGGACACTTTGTGTTACAGGGTCCCTTCATATGTGTGTATCATGGCATTCGGTCTCCTGGTAACCCTTTGAGGAAGGTCTTTTCTCAAAGGAGCAAGCTAAAGTCCAGTGCTCACAAAAACAGTAAATGGTACTTTGAGAGTTAGGGTCTAAGCCCTCAGTCTCTAGTCACAGACAATCAACTAAAGTTATTCTGGCTTATACATGACTAAACTTCAACTTTATGCTGATCAAAACAGCCTGTTTTGTGGCCTATAGAACATGCATTGTATATCTGCTTTGGCCATTGAAGAAGGGAATGCATTTGAAAGTCAAAATGGTGTGGCTATGGTTCAGGCATCCAAGGTAAAACTGAGTGGTCATGGTGGACATGATTTTAGACACATACTTGTCTTGCTGAGAACTTGAATTTTCTCAACTATATTGAACCCAGGGACATCACCAACCATTCTCAAAGCAGTGTCTGCTGGCAGCTGCAATCTTATGATCTCAATGTCTCCTCTTGTAACTATTTAATTTTTTTCTTGCTTTGGGAACAGTAACAAAGAAGACAATGCAAGTCATAGCCTCTCATAAGAAGGTGCTAGATTCTTTAGCTAGAAAGTGATTGGGCAATAAAATTGCTTTAGATTAGATTTTAGCAGAAAAATGAGTCATATGGGTAGTGGCTAGTAGCTCATGTTATGTATATGTTAATACCACATTAGAAGTTAAAAACTACTTAGATAAAATTAGGCAACTGGGCTTCCCTGGTGGCGCAGTGGTTGAGAGTCCGCCTGCCGATGCAGGGGACACAGGTTTGTGCCCCGGTCCGGGAAGATCCCACATGCCGTGGAGTGGCTGGGCCCGTGAGCCATGGCCACTGAGCCTGCACGTCCGGAGCCTGTGCTCCACAACGGGAGAGGCCACAGCAGTGAGAGACCTGCGTACCACGAAAAAAAAAAAAAATTAGGCAACTGACTACCTGGCTACTAGTCTCCCCAGAAGTGCCAGCTTTGGATTGTTTTTCAGCCTTATTCTCCTGAATTCCTCAAGAAATAAGATATATTTCCCAAGGTTTATTAAAGTTTAGGTTGTCACTACTCCCCCTATTTCTAATTGGGTCTGTTGCACCAAAATGGTGCACCAAACGGCTAGGACCTTAATCCTACAAGACTCAGATCCAAGATTTGGAACTCAGGAATATTTCCAACTTGGTGTCCATTCCCCATATTGAGGCAGGATGACACCCTGTTTCAGCAGGAAGTAGCCAGAGTGGTCATCACCCTGTTCCCTCAAAGATTTGGAGAAGGTTAAAACAGGAGTGGGGATTGAAACTGAGTCCCCCTAAAATCAAGTTCCCATGCCAAGTTTATGATTAACCTATTTATCCAAAACTATTCTCTTTCTTGCCCCCCCCTTCCTCTCAGGATTGAGGAATATCAAAGAAAAGAGGGGATTGAAACCTAGTAGGACCCTGCAGGGCTCTCCTGGGTATGAAAACCCCTCTGTGTTCCCCATTTATTGTTTGTGAAAAAAGGCTTTAGTTTCCCAAGCCTTCCCTGAGTTCCAAAGAGCAGGCACAAGCAGTTACTAATTAGAGAAGTGAGGGAATGTAGAAACAAAGGAAAAATGTGTAAGCAAGAAAAGTAATGACAATAGTTCAGCAGTAAAACAGAGCCCTAGTTCCTCTTCAAGGGGTATACATAGCAATCTGACACATATCTTTGAGTTGCTCTGCAGGAACTAAGACACCTCCCCTGCCCCGAGGTAGAGAATGGTGACTACACGTTAACCACAAGCTTGTAGACTCCAGACTGTTTGAAACCAGAAGGCTGATGATTAAGATTCCTGAAACATCACCCTGTTACCTCACCACCAACCAGTCAGAAGAAAGTCATGCATCCTGCAGCTCTCACCACAAATGTTGCCTTTAAAATTCTTCCCTGAAAGCCATCAGGGAGCTTGGGTCCTTTAAGCACAAGCAACCCATTCTCTTTGCTGGGCCCTGCAATAAACTCAATACTTTTCTTCACCACAACCTGGTGTCAATAAATTGGCTTTGCTGCACTGTGGACAAGTGGACCCAAGTTGGGTTCAGTATCAATAGTTGTAGCTGTTCATTCAACTTCTCTCTTCCTTTGTGCTTTAGTGCATGGTGACCTGGCTTCCAAATGTCAATGACTAGTGGATATGGGGTATAGCTCCAGTTATAAAGTTGGATAACGTTGAGACATATTTTCTACATTGGCTTTCAGATTTTCTCCAGCTGATCAAAGTGGTGGCTGACTTGATGACCCAACCTATATTGTCTGCCTTCCTTTCTTTCCCAATTCCACAATTTCTTTAACACCCAGATAAACCATTTGTAGGATCTCTCTTAAAATATCTAAGACTTAAAAAAAGAGCTTATTTATAATACATAAAAAGAATCTGTAAACAAGACCAGCATTTAATTTAATTTGAAAAAATGTTTCTTATATTTGACATATATGGTGTCATATTTTCTGTTCATCTCTTTTTAACTAGTTATCTGGAGATATATAATAATGGGTCTTTTTCTCTCTGAAAAGCAGTCTCCTTAATATAGTAAAATTTTGACCAAATTTCCTTCTCCATATTAAACAATTCTTTTGTATTTTATTTATGTATATATTTTTCCAGCCCTTTTTGTGGTTCTTCCATGAGGAGTCATGTCATGGATGTCTGTGCTTCTGGTCCACTTTGAAATCTTGGAAGAAATTCAATCAATCTAACTCTAGAGATCTGCCAAACCAAAACATAGATGTGAAACTGTGGAATTTTTAATCACATTATCCAGATGATTTAACACTAAAATAATTGAATTCCTGGAAAGAGTTGACAAGATGTTAATGACCATATGAGATTTATCTCACATTTCCAAAAATGTTCCTTCTATACATATCAAAAATACAAACATATCAAATAAACTCTCACATACATGTAAAGACAGACACACACAGACTGACATAGGACCATATAATCCTAGAAGTACAAAGAGCACATGGTTGGTGATTAGGTCTAAGTTTAGGTGTTTTGCCTGGTCTTTGAATTTGAACTGCAGTACACCAATGTAACCTCAAATACATTTTGGATTCAATTTTGTAATTCCTTTTCTTGCTAATTAGCAGTAAGATTTTGAATTCCTATTTAAAAATCAGGCTTTGTAAATGCCTAAGCCTCAATTGTATATGCAAATTCCACACATTTTCATACTGTGTGGAATAACTGCATATGCAAACAGGTAATTTGACAGTTAATGATTCATTTGCACGTGCAAACCCTCAATTTTAACATACAGATGCCAATTGGTACATGTAAATAGTATTCCATGTGGACCCTATTTGCCCAGTGTTTTTTCTCTTTGTAAAGAAACCAGCCTTTAAATATATTTTTTCCATTACAGAAAATCTGTTTGTAATCTAGGAATTTTATCTTCAAGAAAATAAAATTTGATTATTTTAGTCTCAAACTTACTGGATTAGCTATATATATATATACACACACACACACACACACACACACACACACACACACATGTGATGGCAGTGTATGTTTGATTAAAAATATAAAATCATGATGCAGCTGATTCTGTATTTATTGTTTTAACACTTTTCAACCTGAAATAACATAAAAGCTTTTTTTCTTCAAAAGACCAATAGTTAAAGGGTGTTGATTTATGTAAATCAATAATTTATCAACTTGCTGTCTTTCCTTGCTGCCAGCCAGATGCTTCTCACTTTGCTCAGCCAGACAATGTCAGCTGCAACACATAATGGCCTCTGCTTCATGTAGAAATAAGAACATAAATATTTTAAAAATCCTGCTACAGGAAGTAAGGTGGGTTGGGGTGGGGGATGAGAGATTTTATTGGTTTATTGTGAGAGTAGAACAAGTCTACATATTTTATAGGTTGGTTTTATCAGGAGTGGAGGCAGGGACATCTCTTAGCCTGATTTTTATCTCCTAACAAGGCTGACAGACCAAAGTCTTTTCATAGCAATTTGTTGAAGACATCTGGTGAAGCTTTCTAAGGGATGAACACACTGCAGAGTGTTCCTCTGGTATCAGTTGGCATGGCAACCAGTAAAAGACTATTCAACATCAGTAGGTTTCAAAAAGGTTGAGGCCTAGTTGAAAATCCATTTGGGCTCCTACCTGCAAAATTCTTTTGAAAATGCACTAAATATTTTCTTAGGGCTCTAGAGACTGAACCAATATGTACAAGAGTGGCACCTTCAATCTTAAATAATTTTCAAAACATGGGATTAATGATTCCAGTCACCAGAGGTATTACAGAAGACCTGGAATTACTGGCACTGTGCTGGAGAGGATATTAGTAGAAATATGGTTGTTGTTTCCCTTTGTGTCTTATTATTCAGGGAACAGAAGTGTTATTTTCATATTTCTATAAATTCTAAGTTAATAAGGCCAAATGAATGAAAGAAAATCTTCACGGGTTATTTTTTAAATCAAATATATTTATCCCAAAGAATTAAATATGATTTTTTTAATGCTGAAACTAAATCATCTATTTTAAAATATTTGTGGCCTCAGGACATTTTAATATAGATTTGTTTTCTCAAAAAAAATGTTACTATGTTATACTGGAATACTCTAGTTCAAGAGATGCTTTTTATAACATTATTATAAACCAGTTTAAGCAATTTGTTTTGCTGTCAATTAAGTGATAACTCTTTGAAAATCAAATAAATACTAAGTTTTTTGTTGATATACACACAATTTTCATAAACTCTAACAAAGCTAAAGTAACATTAACTAAAATAAAAAGTTCCCATGTTCTTTTATCCAAAATACTTGTATTGCATTGTAGATTTATAGCCACGGTTCTAAAATGAAAAGAAGAAAAAGTGAAAGAAATTTCTAAAAACATGCCCTAAATATATATAAATGAGAAAAATAAATCTTAGCATGATACATCATTGCCCTGACCATGAGTTAGAATTCAAGTATTTCATTTAAATTATCCATTCAACAGAGGGTAGTCATCAAACTTAATTTTTAAGTAAAAGGATGTTAATTAAAATTTAATTAATAATGTTGTTCTTGAATGATTGGATTTCGATGGCCCATAAACCTTGTGCACTGGAACCCAATAACAACCACCACGACCATTGCCACAATTATTTAGAACAGATCTATACCAAAGCCACATAATACAAGTGCTGTTCTCTAACCCCTCCCTTCCCAGACAGTGTGAGAATTAAGATGATCCAGGAAGCTCTGTTAAGTTGTTTGATATCAAGCCATGAGGCATATTCAAAGAGGAATTTATTTGTATAATATACAAATAATTGTGGTTACACTATATTACATTTTATTGCTTCAGTGGCAAAGGAAAACAGTGATTCAGTCTGCTACAAGGGACAGGAAGGCAAAAGATCTGGATATTTATCCTGGTTCTAACCCTGATCTTCTGAATGAGAGGGAACCCCTTCCTTTCCCCAATGTCTTAAATTTCCTCTCAGGAGAATGGGAAAAATCAGGTTGCCCTTGCTGCTTTCACCGAATTGTGGTAAAGAAGGTAATTTTGTATGACAAGGTTTTGAAACGTATAAAGTTCTAAAGTATAAATTGACATTGTCACTAATAAAGTCAGGCATGTATAAAATTGAAATTTTTGGATAAAAATATTTCACATAATTAAATAATACCATTTAATTTCTGAGGCACTTAGAAATTCAATACTTTCCTAGTTTCACCAGTGAGCACTGAAGAACTTTTTCTCCTGGGTCCAAAAACAAAAGACGTTTCCTCAGCTCTCTCTTTTCTTCCCTTCCTTTCTCTCTCTCTCTCTAGCTCTCTCTCTCTCTCTCTCTCTCTCTCTCTCTCTCTCTCTCTCATCTCTAACTCCTTGAATATTGCCCAGGTAACTACTACCTGCTCTGCCATGACTGCAAGACCGCTAGAAAAGGAAAGTCTGCTCACTCTCCAAAGTCCAGTGATGTGGGACCACTTCCCTTACAGTCGGCTGGCACACACTGCCAATATTCTGTTCAATACAAATGAAGAAACAAGGCTGAATGAAGCTAGGTAATTAATCCAAAATTATAACTGTCGTGAAAGGACTTACCCATGCTTCCATCTATCTCCAATATTGTATGCATTTGAGCAAATCAGAAGAGCCAGAGAAGAGGCTTTTTCCTTCATATTTATTCAAATAAACAGTGAATGTTACCTATGAATCAATGAATAATTTATGAGTAATAGTCAAAGGAGGAATCTGTTCTGACTTCTGGCCCTTAGACCCCTAAACTGACTATACAAAGCAAGTCTTAACAGCTCCCAGAATTCTAGACCACTCTTCAGGCATTTAAGAGATGATATAGGTCATTGCTGCTAGAAAGGCTACAAAACTCTCAAGTTAATGGCTGTTGATTAACAGCGGGGGTTGTTCTGCATCCGCACCTTCTGCTGTGAATTTTGAAACCAAAAAGCACTGGCAATAAATGGCACACAGAGCCTCAGTTCTTCTGCTCGGCCCCACTTCTCATTTTCCACCCCTTGATAATTGTGCTCCCCCTCCCACCAGCAGATGCATTCTACTCCAATTTTTTGACATAAGACCTTCAATTCAGTGGATTGAGAGACAAAAGATAGGAAGAAATAGACAATCAGCATGACATATGAATGTAATTTAATGGACTAAAATTAAATTTTAATTTACAACATATGTTGACTACATGGCCCCAGGGAACTGACATTTGTGCATCATGGCTTGCTAAACTTGTTGCAGACATGACTGCAAAGACGGAGTTTATCTCCAAGATGCAAAAGTTCCAAAAACCAAGGGACTTCAACTAAACATCCTTTGAATCATTTTCCAGGATGCCAGGAATATCTTGTTACAAACCACAGTGGAGCTCACCAATGAAAGTTTGGGTAGAAGAGAAATTGATAATATGTCCTGGTATCTATTCCATTAAATGTTAAGCCTTCAAATGTGTTATTTCATCATAGCTTCAACCACCATATGCACAGGACTAAGTGCTCCAAACCGAGAACTGAAGATTTATCTTGCACCTGAATCTACCCACTCTTCCCCCCATAGTCTTTATTCTAGACAATAACAGCGTGATATATTTAGTTTTTAGCAATTTACCACCCATAAAATGCATATAGCCCATTTAGCTAAAAAATGGAAGGAGGAGGACAGAAGTCAGCATGGATCAAAAGCACACCTAATAGATCAATAAATTGTAAAAAGGAGGGATATTATACTATGATAGTCTCATAGTGAGTCAGGTACCAGTCCCTGGTCATATAAGAATATGGTGGTTTCCTGGAGTTCCCTGGTGGCCTAGTGGTTAGGATTCCGTGCTTTCACTGCCTTAGCCCAGGTTCAATCCCTGGTCAGGGAACTGAGAACTGAGATCCCTGAAGCTGGGGCTGGACACACATGCACATGGGCAATCCAAAGAGAGAGGCCGGTGAATTCCCTGGTGGTCCAGTAATTAGGACTCCAAGTTTTCACTGCCAACAGCCTGGGTTTGAAATAAGAAGATCTCCCAAGATGTGCGACTCCACCAGAAACAAAAACAAAAACAAAACAAAACAAACAAAACAACAACAACAAAAAAACCCCAGAGAGGCCAGTGTTTCACAAACATGAAAGATGAAATGGCAATGAGAGAGTTTGCTCTTGCTGGAGAAAAATTATTATATTATGAATTAAATGAGATTTTGCTATCACCCCTCAGACATGCAAAGGCATGCACTAAAGTGCATATTTAATGAAATATTCTGAGGTAATTTTTCATATTTGACCTAAAAGGTGCCCTGCCTCCCCATCAGTGGAACCATAACAATGATCTCAAATGGTTGCAGGAATAGAGCTTGATGAGGAGGGTCAGCGTGGGATGGTGGAGAAAGAAACCACTCAGGTGGACCTCCAACCTTAGTCTGTTGAGAACTCGCTGAGAGCCTGGGCAAGTTGGGTCATGGTCCTAAGGCTTAGTTTCACTGTTTATAGAAGTAGCTTGGAGATTCTGTCCATCTCTCTGAACTTCTACATCATTGTTATGGTTGTTTTTCTTGCGGGGGTGGGGCAGGCTGAGTTCTTTTGCAAAGATTTGGAGCCATATTCATAGTTCTCTTCAATTAATCATTTCTCAACTAAATAATTACCCATCAGTTGAACTGAGGGTCCTCTAGTCTCCAACTTCAGAATATCTTATTCTAATGAAGTTATTAGCTTTAACTCATGTCGATCTTTGCTTTACAGTTGCAATTTTTCTAAATGTTCAAGAGACACTGGGTACCAAAAAATAAACTTTTTCCTACCTCTTTTTTTTTTTGGTTAAAATTTTTTTGTTTATTTGATTTATTCGTTCTAGAATATACATGGATTAATTTACTCAGCCAATAAAATCACACACACACAACAAATTAATTAGAATCTTCAATATTCTTATCACAAAAATGAGGGAAATCAGAGTGGCCTCAATTTGAAGTTAAATCCTAGGTGGACCCTAGAATCTAACAATGAAGAATATGTTACTTTCACACTTTTATAAACTATGAACCACTGTTATCCAGCTTAGAGACTCATTGGAACTGGAGACTCAGAATTTTACCACTATCCTGAATGCCTTAAATGCAAATTAACAATACCAAGGTTGGGTTTCAAAGTATAGTTCTCTTGTTTTGTTTGCTGATAATTCTAAAATTTGAATTAGATTCTTCATACAGTCATACTCTTCAAACCCAGAGAACACGTAAGAAAAAAATTAATAGGTTTTTACCTGACTTTGATCAACAAACATTTATTAGGTACAGAGTACATTATCATTGTATCAAGTGCTGGGAATATAGAAGAAAATAAAACCATGGAGGCTTCTTACATGGGGCTGTATGGAGGAGGGGCACCCACTGACTGCAGAGCAATGTCCCCAGTGCTAAGGGAGCGTGAAATAGGAACTGATCTGTTCTGTTTGAGAGGTCACAGAAAGGTTACCCAGAGGAAGTGCTGCAATCTAAAGGATGGATGGGCCTTAGTTGGATAGAAAAAGGGCAAGGGGAAAGGAATTCTAGGCAGAGGGAGAGGCAACTGACCGAAGAGCTGAAGCTTTGGGGAGAAGGAATATGAAGCAATCTGAAGATATATTCTAGAATATAAATTTAGAAAAATCATCTGTGACCTTATTGTTCAGGACTTTGGATGCCATGCATGGACTTTGAGATTTATTCTCTTAGAAAATGAGGAGTGTAGGTGAGAATAGTTCTAGTACCTCAAGGAAGAAGAGACGAATCAAGAGTTTCTCTCTGCCCTGCAAATTTGCAGTCTACGTGTGGAGGGCAGGGACATTGGAGAAAGCAGTGGGAAAGGCATTAAAATAAAGCCCCAAGGATGGGGCTTGCTTGCATTAATTTTGTTCATGTAATGAATGAACCCTAAGAGCTACATCTGAAACGATGAATAAGAATTGGCCCTGAGCCACATTTAATGTCTCTGGGTCTCAACTTCCTCATCTATAAAGAGAGGGCATAAGGCTGGCTCAGTGGTTCTCAACCTCAGCTGCTCATCAAAATCAGCTGGGGAAATTTTTTAAATATCAATGTCTGGGATCAATATTAAATCAGTGTCTTTGGGTGGCTTGGGGGGTGCAGGATGGGAGAGTCGCCCGTTTGGTTGTTTAATGTTCCCCAGGTGATTCTAACGTGCAGCCAGGATTGAACACTACTGAATAAGATAATCTCTGAGGTCGCTTTCATTTGTGAAGTTGATATTCAAGACTAGCCCGAGTAGAAGTTGCAAAAAACAGATAACCTGTTCATTGATGTCTTCCATACTGTGAGCACTTCCCGTTTCTGCACCTGAAACCCAGTGTCCTTGTGCTCCCCAGGAAGTCCCACTAAGATGCTTACTCATATCTTGGAAAAGTCTACTACTGAAGATTTCTGTCCATTGCCAATAAAAAAATATGCCTGGCTGACATGTAATCTATCAGATAGTGGTCTCTGCTGAGAAGCTGTCTTTTTGATTAGTTTTTAACAAAGGTCTTTCTCAGTTTACTCCCCTTCACCCTCCTCAATTTCAGGTAAACAACTTTCTTAACTAACCCCTATTTGCTTTTCCTTATCCCTGAGTTTTTCGTGTGTAAAATTTTACATGCCCTCCATCCCCTTCATACATGCTACCTCCTATTCAAATTGTATCCAGTTTTCCAAATCCAGTTCATGTACTATTTTTATGAAATCTGCCCAGACTTTGCTTTCCTGAATTTATATCACTATTCTCCAGTAATATTTGCATATCTCATCTATTTTATAATCAATTTTATACTTAATTATTCCCTCTCTGTGAGATCTCTTATTGTTGTCTAAACTGTTATTCAAATATTCGTCAATGTTTACCTTCTTTGGGAAGAATTAAATAGGAAAAAAATTAAATAAGAAAATTATATAGGATATTAAATTTAATTAAATAGGTATAGAGGTTGAAAGAATTTTTAATCTGCCAGGAGTTATAGAAATGTAACTTACAATTCATTTATTTATTTGATGTATATTTATCAAGGACCTACAATCTACTAGTCTTGTTTCAGGTGCTAGAGATTCTGAAAAAAAAAAACAAACCATCCTGGAGGCATGGATATGTATTAAAACTTGGCAAGGCCACAGATAAGAATGGATGGATAGGTGGATGGATAGAGGGCCTCTTTGGGCCATGTGGATATCCTGGATGATTTATGTTAGGACTTTACATAGGCTTAGAATAGTTTGTGTGAGCCCATTTCCTCATTCTTGGAAATGGTAAAACTATATCATTCTTCTTCAGAGAAAAACTGAATTGACTTATGATTATAGCAGAGTACCAAGAAAGCACGGCAACTCTATCGTACTGGCTTTCAAACAGGTTATTCCTACTCCTTATCATATATCTGTAACCTTCTTCAATTTGTGTGTAGAAGGAGTTCTTTCATGTTTGATTAATATTTTGTTATAGGTATTAGATTTATTTTTGTAAGAGAAGTAGCTTTAATGGCTTAAAATTTTTAATGGCTTAAAAAAAGAAGTAGCTTTAATGGCTTTAATGGCTTAAATATATATATATATATGGCTTGACTTTACTAGGATTGTAAAATTTTCCTTAGTTTCAATCTCCCACAAATATTTCAAGGAACATTGCTGGCTAAACATCAATTTGAATAAAACATCAACAAATTAAATTGGAAAACACTTCTTTGCAGTTATAATAGGATAAAAAGTCAAAAGAGGAAATTAAATTATTTGTATTTTGATAATTTCCAAAGGAAATGGCAGACAGTACAACAGAGTTGACAATGTACACTAAAAAGTCCTGTCAAAGTTTCCTTAAAAATCTAAAAATAGAACTACCATATGACCCAGCAATTCCACTACTGGGCATATACCCTGAGAAAACCATAATTCAAAAAGAGTCATGTACCACAATGTTCATTGCAGCTCTATTTACAATAGCCAGGAGATGGAAGCAACCTAAGTGTCCATTGACAGATGAATGGATAAAGAAGATGTGGCACATATATACAATGGAATATTACTCAGCCATAAAAAGAAACAGAATTGAGTTATTTGTAGTGAGGTGGATGGACCTAGAGTGTGTCATACAGAGTGAAATAAGTCAGAAAGAGAAAAACAAATACTGTATGCTAACACATATATATGGAATCTAAAAAAAAAAAGGTTCTGATGAACCTAAGGGCAGGACAGGAATAAAGACACAGACATAGAGAATGGACTTGAGGACATGGGGAGGGGGAAGGGTAAGCTGGGATGAAGTGAGAGAGTGGCATGGACATATATACACAACCAAATGTAAAATAGATAGCTAGTGGGAAGCAGGCACAGAGCACAGGGAGATCAGCTTCGTGCTCTGTGACCACCTAGAGGGATGGGATAAGGAGGGTGGGAGGGAGACGCAAGAGGGAGGAGATATGGGGATATATGTATATATATAGCTGATTCATTTTGTGAAACTAACACGCCATTGTAAAGCAATTATACTCCAATAAAGATGTTAAAAAAAAAATAAAGTGGTAAAACAAAACAAAATGAAAAAAGTTCTGTCAAGCTCCTTCCACACACATGAGCATAGTAAGGTTTAAATTTGATGGAAAGCCACCAGCCAGTTCTCATAAAATCAAACCCAGTTCGCCATTTCTGCTGCTGACAGGATATGTCATTGCTAGGAAATAAGGCAACAAGCTGCCGTCTCCAAGGTATCAGCGCCTCAGAGACAGATGAGGGGAAGGGGCCCATGTGTAAACAGAAATGACCTGTGCCGCAGAAGAATATGTGTGATTTCCTGGAGCTTGTTTGTGTCTTACTTGGCTAGAAGGGCATTGGAACAGTCTTAGGGGAAAGTATTCTGCTCCTTAAGGCAAGGTGGCTTATTATCAGAAAAGAAACAATAATAAATGGAAGAAAAAGAGCCAGAGTGGTGATTTTTCAAACTCGGGGGCAGGTAATAAGTATCCATGAGACATTTTGGTACACTGTGTGATATTGAAACTCACTTTAAAAAGTGCATGTGTGTATGATTTGCACATAAACTTTCCCATAAGATAAAGCACTTTGAGTCTTCTAGCCACAAAAAACTGAGTGTATATTGAGAAGAAATATTGTAATTTCATGTATGGGAGTGTGTGTGTGTGTGTGTGTGTGTGTGTGTGTGTGTGTGTGTGTACAGAATAAACATGTATACTATGTTAGTTTATATAATTCACATAGTTTGCATATACAGCTATAAATTTGATAAAATATTAAAATATGCAGGCTGGAAATTTTCAAGTGTGTGCACACATCCAATCTATGTGAGAGCACATATCTGTGATCAATTTGTATTTCATATGTCTTAGCTAGGGATTTGTACTTCAGCAAAAAGGGTTACAGAGTCCATTAGCTGATCTGAATTTATGACAGTACATCTCTTGATGTTCAGCTATGATAGGAATTACTCTCCTCTAATGAGTAATAAATGTGGGTAAGTCATGTGTCCCATTGGATTACTTGGCTAAAATCACATTTAGAAGATGGCTAATTGTCTAAAATTTATCCAAATCCAATACAAATTTTATTGCCACTAATTGCCTTTGCAGGTTTTGGAGCATTAAGCATATTTACATGTATTTTTCATAGCACTCCTATGCACATGTAATGCATGAATAGAATAGTCATGACTATCCAATTTAAACTTTTCAGCTATTTTGGTAATTTAACATTAAATCATTATGATGAAATATAACTTTCCATTTTTAGAGCTGTGACAAATTGCATTTTTAAACTAAATGTTTTTGTCATGGGTAGTCTATTATTATTGTTTTGCAGTTTGGGCATGACTTAATTGTAATATCAGTGTTATCAACAAGTAAGAACATATTGTAATACCTGTTAGTCCTATTGTAGATTTATTTGTATTGCCATTCTAAGTCAGCTGAACTATTTTACCCAGTGCCACCATACTAAACAGCTATTTGCAAAACTTTTATATTAATCCCTTATTTGAAATTGCATATATAAAATTGGTGTTTGATGCTGAATAAACAAATTTTTAAAGCATAGAAAATATGTATGAGAGATAACATAGCTAAATATGTAAGAAAGTCTACAGTTTTAAAAGATTTCTATAGGAATTTTAAAGTTTTTCCTTTATTAAACAAGTTCATAAAACAATAAAATAAATATTCAAAGGGTTTGGGCTGAGATGTTTTCATATTGAAATACAGTAAGTTCCCTACATACGAACGTTCAAATTGCAAACTTTCAAAGATGGGAATATGCATTCCCATGTCCAACCACGTAAGTTAATTCACATGTCTGGCGTACATTACCACGTGTGTGCATCCTCTACAAGCAGTTGTGCTTTTGTGTACTTTACTGTATGGTACTGTATAGAGTACAGTAGTACAGCCTCTTTATTCAAACCCAGGATGTCTGGAAGCCAGCGTAAAAGGAGCAGTGATGTAGCTGGTACTGTTAAGAAGCACCAGCTGTTGTACTGTACTACTGTACTTTTCAAGGTACTGTACTGTAAGATTAAAAATGTTTACTTTTCTTGTTTGTTTTTTATGCATTATTTGTGTGAAAAGTATTGTAAACCTATTACAGCACAGTACTATAGAGCCGATTGTGTTAGTTGGGTACCTAGGCTAACTTTATCGGACTTACAAACAAATTGGACTTACAAATGTGCTCTCAGAACAGAAGTCGTTCATGTGTAGGGGACTTACTGTATTCTTCCTTATGAAAATATCCAAGGTAAAAAATATTAGATTGAGAGATAACAAAAAAAAGAGAATAAAATATATAAATACATATTTTATCAACTAAAAGTTCAGTGAGATAGCAATTTGAGGTCAAATGGCAGTTTCATCCTATGTTCCTATTCCAAGCATATAGAAATAATTGATAGCTTATAAAAAAATATAAATACACAATGGGGTTTCTATACTGAAAAGAGACATGACTGTGGATCAGAAACAGAGAGGGGGACTTCCCTGGTGGCGTGGTGGTTAAGAATCCTCCTGCCAATGCAGGAGACATGGGTTGGATCCCTGGTCCTGGAAGATCCCACTGCTGTGGAGCAACTAAGCCTGTGCACCACAACTACTGAGCCTTTGCTCTAGAGCCTGTGTGCTACAACTACTGAGCCCGTGTGCTACAACTACTGAAGCCCATGGGCCTAGAGCCCATGCTCTGCAATAAGAAAAGTCACCGCAATGAGAAGCCTGTGCACCGCAACAAAGAGTAGCCCTTGCTCGTTGCAACTAGAGAAAGACCATGCACAGCATCAAAGACCCAACGCAGCCAAAATATAAATTAAATTAAAAATAAAATAAAAAAGAAAAGAAACAGAGAAGGAACCCACGGTGTGAGTACGGACTGCTTACTGGAAGCCAGACCTTGAAACAAGTCATCTCAGTCTGGTCCCAAAGCCCAGGTGAACATGGAGGGAGCTGGATGGTCAAAACTGTAGGTGCCCCCATGAGGTCTCACTCTGTTTGCTTGTGAATAGGACCTAGAATGCCACCTACTAGGCTGGGGAAGAGACAGAGTCACCCAATGGGAATAAAAATCCATGCCAGGATGTCCCATGTTGCCACATCAGCAGCCTGATCTGCTACATGGTAAACCTGGGCTCTAAACAACTTAAAAACCTAATACAGGGAGAAGCACACTAGAGAAAAATCCCTGGAGAGATGAGTGACTAAAATGAATTAAAAGCATGTGAGGAAATTCAGTAACATGAAAGAGAGAAGATGGACTCAACAGGCTTAACAAATTCCTATCTAAGGAAATAATGATAATGAAACAATTTGGAAAAGACTATATAACATAGACTCTTTAAATTTTCTATAGCTATAATAGAGGAAGTAGTCCCCATGAAATAAGAGAAACACAATCGATCAAAAAGTAAGAAATTATTATTTTAAAAGTATAGGTTTCTGTGAAAAATAATCTATTAGAAATATTAGTAATGAAACATATGGTCAAATTTTTTTTTAAAAGAATAGATGAGTTTAAAGTCACCCAGAAGCAACTAAAGAAATAGTTATTAAATTAGAAGACACGGCTTCCCTGGTGGCGCAGTGGTTGAGAGTCCACCTGCCGATGCAGGGGACACGGGTTTGTGCCCCGGTCTGGGAAGACACCACATGTCGCGGAGCGGCTGGGCCCGTGAGCCATGGCCGCTGAGCCTGCGCGTCCGGAGCCTGTGCTCCACAGCGGGAGAGGCCACAACAGAGAGAGGCCCGCATACCCCCCCGAAAAAAAATAAATTAGAAGATAGAACCTAGGATACCTGCAATAATGTACTACAAAGAGATAGAAAATATGAAAGAAAAATTGATATTCTAAGATTAATTAAGAAGTTCCATTTCACGTTTAACATTTCAGAAAAAGAGAATGGGAATAAATTTAAATAGAAAATATTCAAAAGTTTCACAGCTAAGAACTGTCCATACTAAAATATCACATTGAAAAAGCCCGAAAGTATGGTAATTATGTTCAATTCACATCTGAACACATCATAACAAAATTGTAGGATATCAGAGATAAAAGAAATCCTAAAAGCCACAAGAAAGAAAAATTGTGTTGCTTACAATGAATGTCAAAAAGACCAATAGCAGATTTCTCATCAGCAACTAGGATACCCAAATACAGTAGAGTGATAGTTTTAAAACCATTATGAAGAAATAAAACACATAAACTTAAATTTTTTTACCCAGTCAAATAATTATTTCAGAGAGATGGGCATTTGTTATATTTTCTGACTGCCTCTTTGTTGCTTCAAGAAGCAAGAAGTAAAATGAAAATAGGAAAACTGTGAGGCAACAGGAAATGATGAGAAAAAAATTAGTAGAGTCCAATAGTAAACCGAAATGAATAGAGATCACAATAAATTAAGAAAATAAAATATACAAATTTGGGTATATTTAGCTAAGGGAATCTTTGTTGTTTCTGAGTTTTCTACTCCTTTTGCGAATTCTCAAAACTTGTATAATTGGATTTAAAATGATATTAGAAACATTAATAACAGAAATAAAACTGAAGAAAATCAAATCAAACATTAATATCAGGTAAAAAGTACAGAAAATTGAAGACTAAAGTAAAAAAGTAGGAATTGTAAATAATGAGTAAGAAAAAGATTTAATGATGATAAAATATGATAACTACAGAAGAAAAAGATAGAAGATAGTCTAAACATTTACAAATTGGTGTCCCTAAACGAGATCAGAAAAAATTAAATTGAAGTAATAATCAAAGTCACAAGAAGAGAATTTACTACCCAAGTCTTCAAATTATGCAAAGAGAAATAAAATATATGCATATCGGTTACATTTTCTGAAATTCCAGAATAAAGAAACTATAAAGAAGAAAAAATTGTCCTGAAAAGAACAAAAATTAAGCTTGCTTGAGACTTACCTTTTATAACATTAAATACCAGAAGGTAATGGATCAAATAAAGGAGAAAATTGTAGGACTCAATTTTCAATATTCTGTGAAGTTGTTGGTCATAGAATAAAACAATCAAAAGGTACTTTGATTTATATAAAGATTCAGAAATTATTGTGCTTAAATATTTTTCCTGAATAAAATCTCAAAGATTCAGTGTAACTGTTTGAGAAAGAAACCAAAATAAGTTGAAAATGGGAAAGCTGTATTAGAAAAGGACTGGTAATGATTATTGAAAGCAACCATTAAAATTTCAAAAAAGCTTAATTTTTATATATAATTTCAGACAAATTTAGTTGCTAAAACAGAGGAAGATAAATAATGTAAAATTTAAAAAAATAACATATTCCTCTGTGTCTGGAATCTCTAAGTGAAACAAACCATACCAGGAAATAGGAGAGGAGAGAAGAGAACTCATGTAAACAGAATCCAAAAATTCGTATTTCATTCAGGACCTGATAGGTAGAAAACTATTGTCTTAAGGTTTTGATGAAAAGTTAATCATGAAAAGAATGATAATCAAGATCTATTTTAATCAAATCCATATAAATCATAATGAAATAAATATTTGATCCAAATTATGATTTCTGAAAATAAACATAGAAATTATGTAAAATAGAATGCATAAATATGTGACATACCAGTTGTGAAAATAAATATTAAAGGGTTAACACTTCAATTATAAGTTAAGAATTTCGGCCTCATTCAAAACCCAGAAATCCACCCATAACCTATCTATAGGAGGTAAATCTAAAACAAAACAGCATAAAGGTTAAAAGAAAGAGAATTGCAGTGACATATCATAAATGTTATTTAAAAAAAAGTAATTGGGGGTCTATTTTAATATAGCCAAATCTGATTTTGCTTGTGCCAGCTCTGGTGGGCCAGCACAGTCGGGGGATGGGAGGTGAACTCTTTTGTTCTTGTAAATGAAGAATAATATAACCATTGGAAGGAAAAAAAATGCAATATGGGCAGATTGTCTACCCAGAAACCCCAAGAAATCAATTACAAAAATTTTTTTTAAAAAAGAAACAAAACAGAGGAATGAGTTTAGTAAATTAGATGTTTCAGAAATCAAGAAGAGTTCTTAAATATCAGTAATAATACAATACAATGAGAAACATAATAGCATCACAGATCATTCTTCAATTTTCAAGTATAGGTGGGGATGCCCCAAATCTGTTTGCAAATTGCTGACAGTGGTACCCACAGGGCTAATGTGTCTGGGAAAATTGAACAGGAATGTGCTGTTGCCTGACCTGGCTGCTGCCACTTGTGACTAGATTTTCATGCAACACAGCACAGCCAGTATGGAGGAAGTTGCATGAACCTACAGAAAATTTTTTCCAGGTTTCTTGTCTACATGGCAGTTTTCAAATTATAATTTTCATATACTTTGGTAACTAGGAATTTTAATTTATATATTCTAAAACTTTGACATATGTAGGGAAATTAAGATTATACAGCACTGAGGTAATAGGGACTGAAGGCCAGTTTAGTTGATCAGTTAAGAAAAACATATTAAATTCATATATACACACTAATGGTATGGTAGATTGAAAACCATAAGCAGGAAAGAGAAGAGATTTAGATTGTGAGTCTCAAGAGAAAAAAATCAACAAAAAACTTTAGTTCGTATCTCAAGACAGTGTGCATTTTGTTATTTAAAAATTTCTACATTATTATTCTGCTTTTCTATTATTTCTTGTTAGTAGGATGGCAATTCCATTTGTAGTACTATATGTGAATTACTTTTGATTTTCTTTCCCTTTCATATAATACGTGCCATTAAAACATAACAGAGATCAAAAGGGTCATTGGGATTTCTAGTCTTTGCAGTCAATTTTCTGGAGTCTTCAGCAAAAGTTTAAAGAAAAGGAGAGGACGAATATAGAGAATTCTAAACTTGGGGACAATTCACTATAATTTAATACATGATTTGGCATGACAATAACTGGGAATATCAAGGTTAGGGGATAAAAGGAAGAAAACAGTAGCTAAAAAAGGAAAGCTTTTTTTTTTTTTTTTTTTTTTTGGCAATCAATTGAAACAGGTTGAGTTGCTTAAAGGAGTTGTGACTGGTTATTATAGAAGTGAAAGGTCAGGTACAATGTGATAAAAGCTTTTTGAAATACTCACATGAATTCCCTTACTGCAAACCAAAATGCCATGTATTGACCAACATAATGTGAGTAGCTTGAAGAAATTTTGGTCAACAACCTGGTTATCAATTCCAAATGGTGGACAAACTTGAAAAGCATGTGTTTCAAGTGTAAAATGAAGAAAAGAGCTAATCAGAAGATGGAAAATGTGGAAGGTGGGCTTTTTTGAATAGGGAGAATTAGAACTTAAACATATGTAAAAAGTGATGTAATGTTGAATGACAAACATGAATACAAAGGAAAAATTTTTTCCTCCAGAAGAGAAATGCATTAGTCCAGTTAGTAGAACTAATTCACACCATACAAAATAAACAGCAATTGGTTCAAGCAGTTAAGTCTAGAAAAATAAAAACATAAATATTTTAAAAGTATATACACCCATTATATTTTCTCAGAGAATGAAAGATATTTTAAAGGATATAAGATAACTATGAAAAAAGTAATCAGTCAAAAAGAGAAAAATATTAAACACTAAAATAAAAGACATAAAACACAATGGGAAAGTAATTTGCATTGTACAGACCAAAGTTACTTTTCCTACATGCAAAGCATTTACAATCACTAAAGCACACAGACACATATACATTGACATACAAGTGCAAGCATACACATAGAAAAATGATATATTTTCCAAAGAAAATATTCAAAGACAATAAACATGCAAACTATAGTTAACATTACTTGTAAGCAAAGAAATGAAAAGCAAAGATCAACCAAATGAGGTATTGTTTTTATGTATCAATATGGCAATACAAAATAATCAGCATTTAATGTTGGTCAAAACGTCAGGCTGCAAACATTCTTCACACCTGTGGGGTTGCATCTATTGATGCAGTTTCCCGGAAGAAAATATTTGAAAATCTATATCAAATGTAATTTTGTAACAGGACTATACCATAAGGAAACCAGAAGACCCATACAAAAATATGACCTACAATATCATACACAATAGTCTTACATAAAAAACAGAGACAATCTAAATAACTGTCAGCTAACTATAATTTATATCTAAAACAGAACATTCTGTATCCATAAATATCATATTTAGAAAAATAGTTACATGAAAGAATATTTATGATACAAACTTAAGTTTAAAAAATTGTACTAAAATATTTTGTAGAGTAAAATCCAAATATATTAAATGTATTTTATAGGTGTGTATAGTAAAATATTAGCATATTGGTAATAGTAATTGCTGGTGGTAAATTTCGAGAATTTATTAAAGTTTATATGATGAATAAGCAATTACTGATAATCCAGTAAATGTTCTATGGTTTTTCAAAAGCTGAAATAACTTTGAATTGTATCCAAATAAAAATAGGTAGACAGAGAGGTAGATGGATACACAGATACATGACACAGCAAATACAGTGAAATGCTGGTAGTAGAATCTAGGTGATAGGCATATGGGCCTTCGCTGTAAAAGTCTTTCAACTTAGTGGTATGTTTGAACATTTTCATAATAAAATCTCACAAAAAATTAAAAGATATAGCAACAAAATTGTGATATGCCCAATATGATGTGTTAAAATTATATTTCTTTTTATTGCATTTATTGAAATATTGATGTATTTAACCTGAGCAAAATATTATTTTTATTAGTTTTAATACTCTGCTGGTTGGGAGTCAGAGGAAAAAAAAGAGATTTTCACAGCAGCAAATTCATAGAGGATGAACAATAACAATGTTAACCAGCAAATAGTTAAAATATAAGTTCATCTCTCTTTGAAAAACTATAAAATTATATTATAAGTTATATATTATAAAACTATATTTTACTAAACTCAGTTCTTTGTAAGAACTTAATTTTTGCTTTGTTTTCCTAGTTTTTCAAATCTGTTAATGCATATATGATCATTAATAGCTCCGAACTTTTACCTACTCAGGTAAGCAGGATAGTCCCTGCACTGGTATTTTCCTCCCTAATTACACGGAGCATTCTCCCCAAGTCCCTTACATGGGACCATTAGTTGGTCTGGGTTATTGCATTCTACTAAAGCTAACCACTCCAGGACTCAGGCCCTGCACCTGAGAACATCAAAGTGCATTGAGGCTAGGTTGCCACCACTGTCTCTTTCTTATGGTGCCACTGAGATAGTACTTCACTCTTCACATCTATGTCACCCTTGCCAATGAGGCTATTGTAAAGTGAAAACAAAACTTCCCCTTGTTCTATTAAATTCAGTTGGCATGCACAGCAAAGATGACTGGCTCCATCTGAATTTCAAGAAAATGTTACCTCCACTTAATTCATTGGCATCCTTCCTTCTGTAGCCTCTCTTGTTCACGTTGGAAGTCTATTCCCCCTTTTACCAGGCACTGGTGTGGCTGGAACTTCACTAGTACAACCTGAGAGTCCAGAGAGCTGGGCTTCATTGCCACTGTCCCTGTCTTGGCTTTAGCATCAGTTTAGCTGTATATACATAACCACTGCAGTGCATGTTCCTGCCAACTCACCCTGACCAACCTCGAATTTGCAGAGACAATACTCCTTCCTTCTGTTTCACCTTTAAACAGCAAAATGTTAGAGACTTTAGGGAGAAAGTCCTTTGGGTTCACATTGACACAGTTATTTTCCTCACTAGCCAGTATCCACTCTCATTGAACCCAAAACCACCAGCCTCTTGTCGTCCTTCCATACTTGACTGTCGTCCATGCTTGAATCTGCTGAAGCTATTGAGGGGTGGGAAGGGGGCGGGGATATTCATATGAAGGGTATTCAAGAAGATAAACACCCAAGGCATCCATTCAGAGAGGTAAAAATAAGTTGTATAAGGGTGCTCTGTGTACATGTACCCCGTTGGGTTGAGTATACCATATACAGATGTGTTCTGTTAAACTGGAAAGACATACTTACTGTGAGTTATAAACTAAGAAAGGGAATACAAGGCAACTAAGGAATAGATGGGCAGCCTCTCACACTTAACAGAATCTGTATATTTGATGAGATCCATCTCAGCAAACCACTGGCAAGTGATGCCTTGTGAAATCTAGATGGTGAGTTGGTCAGCTAAACATCCTTTATGAGTTGTCTTTCTCTTTTCCATATGCACTGAGTAAATTTTGGAACTATTTTACATGTGACAATCTTCTCCCTGGAATGTAGCTTAATGGGAAGTCTCTTACATGTTTGTTACATGGGCTGAAGTCCCCCGCAGACACTGCCAGCATCTCAGTCCCCAAGTAAATGGGATAATTCAGCTCCCCACACTAGACTTATCCAAGTGCCAATTCCAGTCTAGCTGAGACTTCCCCTCCTGGTCAGGTAGCTCATGTGTCAACAGGTGTAAACTAGAGCTAAGAATTTTGTGCAAAGATCTCTCTGCTGTGTTCACCTTATTGTATTAAACCTACATACCAATTAATGTTTAGGAAATTTGATATTAGTGACCCAACTTTAAGATGGTTTATGTATTAATGGCTTACACATTTCGAAATCCTTTTTCTCCTCTTCTGATAACGAAACCTTCCCTCTTTAACATGGCTACTATAACCATTATCTCTTTTTTCCACTTGGCCTTATACAGGCTCTACATTTTTTTTTTTTTTTTTGGTTATTAGGGTAGCTACCTGGAAGACTAGCCCTTCAAATGTAGCTCCCCAGCTTCTCAAAGCACACTAACTTGAGCCTCTCATCCCTCAAATAGAAGAACTCTACCTTGAAGATCCTAAAAGTAGAAACAATAGAGTTGAGTGCCCCATTGAAGTCTAGGTGTGGTTTCCTTGGTGACTTAGAAAGTTAGGTAAATAACATAGGTCAGAGCACTCCTATTTCCAATCTGTGATAAGAGCTTAGAGACCAGGTCCTCTTCACTCTTGCACCCAACACAATGCTGTTGATACATTCCTGAAATATAACCCTAAACTAGGTGTAGATCCCAAAGACTGAAGGGTCTGCTTTGTACTACACCTGATAGATGGAAGATCTCTGATTAACCTGGTTGGAATATCCAGGAGACTCAGTATCTGACACTTTTGGATTATTTGCATTTAATACTAAGCATTTTTATATTCTAAAATTATTGTTTCTACAATCCAGAAGTTTTACTAAAATCATTAACACTTATTTTTGGTAAATGAAAATATCATTTTCAGGGGATTTTAAACTGTTAAAATATATTTTTTAAATGGTATTTTAGTCAAAATCTAACTTAGAGTTATACTTAAAAATAAGTCTAAATTACTGAGTTAATCACTGTTCATTATTTTTAATGCAAGCAGAGTACATTGTGCCAAAACAAGTTTTCTAAATCAGATAAACATTGCCATAAGCACTAAAACACATATTTTAAAAATTTATAGCCATGGCTATACTACTGTGTAATTTGTGTTATTTGTGAAACTTCAAAATAACACTTGATTTTTTTACTCTTTCCATTAAGAGAAGTCCTATCTGTTATCAAAAATATTGACTTCAATATTGTTTACCAAGTATGCATTACACTTTTTAAAAAAATAATCAAATAATATCTGAATTTGAAAACTGATTGAAGCACACTAGAGTGGAGAACATTTCCAACCACACAGAAATAACGAATTGTAATGATTTTCACTATTCTCAATCAAATTGAAAGTCCATTTTCTGATTCTGCTTCATTTTTAAAGCTCATTTGACTCAAATTAATTTTTCTTTGCCCATTGCATGCCCTCTAATTTGACCAATGGCTCTTGCTAATTTACAGTGACAGGTTTGAATGATGTCATCATTTTTTTATTATTTCTGAATTCACTGAAAAATATGGTGAAACTATCATAATAAGAAGTACAATCCCAGGAAAGTCTTAACAAATATCATTTCTAAGTTGTTTCCACTGAACAACTGTAAAATTTTGCTTCATCTTTTCTATATATTTATAGTTCCGTTAAAACCAAATAGTGCTGCCAGACCAAGACCACAACTCATTTGGATAAGACACTGAACTCAGCAAGGTCAGACAACAGTGCTCAAGGTCATATGACAAGTTCATAGCATAACTGGGGCTATAATCCCCCTTACTAGGGCTGCCCTGAATACTTACCTAGTGGTGTTTCATCAAAATAAAAACAATTCTGGGGACAGGCCTGTATTCATCTGGTCATAACTGTGACAGTGGTTTTTCTGGTTCTGTTATTTTATTTTATTTTTTATTGTTTTAATTTTTATTGTAGTATAGTTGATTTACACTGTTGTGTTAGTTTCAGGTGTACAGCAAAGTGAATCAGTTATACATATACATATATCTACTCTTTTTTAGATTCTTTTCCAATATAGGTCATTACAGAGTACTGAGTAGTGTTCCCTGTGCTATACAGTAGGTTCTTATTTGTTATCAATTTTATATATAGTAGTGTGTATATGTCAGTCCCAATCTTCCACTTTATCCCTCCCCCTACTTACCCTCTGGTAACTGTAAGTTTGTTTTCTACACCTGTAACTCTATTTCTGTTTTGTAGATAAGTTCATTTGTACCCACATATAAGCGATATCCTATGATATTTGTCTTTCTCTGGCTTATTTCACTCAGTATGACAATCTCTAGGTTCATCCATGTTGCTGCAAATGGCATTGTTTCATTAATTTTTATGGCTGAGTAATATTCCATTGTATATATGCACCACAGCTTCTTTATCCATTCCTTAGCTGATGGACATGTAGGTTGCTTCCATGTCCTGGCTATTGTAAATAGTGCTGCAATGAACACTGGGGTGCATGTATCTTTTTGAATTATGGTTTTCTCCAGATATATGCCCAAGAGTAAGATTGCTGGATCATATGGTAGCTCTATTTTTAGTTTTTTGAGGCACCTCAATACTGTTCTCCATAGTGGTTGTACCAATTTACATTCCCACCAACAGTGTACGAGGGTTTCCTTTTCTCCACACCCTCTCCAGCATTTATTGTTTGTAGATCTTTTGATGATGGACATTCTGACTGGTGTGAGGTGGTACCTCATTGTAGTTTTGATTTACATTTCTCTAATGATTAGTGATGTTGAACATCCTATCATGTGTTTGTTGGCAATCCATATATCTTCTTTGGAGAAATGTCTATTTAGGTCTTCTGCCCATTTTTGGATTGGGTTGTTTGGTTTTTGATATTGAGCTGCATGAGCTGCTTATAAATTTTGGAGATTAATCCTTTGTCAGTTGCTTCATTTGCAAATATTTTCTCTCATTCTGAGGGTTGTCTTTTCATCTTCTTTATGGTTTCCTTTGCTGTGCAAAAGCTTTTAAGTTTCATTAGGTTCCATTTGTTTATTTTTGGTTTTATTTCCCTTTCTCTAGGAGGTGGGTCAAAAAGGATCTTGCTCTGATTTATGTCAAAGAGTGTTCTTCCTATGTTTTCCTCTAAGAGTTTTGTTGTTGTTGTTGTTGTTGTTGTGGTATGCAGGCCTCTCACTGTTGTGGCCTCTCCCGTTGCGGAGCACAGCCTCCGGATGCGCAGGCTCAGGGGCCATGGCTCACCGGCCCAGCCGCGGCATGTGGGATCTTCCTGGACCAGAGCACAAACCCGTGTCCCCTGCATCGGCAGGTGGACTCTCAACCACTGTGTCACCAGGGAAGCCCCCTCTAAGACTATGATAGTGTCTGGTCTTACATTCAGGTCTCTATTCCATTTTGAGTTTATTTTTGTGTATGGTGTTAGGCAGTGTTGTAATTTCATTCTTTTACATGGAGCTGTCCAGTTTTCCCAGCACCACTTATTGAAGAGGCTGTCTATTCTCCATTGTATATTCTTGCCTCCTTTATCATAAATAAGGTGACCATATGTGTGTGGGTTTATCTCTGGGCTTTCTATCCTGTTCCATTGATCTATATTTCTGTTTTTGTGCCAGTACATACTGTCTTGATTACTGCAGCTTTGTAGTATAGTCTGGAAAAGAGATTGTGATGTCTACTTCTTGTTTTCCTTTTTGTTTTGATTCCCAGGTACACTCAGCACTGGTGTAATAGTTAAAAATTTGACAACCCTTTCAGGATAAATCATGCTCAAACTAGACTATGCTGAGTCACTTATACAGCCTTTTACTCCTGCTTTCATTTTACTCACTCCTTCCCTTCCTAAATGCACACAAACAGATATCTGACACTCTGCTAGCAGAAATTCTGATTTATGAGGTTTTAAATGGATGCCTCTCCTATATAGACACAGTCTTCAGGTTCTTGGTTTGGCTAGCAGAGGGTTACTCCATGATTCTCCCCTGAACCCCCAAAAAATATCCTCCCTTCCCTAGGCTGAGGCAGTCCTCTATGGACCCACATATCTTAGCTCGTCAGGTGAAAGGTGGCCGGATATCAATGCCCTCTCAGCTGCTCTGACAAGGACTTTTGATCAGTGCAAAACTGCACATCAACACACCCAGTCCTCGGGAAAGCTGTCTTGTTAATATCCTTACAGCTTTCTTTCCCTTCCATGTTTAAGTATGTATAATTAAGAAAAATGACCTTAACTATATGTAATTACTCAATTTCTATTTCCAAATATTGCTTTTCTAATAATAATAACAAATTCAGGAGAAAATTTGGTTAGTAATTAATGAGAATTTCTTGATCATCAGAATAACAAAATACTAAAACAATACTTTGGGAAATGTAACAAGAAAACAATTGACCAATCTAAACATTTTAGCTGAAGTCTAGGTACTAAATTAAATAATCTGCTTAGATCCTTTTCTTTTAGGATTCTGCTACCTAGATATACTTCAGTCTATTGCAGTATCCAAGAAATGAGGGAGATGTGGTTTAGTTTTGAATGTGCTTGAACCAGTTCTGGAGACAAGCATTTTGATTATAGATAAAAGGGAAGTTTTTCAAAAAATTAAAATTTCAGGTCTTTTGTAAGTTCTAGTGTGATATTAACAGTTTATTTGCATAATGTCAATCTTTGTATTGAGTTTACCCAATTTTATTATTATATGAAAATGGTTTTTTGAGAGCTTTACACTCTACATTATTCCTGTAAGAAATTTGAAAGGGAGAAATATGTAAAAATGACTACTTGAGATTCGATAAGTATATATGGGTGATTTTCTGATTATATTTCTAAAATATTATTCCCAGATTCATGTACATATTTGGGTAAACTAGCTGCACATATTTATTATGTATATTTTAAATGGGAGGCATACCATTAAAGTCCACAGAGTAAATATATAGTCATTTTGTAAATTATTTATCTGGAAACCTCAAGAGCTTTTTGCTACTGTTTCATCTGTCAGTTAAATTTGTTTTAGTGGCATAAATAATAGTTATGTGATATTATTGTATAAAGTAGCTATGAAAATATGTACAATTTACTTGTAAGAATGATCAAATAAATAGACACAAAGGTGTATCCTATCTTGATCAATGCATGTAATTCTGCAAGTGTTAATCAGTTTTTGCTTGTTCTTCTATGTGAAATTGTACACCCTAATTTAACATATGCTTTTTTATTCATTTAAAAAAATGAATATATTTAGCATTTTTAAAGTTTGCAGATGCATACAATCTTATACATTCTTAACCAAGTTGGGTTTAAAGAATTTTGTAGATTCCTAAAACAACTTATTATTGAAACATTATGAAAAATAATGAAACAACCTAAAAATAATCCATCAGCTTTTTAAATGCACCAACCAAAATACCTAGAGATAATACATTTATATTAATATGTGTTAAAAGAATAAACTTAAGACTTATTGGTACCCTCTTTATTAACATAACCTAAAATTAGCAATTTTCTATTAAAATTATCCCTAAAAGATATAAAATTAGAGAAAATTAAGTAATAATTCACAGGTTATTCTACGGGAAGCTTATATAAGACAATTTAAGTGTATGACCTAGGGACTTGAGAAAGCCTATAGAAAATTTGTCTTTGAGTCTCAGTTCTTACAGTTGTCCATTTCTTACCAAATCATCTGATTTCCAGGTCAGGAAGACAGAATGAGCATACCCAGAAACATCCCCATTCCAAACATATACAAATAGGATTTCCCTGGCAGTCCAGTCGTTAAGACACCATGCTTTCACTGCAAGGGTACGCGGGTTTGATCCCTGGTTGGGGAACTAACATCCCACATGCCGCGGGGCACACACACACACACACACACACACACGCACACACACAAATATATATATATATATGTAATAAAAAGATAGTTTTAAAAATTATCTCCAAATACTTTATACAAATGGTGATAGCAATTAAGCAATTTGCTATATGAGTCTATGGTTCAGGCAAAGAAATGAGAGCTAGAGATGTAAAGTTGAGAGCCATCAACAAATAAATGCTACTTTATCTGTAGAATAGGATTAGGTTTTATAGAGAAAGTAAAAACAGAGAGGATAACAGGAGCCAGGATGGAGGCCTGGATTAGACCCATGTCTTTAACGTTTAATGCTTAGATGGTGGAAGAAGAGGAGGAAATAATAACAACAAACACTGAAAAGGAATAACCACTGGAATTGGGGGGAAAAGTAAAAGAATGAGGCATCAAAAAACAAACACAGTAAAGCAACTATACACCAATTTAAAAAAAAAGAAAAAACGTGCAAAGTGTTTCAGCAAAGGTGTTTCACTATGTCAGGCATTCCTAAGAGGTTGAAGAAGATTACAGGGACAGAGGACTGACCACTGGGTTTAGCAAGATGGAGGTCAATGGTGAAACTAACAAGATCAGTTTCAATGGGAGCAGAGAGCATAGACACAAAAGTAGTATGACTGCTTGGCCAATGGTGAATACAAAGAAGACGTGTATAATCATGAATTTGAGTAAGACCAGTTGACATAAGTATGTAATGTTTTATACATATGCAATCTATAATTAATTTTCTATAGAGATTTTTACCTGTTTGAGTGAAACCACATGCATTATTTTGCTGGCGCTGCCATAACAAAATACCACAGATGGGGTGATGAAACAATGGAAATTTATTTCTCACAGTTCTGAAGGCTGGAAGTCCAAGATCAAGCTGTCGGTAGGTTTGGTTTCTCTTAAGCCCTCTCTCCTTGGCTTGAGGAGGTCTGCCTTCTCGCTGTGTCCTCACATGACCTTTTCTCTATGCATGGATGTCCCTGGTGCCTTATTTCTTAAAAGAATATCAGTCTTGCTGGATTAGAAACCCACCCTTATGACCTCATTTAACCTTAATTACCTCCTTAAAGGCCCTATCTACAAATACAGTCATTTTGGGGGTTAAAGCTTCAACACATGACCATTGAAGGGACACAATTTTGGTCCATAACACCACATAATAGTTTTAACTTTGTTGGTATTGGATATACCCCAGTAGCAGAGAAAAGAAAATAAATAAAGAAGTAAGGTTATTAATGAAGCTGACTATAGAATCTAAATTTAGGACTGGGCAAGAAAGTTTTGGGGAACATAAAAGAAGTAGGTTCAATGGATGAAATTCCCAATGAAGATGAAGAATTGTTACAACAGGTAGCATTATTGTGATAATAATAGGTAACATTTACTGAAAACTTTCCTACATGTCAGCTGAGTTTGTGCTAATGCTAAAAGGAAGAGCTATTATTCCCATTTTGCAGATGAGGACACAGGCACAATGTGATTGAGTAACTTGCAAAGGTCACATATTTAGAAAGTGATGAGTCAGAATTTGAAGAATGTCAGTCTGCTTCCAGAGACCACTCTCTTCACCATGGTGCTGTAATTGATTTGGAGGATGAGAAGGAAGTGATATCCACAAAGAATTCCCAAGAGGTAGCTTATCGGGCATGACAAGCTCCAAGGCTAATCCTAAAAATTACTGGCTGAATTTGGACCAAGAAAAAAATAACTTGAGGAGAACAAGTTGCTGAGGGACTAGGGGCATGGATCATATATATGAAAGAGAAATCAAAAAAATGATGATAGAATGTTGGTGCTCTAAGTCAATAAGCAAGACCATTCAGAAAAAGTGTGTAGAGGACATGGCAGACAATTTACAAAAGAAGTCCCTGTGACCATTAAACTTGAAAATGTCCTATCACCATAATCATCAAAAGATCCAAATTAAAATCTATATTTAGAAATTGATGATTTTCATAACTCATGAGAAAGACTTTCTCAAACATTGCTTGTGGGAGGATAGCTTGTTATGTATACCTGTTACCCTAGTAATTCCACTTCTAGAAACCCACCCTGAATAAAACAGTGATTTAGAAAAAGACTTATGTACGTGGATAATCACAACAAAGTTATTTATAATAGAAAAAATCCTGAAAATAACCTAAAGATTCCCAAACAGAAGAATTATTAAATAAAATACCCTCTCATTTCAAAATCATAATTTTTTAAAACAAAGTACTTTTTTAAAGATTGTTTTGGTGTGGACGATTTTTAAAGTCTTTTATTGAATTTGCTATACTATTGCTTCTGGTTGTTTTTATGTTTTGGTTTGTTAGCTGCGAGGCATGTGGGATCTTAGCTCCCTGACCAGGGATTGAACCCACACCCCCTGCATTGGAAGGTGAAGTCTTAACCACTGGGCCACCAGGGAAGCCTCTTCAAAATCGTAATTTTGAAGAATTTTCATATCAGTGAAGAAGACACTTTAAAGACTGGGGTCTCAAATTATATATACCTGTAGTACTGAATTTTGAAGGAAAATAAACAAAATACACCAAAATGATTATTAAGTAAAGGATGATAAGTGATTTTCCTTATATTCATTTTGCTTCTCTGTATTTTCTGAATTTTGTACAATGAGCATATATTATTTAACTAATCATAAAATGTATATGTTTTTAAATAATAATTCAAAAATATTGACTAGGAATATGAAAAGCATCACAAGAAACCACCAATTGATCTATTAACCTCTATTGAATTAAATGTGAGAATAATTAGACTTTAAGTAATAGAGATGTTGAATAGGAGTAGAAAAAGAATGGGTGGTGGAGAAAGAAGAACATTAAAAGCATAAAAAATGTTAAATGCATAGGAAAGTATCTAATAGAGGCAACATCCTCTTAATCACAGCACATTTTTAAAGAGCATGTTTGGAGACAGAAAATTATAAACCACATCACAATTAGGTCTGTGGGACATAAAAGATCAAACAAAACATTCAGAATTCCCAATCGAGTAGTACTATGTGTTGGCTGACAGGTTGTGGTGTAGGCAGAGATTTTACATCAATTATTCCAGAGATGACTAAGCCTTGTTACATTTTTCTCAATCTTGTTTTGCCTAAGAAAAATCTCTCTCTGTGTGTGTGTGTGTGTGTGTGTGTGTGTGTGTGTGTGTACCAATCTCTCCAGCTCCTCAGGTCTTCTCAACCTCATAGGCCTGCACATAGTGGGATGGGGAAATGACCCTGATTCACTCTCTAGCATACAGAATCAACAATGCTCCATTTTTCTCTTTTCTTTCCCATCTATTTTGTATGTCGTGGTCTTGGAGGAGAGAGAAAACCTAGTTCTTCTCGTGTGCATATTCTTCTCAATCATTTGTTTTTCTCACAACTGAGATGTTGTGTGAACTTTGAGTAGACGTCTTTGTTCCTTGGGGTTGGGGATATGATGAATAAAAGTAGATGGAAAAAGTGGATGAAAACTGTATGAAATCTTCTCTCACAGTGATGCAGATCCTTAATAAAATGATATATATGGTAATTCTCAGAGAAGAGCAAACACGTATAATTGGTTTATTTTGTAAAGTCTTATTAAACTGAAGACAACTTTTATTTATACACTAAACAGATTACCCACAGGAAATCTGGCTTTCAAATTGGACAGTTTTTTCAAAACTTTTCTTTTTTATTCTAACTCACCTGTGTAAGGACTCCAGCTAATCTACCTAGAAGATTGCAAGGTATTCCCTCTTCTTATTTTGCAGGCAGGCTGAGGTGTTCACTGAAAACCAGACATATACCACTTCTTTGACATCTCTATTGAAACTGTTCATGTTCTATCACAGAGAGTGATCTATTTCCAGCTCAAATTTAAGTGTCACTGGGCATGATAGGCAACTGTCATGTTTGATGTCTTACTTGTTCTCTTATCACCAAAAAACCAGGACATAATGAATACTCAATAAATGTTTCTTGAGATCATTTTCATGATATTCCATTTTATTGAATTGACACTTCATGGATGGTCTCTTTTGAGGCTGTATTATTTTGCTGGGAATGAATTGTCTGATCATCAGTTGCGATTATCGTGATACAAAAATTCTACTAGATAAAATACCAAAAAATTATATACATGTTTGTATTATCCGTGTCACTACTCTCATCCTTTAATATGTAATTAAATTTACCTTTAAATTATTTTTTCAGGGATAGGGGAATTTCTATGAACTCAAATTTTAAAAGGAGATGAAAATTTATTTTCAAAAGCTTTCATATGTTAACATATACTGATTCCTCTCTCCCTCTCCCTTCTCTCTCTCTTTAAAGACTAAGAAAGAAGATTCCCCAGTATTAATCATATGGCTGTCCTCTACTGGCATGGTGGGGATAAATATGACAACAAGCAACTTCTTTAAATGGACAGGACTTTCTTGGTAAAAGACTGATTTGGAATGTTCAAATGAGAAGTTTCAATACTGGATTCACATCTTGTCTGGAATGGCAGACTTCTGTATAGACCTCTAGTAAGCTAAGATTTACTATGAAGAGGGCATCTTGCTCCTATTCACGTGGCACAATTAGCCACAAGCCAAAGCAGGCAGGTCCCTGACTTTGCTCTTCCAGTGCTGAAAGAGAAGTGTTTCATGGTTGAGCTGGCATAGTTTCCCGTCTATTTTACCCAGAGAACATTTCAAAATGTTAATGCAAAACGCAGCTCAGTATTAGCATTAGTTAAAATTGGAGATAAAATTCTCTACCAAAATGACAGCGTAAAGGCATGATTTGCTAAGTAATTAATAAATTATACCAACTGCTTTTTGTCCCTTGTAGCAGTCACATGTTATGTACAAAGAGATATATGTTAATGTAAAAATTTTTAAACAATAAAACATCGTACAAACTTAAGTGACTATTATCACCATCATCATCATCATTATGACTGTATGGCATGTGAATAATCAAAGCAACTGCACTGCATCTCTGCCTATGTAGCTATTTTGTTCCTGAGGTTTGTGCCACCTGGGACTCTACCAGGTAATCAGGGGCAGGTCTCCTTTACTCTTGCACCCCACACCCTTCTGAGTTTTGGCCCCTGTTCAGGACCTCACTGGAACAAGACGCAAGACCCCTCTATATGGGGCTCACTGACACCTTCGCTCAGTTTTTTATTGTCCACAGAGCAGAGACTAGTTTTCTGGTCCCTAAGTGGGTAGAGTGGTCTTATTCATGATGTTCTCCAAGATTGTTAACTTTAAAATTTTGGAACTCGAAAGGCAGGGACAGATTTCCTTTCTTCCACTGTTTTCTTATATCACATCCTTTTACCAAAGAATGCGCAATGCCTACCTGCCGCCTGTATGGGGATGGAAAAAAATCAAGGGAAGAAAAGAGAAAATTTGGGGAAAACAACCCAAATTAGTATTTCAATAATAGTATCCTGTCACTGCTGTAATAAAAACTCCAGGATGCCATAAAATTGAGAGGATTTTGCCTATTATTCTGAGGTTAAAGGAATCTTCAGGGAGATTAGGGATTGGGTAATACATCCTCATAAATGGTTACTCTAAATCTACATAAATTTTTAATTTCAAGGAGGTCTTGATCTTTGTATTTGTTACTGGGTCTCATCTGGAGGCTCTAATCCATTCCAGGGGTTCCTAGAGGGTTTAGATTCAATTCAAGTTCTCCAGAGTTTCTCCAACATATCAACAATAATAGCCCCTATTAACATAGAAGCCAACTGGACATTGCAGTATAACCAGAACCCCATGACCCAACAGAAGCAACCGTTAAAACTGAGACTGTGGGGCTTCCCTGGTGGCGCAGTGGTTGAGAGTCTGCCTGCTGATGCAGGGGACATGGGTTCGTGCCCCGGTCCGGGAAGATTCCACATGCCGTGGAGCGGCTGGGCCCGTGAGCCATGGCCACTGAGCCTGCGCATCCGGAGCCTATGCTCTGCAACGGGAGAGGCCACAACAGAGAGAGGCCCGCGTACCGCAAAAAAAAAAAAAAAAAACCTGAAACTGCATATAACTAATTCACCTCTCCTTATGCACCAGACCTGCCTTCCATATAAGGATATCCTCAGTATCTACAGCAGCCCCTGGAACATATTAGCTTCTCAAGAAATGCTTATTGGATTATTTGGGAAATAAACTTAATTTTTCATGTCTTCCCTAAATCAAATCTTTACTGTCTGCACAGCTGTGCAGTAGTTTCTAGAAGTCTTTCTACAGTAATTTAGATTTGAAAACTTTGTGCTGTTGGATTTTACTGGCATGGTCAACCAGTAAAAGTCTGCTGGTTCAGACGCTAGGATGTTTTCTGATTCCTGCAGGGGAGCAAAGTGATTCCCTGAATGTAGAATTGCACTATTATTCCAACTCCTTTTACTTATCCTGAGAGCAGCTCAAATCTAGATGTTAAAGGAAAGCCCCAAATTTCAAACACAAGAGTGACAAGAACTTCCATTTTCTTGACATTCTCCTGGTGGATTAGTGACTGTTATTAGGTTGGATTTGACAGCATTGATTGATTGTCAATTTGATTTAAGAGCACAATGCCACCCCTCTTTCATTTTATTCTCGCCAAGGACCCTTTAAGATTTGACTCTTTTTTTTTTTAATGCAGCCTTTATTTCACCCACCCCCATATCCCTCCTTCCTACTTACAGACTTGGAAAGGGGATAGTTTAATAATATGCCAGTTTGAGCGGAAGCCATTTTTTATTTTCTTTTTCCTGGGCTTTGTTGTTGGCCAGCCTTTAAAAACTCCTTTCTATGTTTCTCTATCAAATAGGAGCTAAGTGAAGCTCCTTCTGACTTAAATTATTCTTTGCAATACCTTTGCCTCATCCCAGTCCCTAGTGATGTTCTGATCCTTAGTCCATATTTGAGTTGAGTCCTGTAGCTTTCCAGTTCAGTGAAAGTGGCCTAGAACCAAGGTGAATCTCCAGAAGCCATTGAATCCAATCCAGGGCATGCAGAAAAGCTCAATTCTAGACGAATGGTGTCTTTTCTATTCTTTAAAATTTCAGAAAGATCTTCCAATGTTCTTCAAAGTTATGCTGTGTCTAAATGGAGTACTATGTTCCTCCCTATCTTTTATTTGAAAAATTTCAAACCTACAGAGGAAAAGAAAGTGTATGATGAATACTGTATACCCTTCACCTGGATTCACTGTCTATTAACATTATGCCGTATTTGCTTTCTCTCTCTCGTGTTCATTCTTTCTCGTGATGTATAAATTCTCTCTTATCTATCTATCTATCAATCTATCTATCTATCTACCTATCTATCATCTACCCATCTGTTTGTCTATTCTGGTGAGCAATTTGAAAAGTCATTGCAAACATCATAATACTTTATCTCAGCAAGATTCTTACAAAATACTGTAGACATGTAAGCTGTTTCTCCAATGCCTGACAAACTTATGAAAAAGCAAACAAGAAACCACATATCAGTAGGTTTATATAGAAAAAAAATTTTTTCTTTTAGTGAATCACTCATGTGCGTGTGTGCGTAGAGCAATAATCTCTCTCTATTGATTTGGAAGCATATGGAAATAAATAACACTTGCATGAGATATACATGCATATAAAAAGAGTTATTTGACTTGTGAATAAAACATGCATGAAAGTTAAAAAAGCAGGAGCATACAAGAAATGCATTCCTGAGTTTTAAAATGCATCCCTTGCCAATTGATTCTGGACCCAAGAGAATTGAGCCAGAGTTGAGCTGGCACTTTGCCATGACGTGAAGAAAACTAGGGCTGTGATGAATTTTGACATGGCAGCACTTGCACTCTCCCAAGGGACTGCCATATACTGCTTTTGCTTCCTGAGGTAATAGGCACAAAACCTGCATTAAGTTATATTCTCTGTCCCAATCTTCCATACTAGAGAAATGGAGTTAAAACACATTGCAGCCCAGAAGGGAGGAGAGATAGCAAAAGTGAGTCTGCTGTCTAAGAGATGTGTGTGGAAGGGAAACAGAATCTGGTCATCAGAAAGACAGCCTTTGCCCTTTGTCAGTGAAAGAATGTTTTCGTTCTGAGAATCTGCTGGCAGCACAGTTCTTTTTTCAATAATTAATGGGTAACTAGAATTGTTTAACCCCCATAGCAGCCTGGGTCTCCAGGGCTTTTCAGGATCTGGAGCAATCACCATAAGAATAACTGAGAAGTCAGTGAAATGAAAAAAAAGCAAGGAAAATGTAGGGCAGATCTGCACCAGGAACATGACTCAGACAGGTCGTGTGTGTCTGACCTGATGAAACTGACAAGCACCATCTCAGTGACAGCCTGAGCTTCCCCTAAACCAGTGGGGCTTCCTAGGCACCTCCTTGGAGAAATCCCCTGGCTCACAAGGTAAACTGGGAAAAGGATGGCTAGGAATGTATTTGATAGAGATAGAGAAAGATGCAGAAGTAGCCTGTTGTACTAGACACCATGTTCTTACAGATGTGTCTAAGGAGCGCTTTAGTCTGCAGTCTGCAAACTGGGGTGTTTAGTTATTATTCTCTCTCTTTCTTCCTCTCACTCTCCTCCAACGCTTGGGCTGCTCAATTAAAAGTAAACTAAAAGGAAGGCCTCCAAAAGAAGTTTCATATAGTATTAGAATCTCAAAAACAAAAGCACACACACAGACACTATCCTTTTGCTATAGCTCAGTTAAGCCACCTAGCACAGAACTTCATAGGTGGTAAATATTCATTTTCTCGATTAGTTCAAAACATGTCATCATCACCCACCACCACAAATGTTATTGTATATAGTTCCTGCCTTGAATGGACTCAAAGTATATTTTGATACACATTTACATAGACACAAATGTATATATGTATATATATATATATATATGTGAAAAAAAAACAACACATTAAATTTTAATGACTAGATCATTTGCCTGTTGCGCTCTTACTTGCACTTCAAAAATGATTTCTGGGGCTTCCCTGGTGGCTCAGTGGTTGAGAGTCCGCCTGCCGATGCAGGGGACACGAGTTCGTTCCCCGGTCCGGGAAGATACCACATGCCACGGAGAGGCTAGGCCCGTGAGCCATGGCCACTGAGCCTGCACGTCCGGAGCCTGTGCTCTGCAACGGGAGAGGCCACAACAGTGAGAGGCTCACATACCGCAAAAAAAAAAAAAAAAAAAAAAAAAAAAAAAAACCACCAAAACGAAACAGTTCATGTGCTATCAAAGATCAATCTTTTGAAACTTCCAAATCATCCACTCCAATCTGTTCAGCCTTTTGTCGGGGAGTAACCCTGTATAGCACGTTTTTCAGATTTTCTCAGTTTTTCTTGTTTAATGTCTATGATTTCTTCATGAAGTCTTGCCCAAACTTTTGCATTCAAAAATTGTCTTCCATTTCTGAGTTCCAATAGAATGTTTTGTTTGATACTATTCATTCAACAGCTGTACTAGATTTCATTCTTTAAAAAAAAAAATTTTATGAAGGACCTAATATAATTGCCCTTGCATAAAGAATAAATGTGAATAAGACACCATAACTGCACTTTCAGAAATCACTTTTGTGTGTGTGTGTGTGTGTGTGTGTGTGTGTGTTATGCAGACCTCTCACTGTTGTGCCCTCTCCCGTTGCGGAGCACAGGCTCTGGACGCTCAGGCTCAGGGGCCATGGCTCACGGGCCCAGCCACTCCGCGGCATGTGGGATCTTCCCGGACCGGGGCACGAACCCGTGTCCCCTAGCATCAGCAGGCAGACTCTCAACCACTGCGCCACCAGGGAAGCCCCATTTTGGTTTTTAATGAAGCCTAAGAAAAGTTCTTGAGAGAGAGAGAAAGAAATATTAGAATGTTTTAGGAACTCACATTGGGTGTCACTATGCAGAACAGATTAAGCAGAGGAGATAACAGAGCCAAGAAGCTTACAGATATAGACTAGGAAATAATTAAGTGCTATGGAGAGAAAAGGAAGGAACACGAAGAAGGATATAGCAGCAGATAAAGTAATAACATTTAGTGGACGATTAAAGAGCAAGACAGAAAAAGGAGTCAAAGATAGCTGAGAACCAGAAAGCTCTGAAGTATGGTGATAACATTAAGCCCTACAGGAAAATATAGTTAGAGCAAGATGGCCTTGGGCTAAAGAATATAAATTTGAGTTGCTTTTGTTGAACTGTTCAGTAAAAAATAAAGGATTCAGGGCTATTCAACATAGTAGTCAAGGCTGGAATGTATTTCTTAGAATCATGTATACAGGGTTGGTGATCTAAGCATCTCACATTGAATCCCTTTATCACTGGCTGCTTTCTCCCTTCTCTCCATGGTGTTGTACCTGTAATGGTCTCCGTTAGCAGCATGTTGGCTCATAGACTGTACAAATGATGAGACAAAGTAGTTTCTTCCACAGTTATACCTTCTTGTTCTGAAATGTGCAGTTGAATTTTTAAATGGGCGTTCACAGCTTCTCCTGCCGGCCTCTCAAGATCATATATCTTATTATTTTAATAAACATATCACAGGATAAGCTTTTCCAAACAAGTGCTGCTACTCTTAATAATGTCTGCTTGTGTCCCTTGTCATCTTCATTTATTCAATTTTAAACTTCATAGTTTGGGCCAGCCTCCTTTCCCAGTTTGGTGTTTGGTGTTATGGATATCTTCTTGTTTAATTGAAAATGAAGGGATTTTTTTCCCCCATATACAACTTTTTCCTTTTACTGCTGTTTGCCTATTTCAGGAGGGGGAAGTGAATCAGAATGCTTGTTGAACTATGTTTGAACGAAAGATTTACTTCATTTTAACTTACCTAGAAGATATTAAACGGCATAAAACTGAGGTGTGAGAGGAATTTCTAGACCCTACTTCATAAATTTCTGTATTAAGAAATTGGTCTCGCTTGAGAGCTGAAAAAGAGGATCCAAAGCCCTTTTATATATCCAACCATATGAAACAGTCTGAGTATTCCCTGTTGATATCTAAATGAACAGATGTGTAACAGAAAAGTGTTGCTTTTTCCTGGGACTTCTGTCACGTAGAAAACATTGGAAAGCTATCACAGCTATTTTTTGTGGTAGCAGGACTTCTCTTCTGTATCCTATAGCTGTTCCTATGGGATTTTTGAGAAGGAGGGCATATCTATTGCCATATTCTAGAAAAACACTCTCTCTGTTCCAGTATGCAAATGTTCATAGCATCATATCTGGATTATTAAAGTGGCTCAATTCAGTATCTATTAATGAAAGGCCAAGAGGGTTAAAATATATTTTGGATGAGTTATAAACCCTTTCATGCCTTTTTTGAACAGTTGAATAAAATTTGTAATAATGAATGTGTTTATGAAAACCTGAAACTATTATCCTCTACTTAGATCAAGTTGAAACTTAAGAATCCAAAGGAAGCAGAAAGTTTTATAGTAAAAACTTGATAAATAAGAGAATGAGAGAATCAGCTGTTAGAATAAAAAATTAACCAGGACTTTAATTAAATTGTTTTCATAGAGTAAGGTTATTATTTTCCCTGAGGACTTGCCTTTTCCACTATTTCATTTTACCTCCATGGTTTCCTTTTCATGTTAAATGGAGGAACACTATAGCTTATATTTTTCTTTGGCAAAGACTACTTATTCTTTAATAAGGACAGATAGTGGTTTTTTTGTGGAGCTAATTGACTTTCTTGCTGTGCACATAGACTCTTAGATCTAAAGTAATGAGTTTTAGATAAATAATGGAAGTTTCTTAACTTTATAAAAGTTTCTTTCAAAAGATGCTGGTAATTAATCTGTTAGAGATCCAGTAAAGAAATTACTTATTAGAATTTTGTAAAACAAACATTTATTTGTAAGTCTTGTTTTAAACTCAAGTGCACTTCATGCAAGACATATGAGTGGTCCATAGGTGTTGTCCAGCACTTGAATGGACTCCATAATGAAACTGACAAACATATTAATACTCTTCATCTTAGTTTTGGATCCTGGAAAAAAGACCCATGTTCCAGAAAACAAAAACTATATGTGGTAGGTACAAAGAGTAAAATGAAGCTTAGAAATGTCAACTTGTCTACAATCACACAGCTAGTAAGTTTTGAAGCGTGTAGAAATAGAAGGGGAAGTAGCAGTTGGGTTAGCCAAGGAGCATGGGTTACAAAGGAATAATGGATTTTATACAAAGCTGGAAGTTACATTATCTGGAAGTCACTTCGGACAAGAGAAAGATGTTTATACAATATATTGAGACCAAGAATATCTTTTTCATCAACCTTACAAATCAGGCTTAATAGCAAGTTAAATTAAACATGTGTAATAAAGGCAATAAATTCTCCAAAAAAAGTATTGCTACTAGTGAGAATGTCTAACACAAACGCTGTCTAGGCTCTGAGAACAGCATCCACCTACCCCAACAGCAAAAATGAATAATATAAAGTAAAATAAAGTATATGATTGGGAGTAAATATCCACTTGAATGAATTTGCTAGAAAAGTATTTTGCTTAATTGCAACTTTAAAAAAATATGCTGTTTAATTGCAACATCAATAAAGAAAATTGTATAGATATTCTAAATAATTATTTGAAGAAGACTCACTTGAACACCTAAGTCCTAGGATGTTTACAACAAATTTACTACATTATGCATGCAGACCTTATACTTTTTAAGAGTATTGTATAATTTTAATACTAATTAAGAGTTTCTAAGATTGCTGTTAAAATAATTTTGTATTTCCTGTTCATACTACAGTTAAATATAGAAGGAAAAGAGCCTCAGGAACTTTGAGGTATCATAGCCCTTACACAAAGTGGATGATGTATATGTAAAGAAATCATGATGGATAGTACTTAAAATTGATATATAACTAATATAGAGTTAATTTTTTTCCTATCAGGTATCACCCATAAATTCAAGGTATGACTAATTTCATAATTTTACATGTAAAAAAATTATTTTAAAGATCTGTTTATATCTGCTGACACTTTTATTGGCTTTTGAAGTTGTTCCAGTTGAAATTAGAGAATTTTACTTTAGCTTACAAAACATGCTTGGATACCATTATTATACATATTTTCTTATTTATAAATCCCAATTGTGTCCACACATTTCTTGATCTTAATAGTTCTATGTTCAAAGCTTTAAAAAGAGAATGTGTTTTCATTATAAACAACCCGCATGTCAAAACCATTTATGGGGGTCCTACAGGCTCAGAGACTCTTATCTCTACTGCGGTTCTAGAACAGAAAGACAATATATAGCCCTGTAACTTTACACTTGCCAATAAGTCTCTCTACCTCTTATTCCAAGCCCTGACTGCACAGAAGAAAGCATCCAAGTATTCTCAAGTATTACACTTATCTCCTACTGAGAAAACACTATATTCTACTACTTGTGATGAGAGTAGTTAATCATGAAATAAAGTGAGGTTTCTCTATAAATAAAATGACAGTTTAGTACAGAGAATAGAAGCAAATCAAGACACTAGTTCTTAGTGTTTCTCCAGGAAAGAACTACATCCACATTCACTTTAAAATAGTACTCTATAATAATTATTTTGGGTCAAAAACGTTACCTTCTTCATGGACTTTTTAAAATCAGTTTTCTTAAGTACACCTGTGGTAGGCAAAAGTTGACACCCATTTCCTCCCCCCAACCAGACATGTGCCACCTAATCCCTAGAACCTGTTAATACAATGAGATATCACTTCCCATGATTATGTCATATTATTTAGCACATTTGACTTACAATAGGAGAATTCTCTATGGGCCTGACCTAATCATATGTGCCCTTAAAAGCAGAAAAGAAAGGCAGCAAGGAAAGGAAGAAAGATTTGAAGCATGAGAAGGACTCAACTTGCTGCTGTTGGCTTTGAAGATGGAGAGAGCCATGTGGAAAGGAATATGGGCAGCCTCCTGGGGAAAAGATGGCCTCCCCTGCAGCCAGAATAGGACTGAGGACTTTGAAAGCAGATGGTCTATTCAAGAGATGTTGAGACAATCACCTATCCATGTGGTATAAAAAATAAAATTAGATCCCTTGTTCCCACCATGAAGCTAAATGAATTCCAGAAATATTGAAAACCTAAATGACAAACAAAACTTTAAACTCTTAGATGGAAAAGTAGGACAATGCTTTTTTTTTTTTTTAATAGGATGAATTTCTCAAAGAAAGAATAAAATCACATGAAGAAAAGAATGATTTTTAAAAGTCTGGTGTCATAAAAGACACCACAAACAATGTTTAAAACCAAGGATGTTAAAATATATTTGACACATATATAATGTACAAATATAATTTTCCAAAATACATAAATAACTCCTATAAATAAAAGTGAAAAAGATAGACAATCCAGTAAATAGGAACCTGGTTAGAGTGAAAACAAAAAGAAAAACATGAATAAGCAGAAAAAGAAGACCTAGTGGCCAAAAAAGCAGGAAAAGATAATTGACCTCACCAGCAATCACAAAAATGCAAGCTAAAACAACTAATTGTGTCATGCTTGCAACCAACAGATTTGCAAAAATTAAAAGCTGAAAATAATAAAAACTGATGATTATGTGCATGTGTTACGAAGGGAGAAGGGTAGAATTCGATTTCTCATTCACTGATTATGGAGTTAAAAATTGGTACAAGCATTTTAAGATGAATTTTACAATATTTAGGAAGGTTGAATTACATGAGCCCAACAATTACACTTCTAGATGTTTTTCCCAGTTGACCTACAAAACAGGTCACAAAGTGACATCTACAAAAGATGTTCTATGCAGAATATTTGCATAATGAAAAACTGAAAATTATCTATTTATTTATAGGCTAAGAAATAAATAAAATATAGTATGTCAGGTTCAGAAGTACTATGCTAGAATGGCCTAATTAGATTTCTATGATTAAACGTGAAAAAAATTTAAAAAAATAAAATACAGTGAGATCAATATCTAGTCACAAAATATTCTCTACGCTATTTATGAGTAATTTTATATAAAACTTTGGCTTTGAATTGATACAAAACAAGCTCAAGATCATGGCTGCCTCTTGGGATGGAAGAAATGTTTAAGCCTCAGAAAGATAAAAGTAATTTAATTACAGTGTAATGGTTTGCTTCTTTCTTGTATAGAAAGAAACATTTAAAGCAAATATGACAAAAGTTAACTCTTATTTTGGGTATTTGGTAGATGGCTATTTTAAAGAGAATACACTTGCAGGCAACTGGCTGCTGTTTTAATTCAATATATAGGCTGAATGTGAAGTTTCTCACATAATTTATTTCCCTCAGGCTTTTGAAAGATTAATTCCCAGTTCATAATACCTGGGATGATCAAGTAATATATGATGATTATAAAATAGCCCCAGTTTCTAATCAAATGTTCAGAGGATAGAGCCTGATTAAATATGGGGACAGGAAGAAAGTATGGACCCCTTGACAAGATGACATGGTACATATAATACCCCCCTTACATCTCAAGACAAAATTCTGGAGAAATACCATGATTTTCCATAAGAAAAAGAATGTATCATTGGAACATTCATCTCTAGTCAATATTCTCTGAAGCAGAAAACACATCAGCCACCTTCATGAAATTGGCAGGAACTCAACTATACTCTGGTAATTAGCTCAGGTTGAGCGAACACAATGGAGAGGATACAGAAAGGGTTTTTATTCCTCTCTAATCAGGGAATAGCCAAGGCCCCCTGTACAGGGAGAATCACGCTTTGTCAGATTTGTAGGTTCCTAAGCACAGGATACAAACCTTATGTCCTTGGGCAACGCTAAGCTCTTTATCTTATCTTTTCTTTCACTGACACTGGAATGTCTTTGTCCCAATTGCTATTGCAATAATTATGAATGAAATTCGGTACAAAATGGTTGTGGAATTTCTGATTTATTAGATTCTAAAAGCATCCAATACTCTGTCATAATAGTGAATAGAGAAGAAATTAATTCTTTGCTGAATAGAATTGCTATTTAGCTGCTTTGTTTCTCTTTAAAGTATCACCCAAATTGGAGTAATTATCATTGGAAGTCAGGAACCTAAAGTGGCCCAAATTATTTTTCTTGTTCAATTCAGTAATTGTACTTGCATTAATAAGAGTATTTGTCTATAGAGCTCCAGACATTTCAGTTTGTTAGGAATTGTTTAAGCCAAATCAAATATTATTAATGTATGCACCAAAACAAAGGGGTAAAAGAGGTTTCAAACAAGAGAATTAGAGAAAGAAAAAAATAAATTAAAAAAAAGGCTTTTATAGATTATATCTTTGGTGAAATGTTACAGGCATAATGGTTTTAATATTTTTGTTTTTAACCCTATCTCGACTTCATCGTCACTTTGAAAAATAACCTACATGAATTTTTCACTAGCCCTTAATGTTAGATGATTTCAGATATAATTTCTTTCAAATTGTGAAAGCAGACTATTTCCTTATATTAGCTAATGCATATGAGTGTGACCCATAATCATGTTTGGCAGCTTCTTGGCTCATCTGCATAATGAAAAAAATTAATGTAATACCTTGAATTCTGAATTGTGTCCTTCCTCTTGTGCTGGGAAATTCTTTGCATCACCCTTTTATTACTTAACTGATCATACAAATTTCAAGGTGTATGTTTACAAATATTTTGTTGTGTTTCTCATGCTATTAGCATTCTGAAGCTTTTTCTTTCCAGGTTTCTATGGCAACAAGGGTATAGCACATTCATTAAAAAGAAGTTCTGTTTAATTGATCTACTAATGTATTGCTTAATAGTAACTGTTAAGCAGTCTTTTGTTTCCAGGTCATATTTAGGGTTCACCTATTTGCATAAAAACATTTCATTAGCTGAAACCAATTATTAATAGTAATTTTCTTTCTTTAGTTTTAAATAACTAAACGCTCATTGAGGTTTTCTGAATAGCAAATATTTGTAGCTTTCAGAATACACTTGCTGTATGAGTTTGGCTTGCTTTGTTTCTGTGATCAGCAAGAAAATTATAGAGCTTGAAAATTTTGATCCAAGAAGACAAAAATAAGGTGTCTCTTCTTTACAATTGAAAGTTAAATATTCAGGGATGCTAACTCTAGGCCACATCATATATTTGATAACAGTGATAGTTATTTGTTACTTCCGGTGTTAAAATACTCTAGGCATGAATACAAAATTTATATTAGAGGATTTTATGGTACTCAAGGGAAAATCTGACACTGCATATATATTTAAAGATCTATGAACATATTTTAGAATTAATGCTTGTAGGTGTAAAGACTTTTTAGTAAAAGGGAAGTGCTGTTTCATTTAGGTTGAGATAATAAAGTATCTTAATGCAAGCCAAAAGCACTTATAATTGATACTTATCTCGGAGTAAAGTGAGGTTAAATTGTGTCTGTACATAGCGTGTGTACCAGAGTTTGTAAATGTTATGCATTTTTGAGTGTTAGACAGTGATTTGGATATATGTATCCATATGTAGATATGTATTAGATGCTTACTCCAAATGTTAGTTCTAATCACTTTGATAAATAGACTCATTCTCAATTATATATATTAGTTATAATATTAAAGGATATGATTCAAAAAATAAACTAGAAAACATAATAAAATGCCAAGTATACACCTCACTCACCAGATCTCTTTCTCAATATTATCAGTTCAATTTCTTTATGTGTACTTCCTTATCGTTTCAAAAAGTAATCTAAATCTTTTATATATTATCCTTGGAGTACTCTTGTCCAGCCAGTCTCTTGAATTATTTATATTCAAGGAATTGTCTTAAAATCAGATCATGTGCCAATAAATACAGTATTAATATAGTTTACTAAACGCAGTTACATCATCTTTCCAAACTCTCAGAAAATATAAACACACACCTTCTCTTTCTCTATTGCTCTCTCTCCCTGCATCCTTGACCTCTGTGTGTCTTCGCAGATACATTAATAGCATTAACATTATGTTACTATTAAAAAGCTAGATGGTACAACAATGCTGCTTGACAGGATATTTTCACAATTCTTTTTGATGTCATTCAGTTAAGAAGGGATATCCTTTGAACCCTCATAAATTAAGTGGATATTCTCTATGGATACTCTCAGATATCTGATAGATGTTTCTATTTTATAGGGTGAAGCATTAGTCTCAGCTCATACTCAAGTCAACTCACCAACAATCTTGCTAAGTAATAATCACATACATATCACACAGGTTTCAAAATTAGTTTAAAATTAAAAATATTTCTGAAATTCATGAGAGTTACATTTGCAATTTTTTAGTGTGTGAGGTCAGTAAATAAATTAGTGAAGAATGTAAAAGCTTTTCACTCGGCTTGATTAAAAATATTTTTATACACAGCCATTAAAGTATAATTGTGTAAATGACAAAAAACTCAGTTACTGATTGTATTAGATAAACATAAAAATAGGGATTCTCTGTAAAGATGCACCTTGGGGAACATCATGACTGAGAAGAAGTTTAGCTTAAAATGACAACATGGGTGTAACTTAATGGAGCAAAAAAGAACAATATATCAGGATTATCTGGAATTTTCTTATTTATGGAAGATTAATAATACTCTTGAAAACATCCAAAATCTAAATTTGGACAATTATTTTTCCCAAGTTTACCATAAAACTAGAAGCAGGCTTTAACTCTAGAAGTTTCAAAAGTGAAATGACATCCTTTAAGTTTGTGTTAAAACCCTGAATAATTTCTGATCTTGAGATTTGAGTATTTCTTTTCCTTTTTTTAAAGCAAAATTATATTCAGTACATATTTATTTAAAACATGCTTTTGTTATGACAAATTAGTAATGTAAAATTTTACTAAGTAGACTATAAATTTCAAAATTCTCAGGGAAAATTTAGAAAAAAAATAGATTAATCTGAAGTAATTCTGATCTTCTAATATATTTCCCATTAAAAATTCTTTCTATATTCTTTATTTGTGCTTCAACAAATATTTGTTCAGCCATTTATATGTGCCAGGCATTCATTGTTACAAGCATTTGGGATACAATGAGATATACACATGCACACACACACACACACACACACAGATGCCTCTTCCTTCATTGCTGTTATATTTTAGCAAGGAGAGATTGAAAGTGAATGATAGATATAATGAATACATATGTTAGAAGATGACAAGTGCTTAAAAAACTAAAAATAGAACTATCATATGACCGAGCAACCCCACTACTGGGCATATACCCTGAGAAAACCATAATTCAAAAGGAGTGATGGACCACAATGTTCATTGCAGCTCTATTTACAATAGCCAGGACATGGAAGCAACTTAAGTGTCCATCGACAGATGAATGGATAAAGAAGATGTGACACATATATACAATGGAATATTACTTGGCCATAAAAAGAAATGAAATTGAGTTATATGTAGTGAGGTGGATGGACCTAAAGTCTGTCATACAGAGTGAAGTAAGTCAGAAAGAGAAAAACAAATACCGTATGCTAACACATATATATGGAATCTAAAAAAAAAAGTTCATGAAGAACCTAGGGGTAAGATGGGAATAAAGACACAGACCTACTAGAGAATGGACTTGAGGATATGGGGAGGTGGAAGGGTAAGCTGTGACAAAGTGAGAGAGTGGCATGGACATATATACACTACCAAACATAAAATAGATAGCTAGTGGGAAGCAGCCACATGGAGATCAGCTTGGTGCTTTGTGACCATCTAGAGGGGCAGGATATGGAGGGTGGGAGGGAGACGCAAGAGGGAGGAGATATGAGGATATATGTATATGTATAGCTGATTCCCTTTGTTATAAAGCAGAAACAAACACACCATTGTGGAGCAATTATACTCAATAAAGATGTTAAATAAATAAATAAATACCATAAAAATAAAAGATAAGTGCAATAAAAAGTAAATAAAATGAAGAGAGTGCAGCTGGAGGACCAGGAGTGCCATAGATGAGGGACGGAGAGGCTCAGAGCAGACTTCAATGAAAGGTGAGATGTTATAACACAAAGGATGTATAGGAACTAGGCAAGTAGACGATTGGATGTAGTAAGTTCCAGGCAAAGGGAACAGCTAGAGAAGAGGCCCTTGGGAGGGACTATCGGGGGCAGAATTTGTGAATAGTATGGAAGCTAGTGCAGCTGTAGCTGAGTGAGCTCAGGGAAGAAAGGAGCTAACGAGGTCAGAGAATGGGACTTTTCAGGTACAGTCTTGCAGCCTATTGCAAGAGTCTTGACATTTACTCTGATGAAATGGAGAGCCACTTTATCGCAGGTTCTTCCAGTGTAGATGTAACATGGTCTCACTTAATTTGTAAAAATGATCATTCTGGCTGCTCTCTTGAGAATAAACTCTAGGGAGGCTTTCAGGTTCCTATTGTTTTATAACAAATTGTCCCAAAACTTAGTGGCTTTAAGCCATTTTATGTTGCCATAATTTTGTGGGTCAGAAATTCAGGACGGTTTCTGTTGGTTAGTTTCCACTTGTGGTTTCTCATGGCATTTGCATGCATAGAATGTCTGGGAAGGCACTCATGTGAAGGCTCAGCTAAGCAGGATATCAAAGAATGCCTCACTCACGTGTCTGGAAGATGATTCTGGCTGTTGGCGGGAGCTCAACTGACAACCAAAGCACTTCCATGTTATCTTTCCAGAATGATGGTCTAAACTATTTATATGACATCTGGATTGATTCACAATAAGTGTCCCAAGAGAAGGGGACAAAGTAGCATCTTCATGGCTTTTATGACGTAGCCTCAGAAGACATATAGCATCAATTCCTCCATATTTTAGTGCTCAGAGCCATCCCCAGCCCAAACAAGCTCAAGAGAGGAGCGAAGAGTTTTTAGCCATTATGTTAAACGCTCCAGCTGGCCCTGTGGCTACAAATTATTTACGTTCTCACAATATGTAAAATATGTTCACTCCTTGGAAGACCCTGCACTCCCAAATTCTCGTTGTATCACAGCATCAGGCTCAGGATTGAGATCCAGGATCTTATCAACTAAATCTGGTCTGGATGCAGATGAGGTTTCTCAGATATAGTTCCTTGGATACAGCTCTTTGGGTATCATTCAAGTTGATCAGAAGACTTGTGAATAAAAAAACATGTTATTTAACCTCTGCCCATGTACTCACATACAGGTTGGGACAGGTGGAGGATCAATATAACAGGCATTGCCATTGACTGTGGGGAAAGGAGAGGCATACTGCAATCACTGAGCGAAGTTCAATCCCTTTTCTTTCAATCATACCACTGGGCATAAAGTGAAGAATCTTGTGACAGTGTGTGCATGAGGTCCAGATATGACTTCTCTTAGTTCAGAAATCTATGAACAATAATGAAAAAGACAAGTTATCAGCTCCACTTAGTCCCCTCCCCTCCCACCATTACCACACACACGCAGCAAATATACAGCTGTGGAATAGGAACAAAAACACTGTCAGAAATGGGAAGAAAGAGAGCAACACAGTGGTCACTAATCTGAAAGAATTTAAAAATCTCCCAGGCAGAAATTGTGAGAATGGCCATTGTTCTTCATGGTCCTTACCTTTAACCTTAAATAAGATCATTCTTTATTATCTTCCCAGACTACATATGGAATGGGTATTAGGAAATATGCTGTCCTTGGGAATTGAACACCTTTATTAGTCTGTTTCCCCATCATTTTCCCTTTGACAATACCTTCTAAAAACTTATTCAGCTTCCTATGTATTTTATTTCATCCAATCCATGCACTAGTCACTTCCACAACGTTTTTGAGACCTCTCTTCCTATCTATCTATCTGATCCATCTATGGATCAACTCTTTTTCTTTCTCTTTTTTTCCTCTCTCTCTCTCTCTCAGCTTCATTTTGTTACTTTGACTGAATCAGTTGTCTGAAGAGAGTGAAGTCTTTTTTCCATAAGAAACTTTTTTCCCTGAGAAATTTTTTCCAACTGCAAGGATTCATTGTGAAGCATCTTAAGTTATTCAGCAATTGTAACAAGATGTGTACCATCAATTTTATCATTGTCACAAGACTAAGTTCTAATTGGCCTTTGTTATTCAAAGATGTTCTTAGTTTTATTCATTAAGGTTGAGAATAAATTCTGACTTGCAACTGCACAATTTTGGACGCTTGATATTCCCTTTTATATACACATGGAAAGCAGACAATTTTCTTTGACTTCCTCTCTTCCTTGTAGTACTTTCTCAAATGTAAGTAATAACAATAAACTCAAGTTATCAATATTTTATTTTCTGACATCTTTGACTAAAATGACAAGATATTTATGTCATTATTTGCCTTTCAAGTTATTATAACAATGTAACCAAATATTTCAACTTAGCATAAGATGAATGGTTAACTTAACAAGCCTCATATTTCTCTCCATCTCTTTCCCTACCCTAAAACCATGCCACATATTTTAATTTTTTAAATGGTAGAACTCCACTTCTGAACAAATTTCTGTATGAGTCAGCAGAGACTAGATTATGCTTCAGTAGCAATCAGTTCAGAAAACTCAAAGGCTTAAAGTAACAAAGATTTATATCTCACTAACTCTATACGTCCCTTGAAGGGTAGCAGAGGCCTCTGTTCCATACTGGGCTTGCTCTCACTCTGAGACATGGTTTGATGGCCTAGAGTAATTGTTGGTCACAGTTTTATTTAGTTTTAAAAATAAAAGCAACATTCTGGGTCTCAAAGCTTCTGTCTTTAAATAATATGCATCACTTCTATTCATATTACTTTGGCCAAATCAAGTCATATAGCCACATTGAGTTCAAGTGAGTGAAATTCCCTAATATGTGCATAGTGATGACTTTTTTGACACAAATAGATGAAAGATATGACCTATGAAAGGAAGAATTGATAAATTGAATTTCATTTAAAAACTTCTGCTCTGCAAAAGACATTGTCAAGTGAATGAGAAGGCATACCATGGACTGGGAGAAAGCATCTGAGAAAGAAACATCTAATAAAGGACTGTTTCTTAAAATAGACAGAGACATTTTAAAATTTAACTATAAGAAAATGAACAGCCTGATTTAAAATGGGCAAAAGACCTGAACAGACATCTCACTAAAGAACATATACAGATAGCAAACAAGTATATGAAAAGATGCATGATATCATGTCATTAGGAAAATGCAAATTAAAAAAACAATGAGCTACGAATACAGGTCTATTAGAATGACCAAAATTCAGAACACTGACAGCACCAAATACAGGTAAGCATGTGGAGCCACAGGAACTTTCATTCATTGTTGGCAGGAGTGCAAAATGGTACAGGCATTTTAGAAGACAGTTTGACAGTTTCTTACGAAACTAAATATATTTTCACCATATAATCCCACTACAGATTTAAGACTCAGTTTTCTCCCTTGTGATAATAGAGAGGAACGACTTGCCTCTCTGCTGAAATCTTGACCCTATTCTCTCTGCCTTTGTTATTGTTCATTTATATGTTTGTTTTGTTTTGTTTTGCCTATTAAAAAATATCTTGCCAGTTTAGTGGTGTTCTGGGAAAGAGCAAGAGTAATAGATAGAATCTTATGAAATTGATTATTTTCACAATTTTTTATCTACAAAGAGATTTTTTCAATGTTGCACTTAAAAGTTATGATCTCTTCAATCCCAGCTTTACAAAATTTCCAATTTTTTAAAATTATCATTAGTGAAAATATAATATTTTATACATTAGTTAAGAAAAAGCCATCATAATTAGCCATGATATGCAATATAGACTGTGTAATTAAAAACACAAATCATTCATATTCCTCTTTCAAGGCTATATTTTTTTAAATACCTGATTTTTCCCAGAGATATTGTTTATTTGCTTCATTTGTTTTATTTAAGTAATATACCTCCTGAATATTTAAATAAGCATCACTGTTGACAGGTTTTGACTAGCCCAATCACAACCAAAATTGAACCATAGTGGACTAAAACCAGACTTGCTTTGATTCTCCACATCTTTTCTCAGATATCCAGTAGTGAGACAAGTTTGAACATTCATAGTCTAATCCAGATATGGAGCAGCCAGACAAAATTTGAGAAATGTTAAAAATGACCTTCTATTCCTTCAAAATATAATTTGTTAATTTAATGATATTCATTGGGTAGTGTCTACCACTTGCAGGGCAAGGTGCTAGTCATGAAGGACACCACAACAAAGAAAGATTGGGTCCGTATTTTCAGGGAGATAAATAATCTACCCGTTTTACAAGTACTTACTTAATAACACTTGAACTCTGCCCTTTATTAATACAGGGAGAAATAACATATTTCATGACATTAACTTGCTTGACAAACAGAAGTAGAAAATCCTGTGCACTGTCCAAGCTGTTCCTTCCTTCGCATATGAGTCTTATATACATGCTATACATAATCAGAAGTGGGTGGAGGGAGACACAAGAGTGAGGAGATATGGAGATATATGTATATGTATAGCTGATTCACTTTGTTATAAAGAGAAACTAACACAACATTGTAAAGCAATTATACTCCAATAGAGATGTTAAACAAAAAATTTCTTTCTCCTAGCAATATTTTGTAGTTTTTTCTTTTTTACAGATGTTGCACCTATGGTTGGTTAAATCTGCTTGTAATTATTCCATGTTTTTGGCATTTAAAATTTTAATTTTCAACAGTTTTTATTAATATATAGAAATATAATTATTTTGTGTATATTTTATAATTTTGAACCTCTTTAAATTCACATATTAGTTCTAGTAACTCTTTATAAATTCCTTAGGATGGTCTACCAGCACAGTCTTACCATATACAAATAAAAACATTCTGCTTTCAAAAAAAAAAGAAGTGGGTGGAGATTCAAACACTTGATTCTACTCCCCTGCACTACAATGCCTCAGCTCCTTCAATGGGCAGGCCTTAATTCTTGATTCTGGGGATGCTCCCATGTAACAAACACATCATTGTTGCTAGAAAAAAAAAAAATTCTCCGGAGCTCTCCCTATATTCCTTTCCTCCTTATCACTTATTTCTTCTAAACTCCCACTTCTTTTATGCTCAGCTTCTTATATGAGTTATCATTTACTTATCATTTCCACCAACAGATAGGGCCTCAGCATAGAAGATAGGAGAGAAGGAAGACAATTTCTCTGTAATTTAACCTCAGGGTGAACCTTTCACTGAACCAAGATTAGCCTCCCATTGGCAAATCTCTCTGGTGGTTTTGTGCTAAAGAAATTTATATGTTTTGATTAGCTTGTCTTTCATTACCAAACCCTCTTCTCTTACACTGTAAATGTTAGGATGCAGGAAAGTGTACAAGATAGAAGAAAAACAAAATGTATACAACTTACACTTATGAAAAACATTCCAGAGGTAAAAGAGGGTGTTTTGAGGGTCTTTTTATAAGGGAAACTAATCTAATATAGGTGGTCAAGGAAGATCCCTGTGGAAGTGAGTTTTGTTCTTATCTTAAAGAAAGAGTACTAATTGATGGGCCTGGTAGATAAAAGTCAGGGAAGAGTTTGGCAAGCAGAGGTAACAGCATATTTCTACCCATAATGGGGGAGAGGTAGCAGGGTGGCTGGAATATGGTGATTTAGAAAAACAGCTAGTATAATAGGACAAAAACCAAAAAGGAAAAGTAAATAAGATGAGTTTCAAGGATGACACAAAATGAACAGTGCAAATATATGCGGGGTATATTAGTGGGTTTGATCTTTATTGTAAGAATGACTAAGAGATCCATGGTGATTTTTATTGTGTTTTCTTTTTATTTTGATTGAGATGCAACTTAAATACTATAAATTTTCCAATTTTAAGTGTACAGTTTAATGAACTTTGATAAATGTATAAAACAATGGAACTATCACTAAAATCATGATGTAGAACATTTCCATCTCCCTCAAATTCCATTTTATAGTAATTTCATTTTTAGAATCTCATATAACTGGAATCCTATAGTATGTTGTCTTTTGTGCCTGGCTTAATTAACTTATCAAAATGTTTTTGAGATTCTTTAATGCTATAAATGTATCATGACTTATTTATTATATTAATATCTGGATTAATAACAATTTGTTATTAATTATTCTCTAAGATTTATTTAATTTAATTTATTTAATTTTGAGTTCTTGGTCTGGAATTCAACCTGAAATTACAAAATTGTTTCTACAGAAAATGCAATCCACTTAATGCAATCCACTTTATTCTGCTCCAATTTTATGATATAGATCCCAGAATGTATAAAATGCAACACATAAGAAGTCAACATCTCAAAACCAAATCTTTTGCTGAAATATTAAATAAAAATCAATGTAGTTCTTCAACAAAGATGTCAAATTTTTTTTCAACTAAATACAAATTTCTTTTTTATGTGTTCTAATCCATTTTGCTATAACTTTGTCACCTAAATATATTCCAAAAGGTTTTCACAATTTATTCTTTAAAAGATTTTAAACAGCATGATCTATTGAAGGGCAGATCCAAAGAGAAACTTGATTATTTTCCTACCTAGAGGATTTACAGAGTATTTTGTAAAAATATCATCTATATTAAATCTATATTTTTTATTCCAGATCATTGAAGCTGGACTTTTCATAATTACATTTTTGTATAGATGTGAATGAAGAAATAAATGGTTGTTGAACTGTGCTTTGAAAACATAATGACAATCATTAGTGATGAAATGATATCTGTTTGCACTCATTGACTGTGATTCTGCTGGTGAGAATGACCCTCTGTGCATGAAGGAGAAATGAAAAGCTAAAATATTTTATTGGTTTACTTAGTTGTTAATCAATATTAAATATAACAGTCAGAAAAATCCAGAAATTAAAAGTGCTTCTTCATTTGGGTTACAAAAGTTTCTTAACAACATATTTATTTATTATTGGGCACTTGCTTTAAAGAACTCTTCTGTTGCATTTCAAAGATGAATCAAAATTTATTTTCTGATGATGCTTATTGAGCACAATTATTTAACCCCTTTCCTCTCTTAAATCCTATTAAGATGACAGGATCAATATAAAAAATGAGAAGAAAACCATGTATTTCTGGAAAGTCAAAAACAGTGCCAAAGGCAAACCTGAATATTAAGGGATTTCTGGAAGATATAATGCAAATGGACTCTGACTAGTGGTGAAACTCCACAGAGCTCAGGGACTTAACAACCCTTACCTAGGGAACAAAGAGATCTTCCAAATGAATGGATTTTCATAGGAAACAAAAACATAAAAATATTCCATGAGTGAAAAGCTGATGAGATAGTGATCAGTGATAAGTGATGGATTCACATGGAATTAAAAGACAGTGTAACAATTACACTAGTATCCATTTTCACAGGAGTTGCTATGGCATTTGCCTCAGGATGAAGTACAGTAATCGAGTTTTTAAGTGAATTGGGGCATGTGCTAAAGGCTGCAGATAGCAAAAAGGAAGGCAGAAAGAGCTCACACATTTAGAAGTCAAGCTACTTGTATACCCGACTCATTTGCACAGTCCTTAAAATTAGGGTACCTATAGTCATAATCACTATTTATCGATTGTGCTTAGCTTGTGCTGAGAAAATACTCTCCAGCTACCAATACTGATTAATCTAGACTTTTACTTAAAAATAGAAATAAATAATCAAGAATCAGGAAACATTAGAAGTTTTCTAATATCATTTAACAGTCTGAACAGAAGATATTTACTAGCCTGAACAGATAGAAATATCTTCGAGCAAATGGAGTTAAAAATAGACACCATAATAGTAGGTAAATTCAGAGAGATTCACAAAAATACAACACTTTTATAAGAACAATAATTAAAATCATAATAGCTGAAATCTCAAATAAAGAAAGAATCTGCAAGGAAACAGAGCAAATAAAAGGGACCAAATAATAAGAATTATAATAGAAATAATTAGTAAACTCAGAGTGGTACATTAAGGTATAACATTTAGAACACATTAAAAAGAATTTTGAAAATGATTGCTGAATTTAAAATCTCAATTGATAGGCTGAATAGGAGAATAGGCATGACTGAAAATTATATTATTGAGCTGAAAAACATAGCTGAAAAAATTTTCCCAGAATCCAAGAATGAATGAAGGTGAAAGAGAGGAAAGAAACGTAGAAAACACAAAAGCAAGAGGCAGGAAACCCAACAATGCCGGTATATTTATTCCAGAAAGAGATGACTAAAAGAAGATATAATCAAAGAAAGAATACAAAATTTCCCTGAAATACTTGATTGTTTAGGTAGCAAGGACCCACCCATTTCTTTATAGAAATATTTTAAATATCTTTAAATATTTTAAAATAAATGATTTACATATTTTAAAATAATTATTGATAAATCTAAAAAATAATACTGATCTTTAAAAATGTAGAAATACAAACAAACAAAACCTTGAGAGAGTGTCAGAGTCAGAGAGAAATAGAGAAATTACCCAAACAGGTTTTATTGTTGTTCTACATTATGTCCTTTTTTTTTGAGCACTTGCCCTTCTACATGTGTTTGTTAATCAGAGTTCTGCATCCATTGAATTTGAGCACCCAAATAAATCTGTCTGGCCAAACAGCCCCAATCCTTTGAATAAAATTATTAGTCCACAGGTGGGTATTTGACCCAAGTGGGTTTCCACAAAGTCATTTTGAGGGATAGATTAGAGCTCTGGGAGAGAAACTGTCTCTCTTCTTCTTTGATTGAAAGGTACAAAGAACTGGGTGTTAAGTGCCATGATTAGAGTTCAGATGTATGTTGCTCTTATCTGATTTTGCTGGACCTAATTCTTTGACTTTCCAGGTTTCCTTGGCCATTTTTTCTGTATGATGTTTCTATGTTCCTCCGGGAAGATCACCTGGTACCAACCACATTCTGGTAGCCACACAGGAATGGTTTTGTTCTTTACTGAATGGAGGCTTTGGAGGCTCCTTGGTCACCATTGTTGGACAGAGGGGATGGAATGCCACTTGCTTAACAGATCAGGACTAATGTGGTAGCTGCTCCCATTCCCTCACGTCACTTAGGCTAGGGCGCAACATGTCAGAGCCTTATCTCCACCTTCTAGACCTCTTGCCTTTTACCTCAGGCTTCTTTTGATTCTGAAGCTTAAAATGCCCTATAACCCACTCAACACCCACTCATGGATACGGGCTCACCAGGCTGTTCCCAGATGCAGGCTGAAGGCCAGAAGGAGAGAGCTACTACTGGCTTACTGGCTCTCCTGTGTCCTGTGACCCATACTGCTGTTGCTACTGCTAATTGGGAGGTTTCCCTATCAGTTGCCCAAAGTGGGGGACAGATGGTGCAACCCAGGAGGGTTGACATAATGTATAGGAAACTTTGACCAAGGCAGTGCACATGGCAGTTGTCTCTTCTTCTCCTAATGTCATGTCTGGAGATGCAGTTCATAAGGTCTCCCTCAAGAGAGAATCGTCACAAGAGAACAACTATGTTTTTTTTTAAAGTTTTATACAACTCTTTAGTATAGAACCCTTTTATTGCTATATTTTCTTCCCTCCCTTATTTCCTTTTTTCTTTATTCTTATTTTGTTGACTCTCTCCCCCCCAAATAAAGCACTATCATGTGGAATCTTTTCTCAGACTCTGGATTCTAAAAAACCTGGGTTGAGATACTCTTGGATTTCAGTAATTCAGAACTAACAATAGTGATTTAAAAAACAAAACAAAACAAAACAACTGCAACACCAATAAAATAATAATAATAATAGGAATAATTAACATTTATTGAGTAGTTCTTATGTATCAGACATTGCTTTAAATACCTTGCCTATATTAACTCATTAATTCTCACCCATGAGTTAGGAACTGTTGCTACCCCTGCTTGGCAGATGAGGAAAATGAGAAAGAAAAGAAGCTGAGACCAGGCAATGCTACAATGGCAGGGTGTATGTAGGAAAATACTACAAATGATTTGCCCAAAAGCATTAGTTCTCAATACCCTCTGGTGAATGATGATGAAACTAACTAGAGCTGGTTGGCAGTGTGCACATGCCCTGAAGAAAAAGGGGTCATGTAAGTGGATTGAAAGAGTTGCTTCCCCAAAAGGACAAGAGCACTCAGATAACCTTGCAGGGGGCATCCGTTCACATTCTAACTACACACAACTGAGAACATTATAGTCCTTAGACTTCACAAGTGAAATGAAGTCTATCACAGATCTCAAGTACAGTGGCAGGTTGCCAACTCAACAGTCCAGCACCACTAGCTCTCCACATGCTGGAGGAAGAGCTTCTGCTCTGGGGTAGTCCCTCTGCAGAACTCGCAATCCTGGAGGCTTTGGTCCAGCCAGAGATGGTGGAGTGTTGAAGTGCTGTGTCGTCACTAACACCGGAGGAGCTGGTGCTTTAGAAATTCTTCTGCAGAACCTCCCCACCCCCAACCAGGTGCAAGGCCAAAGCAGCAGTTCTGCCTGTGCAATTCCCCCAAATGCAGATCCAGATCTCTGGCACTGGAAACCAAAGGCAGCATTCTGGTTTTGTGCCCTATTTACTGCCCACATTTCGGGGCCTGGCATAACAATCCTACTGTTGTGATTGTGAGGGTGATGGGAAAGGAGCAGATTTCCAACTCAGAACTTCACCTTTAAGGGAACAAGAGCTTCAAGCCATGGGTCTTGCCTTAGTTTGTTGATAGGAGTAAGCAGTAACCAGGACTGATTCAGGGGCACACAGGCACCCTTCTTTGTAATTCCTGAAAGCAAAACAAAACAAATTTTGAAAAGAACAAACTGATATTTATGCATTTTTAAATGTAGGTGTTTATATGTAGGTAATAATGGCTTGAAGATTTAAAAGTCCAGAAATTTTCTGGCTTCAGACAAGTCTGGGCCAGTTGTTTAAACATTTTGCTGGGAATCTCAAAATCTTTCTCTCTCTCTCTCTCTCTCTCTCTCTCTCTGACTTTCACTCTCTCACTCATTCGCCAGATTTTCTCATTTCTCAAGTTGGTTTTGCTCTATGTTAAGTTCAAATTTCAACCCCAAGGTTCTAGAATAATGTAAGTAATTTAACATAGTTACTAAAGTAATTTGTCTCTTAAGAATGAAGACTGGGAAAGCAGGAGCAGAAAACCACTCAGGAAAAAATTTATTCCTATACCCCTATCCATACACTCTTTGAGAAAACGAGTTGACTTTAGAGTTATTTGAATTTTAACTTAATTTTATTGTGTCTGCTTGTGTTTGCAAACACTCCTGAGAATCTTTCCATAACTCTTGCTTTCTGTCAAATTTACAGGTGAAATTAGTGTGAAAACTCTGAATTATAGGTTCTGATTGAATCAGCATGTAGCAAGCTAGCGTTAATTGATTTGACTGTAGATTAGATTTGGAACGTTTTTCAGAAATGTGTTGCTATCCATGTAAACATAGCCTTAGTGTGAACTGACACTGTGTGTCAAGGTCCAGCACACTTATAAAATACGGTCTGATCACGAAATAGGAAAGGAAGTTTTTGATAGATGAGACACCTAAATATATTCATGTTCTTCAAAAAATAAATCTCTAGATAGGTCATTAAAAACCATACTTCAAAATGGAAACTGACAAGCTGAGAAAAGGTAAGCGTGGCTTGATTGTTAAAGCTTGCTCTAGCTCTCAAACCATTAAAAATGGGATTTTGATCTGCTAACGAAAGTGACGTTTTGATTTTACTGTCTCTTCTCACCATCCTTCTTACATTGACAATTTGTAGTCAAAAAAGAACAAATCACGCAGATAATTTGAATATTGGCTTTTGTCTTCCCTTCTGTCTACCTTTTCTAAATAGATGAACTGACAAATGATGCCTTGGTTTATCTAATCTCAACAAATCTCTTTTTGCTCTGCTCAATAATATCACTTGACACCTTTCGCAAGCTCATTTGCGTTAGCATGAAGATTGTTCCTCTACACAGATTTTATATCATATGAATAAGTTATTTAGTGTGGAATTTAAACGTATAATTAAAATGAAACAATGTGTTAGCTTCTGCTAACCTTTGATAACTTCTAATAAAACAAATGGGCATTGTTGCAATATAATCATTTAAATGATATTTTTAAACTGTCCTTCTGTTTAACTTTCCTTTCTGTGACTTTTGCTGTTTTGCATAAAAGTTTGAATACAATCCTATGTAATGTCTTCTACCAGAATGTAAAATCTAAATAAGTATTTCTCTGTGTGCATGTGTGAGAACATATACTATGTTTTATGAAACTGATTTCTTCATAAGGTATTAGCAAAGTAAATTTTAAAATTTAAAAATCATATATCTGTGTACATAACATTTTAAATTATAATATATATATGCCACTTTATAAAGACCCTACTCCCCCTAAAAAGGTCAACACAGTTAACTTTTATGGATATATGTTAGATAATAAAAAGTATATTCATCATTATATATGTATCTTTTATTTTCCATATTTATCATAATGTTCTGTAACCTGGATTTTTTCCCCTTTAGTAATGTTTCTTGAGAGTTATCTATAGTAACTTGGATATCTAAATTATCTTATTCCAGTAAATGGATGTAATCTAATTAATTTCACCATACACCTACAGTTAGATGTTTAAATTGCTTCTAGAGTATTCTTTTTCTATTTTACATTAATGCTACAAGACCTACTTCTGAGTGTGTGTGTGTGTGTGCATGTCTCCACGTGTTTAATGATTTTCAGTTACTAATAAGAATATTATGCCACAGGCTGCTGACTCTTCTTCTCTAGTTCAACCTAGAAATCTCACAGAAGTAAAAGTATATTGATTTGAAGAACTAAAGTAAAGCTCTGATAAATACTTAAGGAAGTGGACAGGGGAGAGTGGTTGTTAAGTCCCAAAGGAAGAGCGATGGCAGCCAGAGGCAGAGGCAGGCTTGGTGTCATAGTCAGCAGGAAATTGGATGGGGGAACATCTTAGTGACCTTTTCACTGTCGTATTTCCTATGTGGATAAGCCCCTACTACCTCACTACTTAAGAGAACAGTATCAGGCCAATACAGCCTTTACCAAGTAGGTAACAGGTGAGTGAAGACCAGCTGCTTACTGAGTGTTCTTTCCTTTTCCCCTCCTTCCAAACTATAGCTTGGCAACCATAGTGAATGAGAAAACTCTTTCAACATAGAGCAGTGTCAGGCAGGGGTAACCAAGTTCCCTGAGGGACAGACTCACTTAGTGAGGAGAGAAGAAGCTTGTCAAACCCAGTTTATGACATTTTGGGAACATTTTCCAGGGGCATGCTTCACCTCCAAACCCATTAGATACTTCACAAGCTAGGGCTTGGTACTGCTACCATTTATAATCCTAGTCAAAATGACTGACATGTTCAGGGGAAATAATCTTACAGACAAAATAGTCAGACACAGAAGAGCACAACCAAAATAAAAGAGAAACACAAAACACTATATACTGTACTGGATAAACCAGAATTAACACAGCAGGTAAGTCAAGAATTGTTTAAAAACTATATCTGTGGAGCTACTGATATATTGAAGAAGAAATAGTCATTAAGAGGGTACACAGGTATAAAAATTATGATAGTTGAAATAAAGAACCTAATATGAGCTAAGTGGAAACAAGATAAGAGCCAAAGAGTGAGTTTTGGACCTGGAAGATAAAACTGTAGAAGGCAGTCAGGAAAGGCAAGATAGAAAATATAAACAAAATGTTAACAAATGTGGGGTATAGGAGTAGAAGTAGAAAAGTTATAATAGACCCAGAATAATAGAAAAATATAACAAAGAATCAGATAGAATGAAAAAATAATGACAGAATTTCAAAGAATTAAAAGATGAATATCTAATATTGATGAGATACAGTGTCAAGCAGAATAGATGGAAAAGCTCTCATGTAGACAGATTAGAGTGTAATACAAACACAAGAAAAAACAGGAGAAATTCTAAAATTTCTAGTAAGAAAGACATCACCTAGAAAGAAGACATAATTAGATTGATGGCAAACCTCTCAACAGAGATACTACAGACAAGAAGACTTGGGGGCTTATTTATAAAGTTTCTAAAGAAAAGACTTTTGGAGCTAGAATTTTATATATATAGCCAAATTTTCCTTTAAATATAATAAGGGCTCAACAATGTGAAGCCATGAAAGATTTAAAGTTTACTCCAAAAGTCTTCTTTTAAAATACCTTTACAAAAAGAACTGCCATAAGATGAGAAAAGCATCTACAGGAATGTTATGAGACATATGGAAAATTTATAAAGTGCCACCTGCTCCAAATAAGGTGGTCCATCAAATATATTCAGTCTATCCCATATGCAGAACTGCTCTAGCCCAATCTACCTAAAGCTGAAACCAGAGAAGACAGCTGTACTTCCTGGTGACCTGATGTAATCACTTTCAGCTTGGAGACTCCTGGGTCAGGTTTGGATCTCAGAAACGTAAATCATTGTCTCCCCTAAGGAATATTGCTACATCCTGTATTTTGGCTGGGCTGACTTCTTTCCGTGTTCTCTAAAAACCCTACTTGTTTTGTCAAAAAATGTTCGTGTTTAGATTTTACTTCCTTTAATCTAATCTGATATTCCTTAATTTTCAATAGCTAATTTTAAGCCATTTATGTCTATGGTGAGTGATTACTAAAAATTTGAGCTTATTTCTGCCATATTATTTTGCATTTTATTTATTTATTTATTTTTTGTGGTATGCGGGCCTCTCGCTGTTGTGGCCTCTCCCGTTGTGGAGCACAGGCTCCGGACGCGCAGGCTCAGCGGCCACGGCTCACGGGCCTAGCCGCTCCACGGCATGTGGGATCTTCCCGAACCGGGGTACGAACCCGTGTCCCCTGCATCGGCAGGTGAACTCTCAACCACTGCACCACCAGGGAAGCCCTGCATTTTATTTTAAGTGTACTTTCTTCTTGACATTTTAAAAAACCATTTTCTGCATTCTGTATGATTGAGATTAAAATTTTTTTTATTTTCTGATAATTTTAAATTACATATACTTGTTCTTTTCAAACATACATGAGTTTATGTTTATAACAAGATTCCAGTGTTAATCACTATCTTCATCTTCCTCCCTGGAAAACAGAAGGAAGGCATTCTGGAAGCCCAGCTTTGATCCCATTCCTGTCTGAGGCTCTTTCTAACCTGTTCCCTCTCAGGGTGAAAGCTAGCTCCCACCAAGTGGTCTGGCTTACTCTAGGACTTATTTAGATTTCCTCTCTATTTACAGTTTATAGAGATTTTTTCCTTAGTTTTGGAACATGCCTATACACTTTTTAATATTTTCAATGTTATATTCAATATATTCAATATTTTCTTTCATTTTTTTAATGTTTCCAGTTGAGGTAGGCAATTTCAGTATATGCAAACTATCACTTTCACATGAAATTTGAAGAATTAGCATCTCTATATTTTTTCAATTTCCCTACCCCATGATGGTATGACATCTGTATATTTAAGTATCATTTTTCTATAATACATTTTATACCTTTCTTAAATATATGACTCTAACTACATTTTTATTAAAATATTATAAAAAGTTAAATAAGTTTTTGCACAAGACTTAATAACTTTTTAAAAGGAACACATATTAAATAAAACCAAACTACATATATAAAAGATATATATATATTCACACATTATACTAAACACATTAAATTAGTTGCCTATAAATATAAATGGAAAGGATATGAGAGTTAGGATTGTAGATAAAGGAATAAAATACATAAGTAAAACAGGAGAAGGACCTTGAACAATGATGAAAATAAAATGGGAACTATGGAGACTGTTTATCTTAATTCTTCGCAACTGATGCTTAGCATACATTTATATTGAGTGTATGTGTGTAGCTAGCAAACTTATCTTATTCGTGTATTCAACTATGTAATTCACCAGTAGTATAACAAACAACATTGTATTTAAAGGACTCATTAACAAAAAGTGTTCTGAGGTGAGAGTTAGTATTTCTATGTTCATAATGACTTGTGATTATGGTTCTATTTCACATAATAAGATTCAAGGAACCTGAACTTGGTGTGGAATCTTGAGCTATCAATTCATTATTCATTTATTTCACTAAATCATGTTTTAAAAACCAACTTGTCAAAAGCCTAAGCAACTTACCCAGTGTTAATATCAATGGTCATTAAATAGAACTACAAAAGGAAAAATCTTAAATATTTTTGGGGTCCCTAAGTAATTACAAAGCCTCACCATTCTACAACTGAATAATATAAACAATGCACATTCTTTGTCCTGGAAAGAAAATCTCGGACTTTTCAGCGGTGTTCCATACGCCTCTATTTGTCTAGGTAACACATTTTTCCTTTAGTTTGAGTTCAAAAATCACAATGTCAGAAGTATCTTCTAGACATTCTTCTGATTTCCATAAGAAATTTGAAGATCACATTTATTTTTTCTCAGCTTAAGATTTTAAAAACAAACAATTTGTCCTCACTGTGTGAGTCACAGAAGTATGACATTTAAGTGTTTAGCAGTACAAATTACTTTTCCAGTAAGTACATATTGGTGGCATCAGCATACACATCCTAAATTTATTAACAAACAGGAGCAAGACCCAAATCACATTTTGCACTTCTAAAAAGAAGTACCTTGGATAATATGGAAGAAGGACATTTGTGAAAGAGAGACACTTGCTACATTGGGAGCCAAGAGAACTGCATTTTAGTTTAGCTGGGCTAGAAATTAACTTGTTAACCAAAGATAAATTTGTTTCTTTAACACTTCAATACAAGTGAAGGGACTTCAACATCCTTATTTGTAAAATAGAGTGACTGAGCTGGTTGCTTGCTAAGGAATAGTCTCTAGTTCTATTATTTCATGAGATTATACATTCAACTTACAAATCTTTGAGCTGTGAACATTTTACTGGAGATTTTCTTGCCAATGAAATATAGATGATAACTGGATTTCATTCTTAGCTCTAATATCCCTTAGCTCTAATACCTTAGATATTCATCTTCTCCAAGACTCTTTCTTCAAGAGTTAAAGATAATAATATCTAACTAGCAGAGACAATTTGAGCACCAACTGTAATAGTCTACACCATAACTATAAAGAACATATTGCATGTTTCTCGGCCCATAACATGTTCTCAATGTGTTATTAATAAATAATTATAATTTTATCATCCATATTCAACAAATGATAGAAAAGGTACTTTTTACAGTTCATTTTTGAAAAACAAGGTTAATTAATGTATATGGCTTTTAGAATTATACAGCTGACCAGAAGTTGTGCATATTACTTAATTACAGCAACTGCTAGCTATCTCATAATTTCACATTGAGGATTATCAAGAGTAGAAATTTCATGGAACTAGAAGGAACAGGGATGGTCACATATGTATGGGTGATTCACAAATAAATTACTGTCAAATAGGAATAACAATAAACAAAACATAAACCAATACATTTTACTTTAGCTGACATTCTAGACTAGAAATCCACATAAGGAAATAAGGCAAATTGTCTTTCTCAAAGTGATCCAATGACATTTAGAAAAGTCTTCTCCAGTAGGATACTTATTTATCAGTAGACTTCTAACCCACTGAATTAGTTTATAGTTAAAGGAATATATTGCTATAAATTTTTCTCAAACGCACATGAATGCTCAATCATAAACTACAAAAAAAGAGAACAAATTCTTTCCAATATTAATATCAAAACTAATCCATTAATAATTTACATTTAGAATATACCTCAGAATGGCTTGTAGTAGCATAGGCTGAAAATGAACAGTTATATTTTTCTACAAATTGAATAAATGACCATAACTTGAAGAAATGTTTGAGTCTAGTTTATTCACTAATTATAAGCTAATGCAAACATCACATTCTTGATAGTCAGTTCAATTACCACTGACCACATCATTTATGGATGAACCAATATGAAAAAAATTAATACTGAAGAAAAGGAGAAAGCCAAGAAAGGCACACTGACAAAAAATATTCATAATTATAACTGCATGAACTAATTTAAAAGCAAAATGAGTTGCTTCAAAGAAAAAGTCTCTGTATAAATGTAATAAGATGTTTTATTAAGTAGCATTAATTATAAAAACAAGAAATATTATTACCTTAAATTATGGGAAAAATTAAGGAAAAATTTCAGGAAATTTTTGCAAATATACTAAAATATTACCCTGATCAAGGCATGACAAAGTCTTCTTAAAACAAGGCTTGATGAGATTCAGGGGTTGAAAAACTTTTTCCATTAAGGACTAGATAGTAAATATTTTTGGCTTTGTGGGTCATATTGTCACTGGGGTAACTACTCAATTCTGTAATAGGAACAGAGCCATGACAATTGTAAATGAATGAGGATGGCTGTATTTCAATAAAGCTTTCTTCACAAAAAGAGGTAGGCTGAATATGGCTCAAGAGCTGTAGTTTGCTGACCTAGGATGTAACTGATTCTTCCTGGAGTAAAGTGAATGAATACAAGGATAACTAAAAGAATTTATTTTCCATTTACTATTCTCTCCTAATGTGGAAAAAGAAAAAAACATCGAGTTTTCTTCAACTTTTGTACTTTACATTAGGTGATTATATTATTTAATGGTTGAGGTTATGAAATGAGAACTATTATTAGCCTCTTTCTCAGTTTTTGAAAGGACTCATTCTTTTTAGTCATTCCTTTCTTTTTCTTTTGGAGGAAGCCACAAAAGGAATGGACAATGAGGAAAGAAGCAGTGGATTATGAAGCTCCAGTAGCAATGGAAGAGAATCCTGAATGGAAAGGAGTAAAATGAAAATGTATAGACAATAGTATGTACAGGTTAGTGAGTGAGAGAGAAAGCTACTAGAGAACAAGCATACAGTTTATTATTTCTTCCTTGGGTAGCTGAAACAGTAATGCAAAACCAAAAGGCTCTCGAGAAAATCATCTTCTCTAGGCCTTTGTCTTCAGACAAATGGATGTCTAGACCATTAACGACAGAGAGTTAAAAATTCCAAATCCCTCTGGAGATTTAACAAGTTTTGAAAGAAAACTGCAGAAGAAATGCATTTAAATATAAACCTTAGTGGTTTGAAAGAGTTAATGATCATCATATGATCTCAACATGTTACTAGGAATGACAGCTATACTTGACAAGTATACTAGGGAGAATTGGGCTCCCTAGTTGTCAGCTCTTCTTATGCTTTTATTTCTTTTTTCACATCTTAATTTTTTTTTCTTAAAAAACAATTCTCTATCCTTCATCATAATAGGTTTAAAATGTAATATAATTACTACAGCATAATGCAGTTTGATTAAAATATTTGCTAAGAAACTGCATTGCCATCTTTTCTCTACTGACATACACTAACATACTTCAAGGGAAATTGAAGCGTCTAAGATGGCTACTTTGAAACTGTAAAACAAAGATAAGCCAAGTCTACAATTAGCACTTCAGTAATTGTTTCAAACTAAGATATAAAAAAAGTAGATATAAAGTATAGGTGACTATGCTTGTCAAACAAATGAAATCATGCTTGTTTAAATTTAGGTGACTATATAATGTAGTGTTCAAACTGGGACAATTAATAATGATATCAAGACAACAGATTTAAACAGCACACATGGCCACTCTCCTTGAACTGAAGAAGATGATGATGCTGTACACGTTGGTGACCAACACATGCAACAGGAGAAAGATTATTCATTAAGGTAAGCAGTTGAAAATACAAACTTTGTTTGCTCCTAAATCATATATACAGATATATGTATAATCACATCTTCTAAAGTAAATACACATGGGTATTCAGTTAACTGCAGCTGTGTAGAAAATACATTATCTATGCAAATAATCAGTAACTTATGTACGTAATAAGGGACTTAAAAAGACTAATCTTATGCAAAGGGGTATAATTAATATTCAACATAGCAGAATAAAAGATTTATTTATCTTAGTTAATTTGAAGTACTCAATATGATAAGAATGTCATAGGAGAAATTTCTTTACTAGAAAGAGGAATGGACTAGAATAGAAATCTTTTCAATGCTAAGATTTTGTGATAATATGTTGCATCTGTTGCTATAAGAAGATTCACAAGTCTGGTCACAGCACCAGAGACTCTATTCCCCATGGGTTACAAGATGCGTTTCTGTGAGCAGAATTCATGGTAGTACTGTATCTCAGCCATATGTACGCCTTATGGCAGGACCACCTGTTGTGAGTCCTGGAGCAGAAACTTGAGTCTAACATTCTGCTTCATGCTCTACATTTTTTCACACCCACCCAATTCTTCTAGAAAGACATGCTGTCTATTAACAGTTATAAAACTCTTGCAAAAAGTACTAGCTTTAAGGACTGCATTGCAGTCCCTCAATTTCTGGTCACTACATACATCTTACACTTAATCCCTAATAACAGGTTTTTAAAAGTGAAGAAGCAACTAAATGTACAGACTTTATGGGCTCTCCAGTGACCACCTGGACAGGTTTATTGTACTTAGTATATTGACTCTGGATAAAGACCACGTAAGAGGAATATAATACTGGCAAATAGTATTCCCTAACAAGAAACTGGCCAATTCACTGGTGTTTGAATTTTGCCAAAACATCTTGAACTATTTTTTGAACATTTTAAGGCTGACAATTCTGAAAGATAGTTTTCCAAGTATTAGTCCACATGTATATTTCAATGGGGCTTTAATTCATAGGATTTTAATTAATTTACGTTCAAATCATCAAGATATTTCAAAAGAGCTTTTGGATATTCTTTAAAAGTTCAATATTATTTTCATTAGCTCTTTTTTGTATGAATCAGAAAACTGTGTTTCACCTTAGGTACAATTTCTAAAAGGGGTTTCAGTTGAGTTTTAGGTGAACTGAGATTTTAGAGAAGGTTCTTAACCTGCCACAATACTTCTAATATTAAAATATTATCAAATGAAAAAGTATTTATAAATCTAGCACAGTGCTGAGAATTATAGGGGCTGCATGTGCAGTACTTCTGCTCTGGGAACTTATAATGTAAATGGATAGACAAGGCCAAAGTTCATGAAGCATATACTAAAAACTTGTAGAATTCGTTTCTACAGATGTAGTTTTTGAATTCTCTATATCAGCATTACTCGTGTGTTTATTTAAAATGCAGTTTCCTTGGGAACTTACTCTGAGCTTTGGATTTTCATGTATATTGATATTTGATAACACATTTGCTAATTAGTGTAATGAAGATAAAATATTCTAGAAAATCAGAGGTAAGTTAAATGCTTAATGATGAGAATAATTTGGAAGATTTTGTGGAGAAGCCCAACTAGGGCTAACCAGCAGAAGATGGTTCTAAATATGCAGAAAAGAAGATAGATCACATTTTTTAGATTTAACCAAAACTGTGAACTATAACATGGTGTTAGGATTCACTAACTAGTGATAATGGTGAGACCAGCCTAACTAGAGTAGAGGATTCATGTTAGAAACTGCTAGAAATCATATAGAGAAGAGCCAAGTTCTAAAGGGAGGTCTGTGCCAGACAGAGGAGCTTAGAGCATGAACTACATAACAGAGGCCAGAATAATAAAATGGTATCTAGGATAATCAGTCCCATAGCTCTATGTAGGATGGCTTGAGGACAGAAACCCCAGTTTTAGGGACACAGCTGAGGTGATGTTTCAGTAATTCAGTTGGAAGATGATGATGACCTTGATCAGTCAGGACCAGCTACTTAATTTGTAGGTTTTAACTTATTCAAAACTTATAAATAATTTCAAGACGGTGACAGCAGAACTTTCTAAATGTAAGTGTTTTCTAAATGTGGGGCACTGAGTGTCCACACAAGGCACATACCCAGGAAGCAGGTCCTGTAAGTGGGTGCAATACAATGTTTCCACACAACGGAGCCCCTGAGAGCTAAATTCACCTTTCGAATAGGTTTTGTTTGTGGAAAAAAAATTGAAGTTTCAGTTTGAATAAAACATGAATTGCTCTTTTACATGGACTGGATTACTCATTATACTGGCTACTGGGGACATTTTGGTGTGCAATCTTAGGATGGTGACAATGAATTGGAACCATAAAGGAGGGAAATCAAGAGCTCTTTTAAAGGAAGACATAATACTAGAGATAGGAGTTTGAGAAAAAGAAATTAAGAACACAAATGTACAGTTTTCTAGTCTGAGTGGCTTGATCAAAAAAATTATTTGGCAGAAAAAAATAGCACGTTTGCTTCTATTCATTTTAGATTCGAAGACAGAGAGCTACATTCATTGAAAATATTATTGTAGTTAATTAGAGCCATGAGACCAAGGCCTGGTAAGAGATAAAGATTTTATATGTAGATATGATGATAACATCTACAAAGATGAGGTTGAGGTAAGAAAAGTAAATAATTTTTTTTCTACCAAAATTGAAAAATTAGATGCTTCAGTTTAAAAGGTGAATTCATACACAATCCATGTAGAGTAGGGCGCTTGGAAACAAGACCATGATTGAGCTAACTTGTGGAGGATGTGAAAATCATCTTGGCATCCTTCTTTATTGTATATCTGGGTGCCTGGCCTCTCTCTGGCACCAGGTAACACCCTCTACTCTCTACAGCATCTCCCCACCTAAAATGCACACACACCTCACTCTGACTGCCACCTCATTTCTGCAAATCCTTGCTGAGGCATTAGCTGCTAAAACTAAACATTGAAGTGTTAGCTGAAAAGGGACTGGTGTATGAACTTTCTCACCTTACATTTTGACAGAGGTCTCCTAAAAATCCAACATCCATTATTTGAACCCAAGGAATGGAACTTTAATGCTGCAGGTATTAATAAAGGGCATGGGATCCTCCCCCAAATTACCTCACAGAAGGGTGGGGTTTTTTTGTTCACAAGGCCAGTAAAGCCTGAAAGTGTCAATAACCCACATACCCATCACTGTCATGTTTGTCATCTTAAGCTCATAACTTGAAGACACAAGTTCTGTTGGTTTGAGAAGAAATAATTTGTGTTCATTCAACAAGTATTAGTCAAGTTGTTCTATGCTCCAGACGATGTGGTACTTCCCGGGGTCTCAAACAACAACTAATGGACATGAGCTTATGTCCTATTAGAAGAGATAAACAAGGAAAGAGGTCAACTTGATAGGCTGACAGAATATGCAGTGGCTGCCATGGGACATTAAGGAGGGACAACTCCACACTGAGATGGAGATGAGGGGCAGGGGCCAATCAGAATGGGTTTCTAATAGGAGGCAGGGTTAAAATTGATATAATGTCAAATTTTCTATCCAGAACTCAATCAATGGAGAGATTTACTGCTGGAATTACCAATATATGGTTCCAAGACCACTCACTCAGATCATTAAGGCCAAATGAAACAGCACTAAGAACAAACACTATAGGTCTTCCATCTCCCGATTGCCTTTCCTTCTGCCTTTGACTCCCTCTTACCTAACTCAGACTATGCTATTTGTCTCATCCTTGGTTCATTTCTTTGGGAGTCGATTCCCCTAAATCATTTTACATACCAGTCTCTTCCTTTCAGTCAAATTCCCAGTGCTTGTTCATTCTAACCAATCCAACCATCTCTGATATCCCAGTCTACTAGGAATTTAAGACTTATTTATATTACTTGAATTTAATATAAGTACTATCACTATTTAATTGAATGCATGATTTATTAATTAGCATTTCATGAATCTAAAGGTAAAGATGGAGCATTCTAAATGTTTTAGTCCTACCTGTTTATTAGTATAACATTCTTTCTTTTAAGTAAAATTTAATCTTTATTCTTAAAGTTGGTCCACCTCTACTTATATTTCTTCAATTTTAACTTAATGATACGCGTTACAAAGGGCAAGTTGTTCAATTAGTTTTGCGTCATTATAAGAGCTAATACTTTCTGTGGGGTCACTCTATGCCAGGTACTATCTAAGCACATTATGGGTATTGTCTAATTTGATACTTTCAGCAATCCTCTGAGGTTATCTCATTTATGTTCATTTTACAGATGAAGAAAGTGAGGCATAACGAAGTTAAATTATTTATTTGCAGATACAGTAAATGTACAAGCTAGCTTTGAGCTCTGACAATCTGATTCCAAAGACCATGCTCTTAATCTCTACATTACAGTGCCTCCATGACACAGAGGATACAAATCATTCATAGGACAGAGAAACTATATCTTAAGGAAGCATACATGAATCAGCCAAAGACCTTGCACTCTTTTTCATTCAGAATGAATTCACTACTAAAATATATTCAATATAACATTTATAACGTATTCTCAGTCACTTCTAAAATGTGATATCACATATCAATCAAGTATGGGAGTAATTTTTTAAAATATAAATTTTTTATAAAGACAAATTGTCACAAATGTTTTAGTGATGCTTCGGAGATAGAATATTATAAATTTTACCTTGATGACATTTTTTTGCCAGAACAAAAGTAACATAAAGCTACAGTTCTATGTGTCAAGTTCTTAGTGACAATCATTTCCTACTGGTAATTAAGGCTTTAAATCAAAGGAAAGATAAAAGGCATCCATATGGCATCAATTTAAAAGTCATGAATGTGGTACAAAAGTAAAAACAACATTTGGAGCATTTGGAGGGGTTTATGTGATATTAAATTTTAAGGCAAGTTAATATGTACCTCTGTAGAAAAATAAACATCAGTAGACCCTCACATTCAGGCCATGGGTAAAAAAACCATTTATAAAAATTATTTTTAAACAATTATTTAAATCTTTACTCTGACACAATATGGCATGAGAAGTATGCTTTTAGAAGAGTCCAGCCGTAAAAAACCTCCCATCATCCCAGATAGTCCTTACACTAAAAATAAAGTTATGGCTCTTATATACCTGCTTAGGTATCTCTCTTTAATGTAATTATATCTTTTTACTCAAAGCTATTTTTAGAGTGTAGTTTTAAAATAACCAGACCCACATTCACCCAGGTAGCATCCGAATACAGAAAATTTTATCACAAATTTTGAGTTTAAAATTCTTATGCTGAAACTCTAATATGCTGGCATCTGGAAGTGGGACCTTTGGGAGGTAATTGGGTTTAGCTGAGGTCATGAGTGAGGTTCCATGATGGGATTAGTGTCCTTATAAGGAGGGACTCAGCCACGTCTCGCCCTTTGTCAGCTATGTGAGAATGACCATCGGCAAACCAGGAAGAGGGCCGTCCCACAGCCTGAACATGCTGGTTCCCTGATCTCAGATTTCTAGCCTCCAGAACTGTGAGAAATAAGTATCTCTTGGTTAAGTCATCCATCCAGTCTATGGTGTTTTGTTAGAGCAGCCTGAGCAAACTAAAACAATTTACGTATTAGGTTTACCCCAGTACTCCTCGAAAGAAGATAATATAGTTTAAAATTTTTATTTTTATTGAAGCATAGTTGATTTACAATATCTTGTTAGTTTCAGGTGTACAGCATAGTGATTCAGGTATATATATATATATATATATATATATATATATATATATATATTTCAGATTATTTTCCCTTATAGATTATTACAAAATATTGAGTATAGTTCCCTGTGCTATACTGTAGGTGAAAGAAGATAATATCACCTTCGTTCTTTCTTTCTCTATGCCTCATTTCCCAGATCTTTAGAATGGAGACCATAAAATCTCCTGATGAAGATTTGGTGAGAAAATTAAACAAATAAGTACATGTAAACTGCTTAGAACTGTGCCTAGCACAAAATAAGCAATAATTGTGTCACTCGGCTGTAATACCAGAAAAATGTAGAAATTTGGAGTAGTTTATGAGTTAGGGCTTTTTTTGGTTTGTTTTTATTTTTGTTTTTGCCAAAAGCAACTAAAAAATAGGCAAATGGAGTGTTGCAATTTCCTAGTTTTCATGACCAGGGAATTCCCAGGAATAAAGTCCAGAATGATTCTGTTAAGCTATGCTGTTATGGAACATTTTCAATTTTATGTTCACACCTTCATTTATAAGTAGTTTTGAATATTTATTATTTATTTTAGATTATGAACTCCTAAAGTTCAGAGTTTTACCTACACAGCTTTACACAGAGTCCTATTCAGGACTCTGAATAGACTCATGAATATGTGATGTTTAATTACTACTTGAGAGCAAACACATCTATGTTTGTATATATCACAAGAAAGAAAGATACAATCTATAAGACCTACTTTTACAGTATTGATTTATGTTGACCTGGTAAAACAAATAGCAGGAAGAGTGACTAAATGAGAGTGCCTATAAAACCAGAAAGATTCTTTTTATTCAGAACACAAACTTTCCATAAAAAGGCATTCTGGAGCTTCAAGATCCTTTTACATAGGTATGGCAAGTTTTATAATGTATTAAAACATTTGAAGAGCACATCTTAGAAAGCATTTATTTCAACCCTAGTATATAATCACTATCGATTTGACCAGAGAAAATATAAGCAGAGAAAAGATCCATTGGTATGCTTTACAATTTGATTCTTTAAGCTGTTTATGAGTCTTTTTAAACAAAACCTGGCTGTTCGGAAATGTGGGTAAATAAAGTCAAAGCTTGAAATGCTTTAAACCTTTTTGTTTTGATTTATTTTACCCCAATACTTTTTTTAATATTAGGGTGCAATTTACATGCAGTAAAATGCACAGATTTTAAGTGTACAGTTTGATAAATTGTAAGAAATGTGTACACCCATGTAACCATCCCTCCAGTCACTACAGATTTCTATCAGTCCTACTTCTTCGATGTCAGTAACAATCCCCCTTCTACCTGCCCCTGATAGCTACTTTCTGATATCTATTATGTAAATTAGTTTTACATATTCTAGAATTTCCTAAAAATGGAAATCAACAAATTGCACTATTTTGTGTCTGTATTCTTTCACTCAACACATTATTTTGGGGACTCACTCCTAGTATTGAGAATATGAGTAGCTCATTCTTCTTTATTGCTAAGTAGTATCCCATTTTATAAACATACCATGATTTGCTGATTAATTTTCCTGGATATTTGAGGGTTTTTTTCAGTACTAGGCTCTTATGAATAAAGGAACTATAAGCATTTATAGTGTAGCCATATGTTTTAATTTTTATTGATTAAATATCAGTGGAATTGTTATGTCACAAGGTACCCGTACTTTTTACTTTATAAGAAACATGCAATTTTACAAAGTTATTGAATCATAAACTTCTAGTAGGAACATGTGAGAGTTTTTGGTGTTCCACATCCACCCAACATCTAGTATTTTTCAGTTTTAATTATAGCTACTCTAGTTGGTATGAAGGAGCATCTTATTATATTATTTCAGTCTTTTAATAGAATAAAACATGAAGTCTTTCCTTAAAGGATTGCTCTTTTTTTTTCTTTAATTCCTCTTGATAAGTCCCAGGCTAATGTGATATATTTTAAGTCTATGATTTCACTAATAAACAAATGTCACTATCTTGTATATTCCCATTCATCTTTTGAGTTGAAGTTTTCCATTCAGGCATTGTGTTTCAAGATTTTTTATTGCATTGGGAAATCTATGGAGAAATACTTTTCCACTTTGAAGCTACATTATTAATGTCTTCTAATTGTTTTAATTTAACATCTATTTTAAAATGGAGTTTTTTAATTATAAAATATAATTAGACATAGCAAATCTGATCCTCTAAATGTAGAAGTTGTAATTGAGCATGATATAACAAATAGCAAAGGTAGTACTATGACTGGGTTTGAGACTCATTTGTTGCAGAAAGTCACTGAGAAAAAGAGAGAAATACCTCTATTTGGGACAGGTCATAAATATCAATAAATAAACCCACAAAAAATCAATAAATTCACTATAAAAATGCCTAACCAGTAAATATGGTTGCAGCTTTAGTAAATGAAAATACAAGACCACCAGTTAAATTTGAATTTCAGTTAAATGACAAAAATTATTTTCAGTATAAGCATGTTCCATGAATATTTGGGTCATAGTTATACTAAATATCTGTTTGCTATTTATGCATATTTAACTAGATATCCTGCATTTTAGCTGGCAACCCTATCAGTAATATGTATATTATTGTATGTGTATATACACACACACACACACACACACACACACACACATATATAGAGCGAGCGAGCGAGCGAGCGAGCGAGAGAGAGAGGAGTGTTAAATTCCAGTTGTGGCTGTTTCTGTAATGTAGAAACTACTAGTAAAGATACTTTTTAAGTGACACTGATTCTTTTTTTAATGCACACAATATGGTAGATGAACTCTGAGGGACTCATGAACATATGTATTCATAAAGAAAAACACAAAAGCATCAGTTGGTGAATTAGCTTGCCACAGACTGGGTTGCTAAAACAACAGAAATTTGTTATCTCACATGTTTTGGAGACTAGAAATCCCAGATCAAAGTATAGGCAGGGCTGGGTCCTTCTGAGAGCTGTGAGGGAAGGCTCTTCCCAGGCCTCTCTCCTTGGCTTGCAGATGGCCATCTTCTCCCTGTGCCTTCACATCCTCTTTCCTCTGTACATGCCTGTGTCCACATTTCCTCTTCCTATAAGGATTCCAGTCACATTGGATCAGGACTCACCCTAATGACTTCATTTCAACTTAATTACCTCTGTAAAGACTATCTCCAAATACAGTCACATTCTGAGGTACTAAGGGTTAAGACTTCAACATATGAAATTTTAGGGGACACTATTGATCCCAAAGCCACTGGGAAGGGGAATTGAAAAAGACTGAGAAGTGTGTGAACAAAACATGGATAATGGAAGAGAATAAGAATTAGAGGGCTTCCCTGGTGGCGCAGTGGTTGAGAGTCCGCCTGCCCATGCAGGGGACACGGGTTCGTGCCCCGGTCCGGCAAGATCCCACATGCCGCGGAGCGGCTGGGCCCGTGAGCCATGGCCGCTGAGCCTGCGCGTCCGGAGCCTGTGCTCCACAACGGGGGAGGCCACAACAGTGAGAGGCCCGCGTACAGCAAAAAAAAAAAAAAAAAAAAAAAGAATTAGAGTGTGGGTTTTACATTACGAATGGGAAATGTTCCAAATTGAATATGCTTTTATCTTGCCAGTATGAGTTGTTGGGTTTTTTTTGCGGTAGGCGGGCCTCTCACTGTTGCAGCCTCTCCCGTTGCGGAGCACAGGCTCCGGACGCGCAGGCTCAGCAGCCATGGCTCACGGGCCCAGCCGCTCCGCGGCATGTAGGATCTTGCCGGACCGGGGCATGAACCCGTGTCCCCTGCACAGGCAGGCGGACTCTCAACCACTGCGCCACCAGGGAAGCCTGTCAGTATGAGTTTTAAGAGCTAGTTACTCAGGACATTTAGCAGCTACTCTCAAATTTAAATTTGAAAATTTAAATTTACTTGAAATTTCAGTGGAGCCAAGATTCCCACTCTCTGTGAACTATATCTCAGTGTAACGAATAGAAGAAAGCATGTGTGTCGGATGGCTACGCGTCTAGAGGTGTTATTTCAGCTTCTTCTCTAATATTCAATGATGACTTCAAATGTAGACCAAATGTGAAAAAAGAAAGAATAAATTTCCAATCATATGTTAAAATGTTTTTCAATCCAGAATGCCTAATGGATGCATTGAAATTCACTTTGAATAATGAAAGTGATTTTTTTTCTAAAATGCTCATTTAAAGCCTTGGTTTATAAAGCAAAGCTCTTCTTCAGGGGGCTAGTCTCTACCCTCTTTGGAACAATCATCCTGGTATTACACAGAATCCTGGTCCTGCTCATTAGGACACATTAAGAATCAAATCATTGTTTATCTCCTTATACTCTGTGAAAAAAAAGTTAAAACAATTTGTTGAAGATTTAATAAGATTTCAACATTAATTACCTTGAATGTAAACTCTGTGTGTGTGTGTTTACAACTTAAAAGTTCTATCTTATACAATTTTCTGGTGTATCTATGTTTTTTATTCTACATGTAACTCACCTACAGCAATGTTCATCTAAAAATAAGAAAATGCTTCACAAAGCAGAATATAATTTACATCACAACGAAAAGAAAATATTACGAGGGAAAAGCAATTGTTCGTATATCTCACAGATTCTCACGTTTTAAGTACAGAGTGGTGTAGATCGATTTCCCTAGAATCTTCAGTAAAATATATCCATCAAATTTGTTCTTGTGATAGCATGAAACATGGATTTTAATTTTTCCCCTTTTTCCATGATTTCTCGAATCAAGAAGTGAACTGAATAAATCTATAATGTTTTCAGCTGGTTTACCCATTATTCAACCTGAGAAAATGTACAGGATGGGAAACCATATAAATATGCCACATACCATATCAATGAAGCCTTCTTTGATGTTATCAGATGCTTGAATTTCTCTGCTATGCCTGAATATATCTATCACACTATCTAATTGCAATTAATTGTTTACATATCTGTGGCCCCTCACTAAACTATGAGCCCACTCTTATTTACCAAAGCTTAACACAAACAGATAGCATTAACTAAGTAAAAAGTATGCTGAACAAATAAATGAATACATGAATTAAAATAATTATAGTAGTAACAGGTATAATTTACTGAGATCTTACTATGTGCCAGGTGCATGGTAATATGGATTATTTTGCTTTCTTTTCACAACAACCTATAACGGAGATATTATCATCACACATTTGACAGGTAAAAATAGCAAGACTTGAAGTGGTTAGTAAATGGCAGTACAAGGATTTGAACAGAAGTCTTTCTGTTCTCAGAGCCTGAGAGTTGGGATAGTGTGTTGGCTATAGCCTAGCCTGCTGGCCACACAGCCTAGGTTGGACCCCTAGCACTGCCTCCTCTCAGCTGCCTGGACTTGGGCAATTTATGGAATAGCAATAAGATTCAGTATTTTAACATTCTTGTGCCTTAGTCTCCCACCTGTAAATTAAAGACAGTAGCAATTAACTATTCATGAGATGGTGTTGAGTTATAAACAATTTATTACATTCAAAGCACTTAGAAAAAAGCCCGGACCATAGTTAAGTACTATGTAAGTGTTAGCATTTTTATCACTATAGATTGCATTCATATTATACTATATAGCTAGCATTTCAACTTCATTGCTTAATTTACCACCTTGCTTTCAGTTCTTGAATACACTGCAAACCTGCTGTATCTGCTTTACTCTGCAGTCACACTGGTACAATGTTTACATGGGCCCTAGGCACTTTTTCTTGAGAAGATCAAATCCCTCTAATACAAAGGTCAGGTTAAAATTGGTCAAGCCCCTGCAGGTGTAACGAAGTACTACCTAAACAGAAGAGCTGAATGGAAGAGGTGGCCGAGTATTTCTAGGCAGAAACAGAATCAAAGAAGTGAATGGGCTAGGGCATCATATGTCATGCTATTACAAGGCCAATTTGTTAGTATAGTATATTTGGTGTAATTTTGGGTTTTGAGCAAAGAAAGGAAATGTAAAGTAACATTAGCTAATTCACTGCAAGCATTCTCTGCATTAGGTTTAAAGCAGATTTAAATAATAATAGGATGCAAAAAAAAAAAAGGAAATAGAGCTGCATTTCAATGACATTGAATAGCCGCTCTGTTTTTGGAAGGTCTTTTTATCTTTCAGTGGTTCCAGGTGTAAGATACACAGAAGGCGTACCTGAAGGACATTGCAAGAAACAATGGAAATTCTTAAACAGAGGGACTTCATGAACACTAGGATGATTTGTTGCCTTTCGATACACAATATCCATTCGTTAACTATGAAAAAGAATTAGTTCCACAAGTAATTAGTGCAATAACTCCCACTAATCTTGGTCTGTTAGCCCTACAATTTGCTCTTAATATTAAATAAAATATTAAAACGTGTGACTGTTTTTATATCATCGGCCTTAAAAAACCTCACTAAGTTATTTTAATCAATATACTTGCTTTAAGTAAAAGCCACTTAATCTCCTGACTTATACATTAACCTTCCATTAAGTATTAGTGAAGAAGTTAAATGCACCTTAGTCAATAATGGTAATGTGGGGACTGTTGTATTACCTATGGAGAAATGCGTATTCATATTATGTTAAAGTGGCTCTCCTTAACGATTAGCCATTATGTGTCAGGAAAGTGATAATGAATTTGAAATATTCCATGAGAAAATGAATTATAATGTTGAAACTGAGTTCTCTGCACTGTAATAATTTTGAAATGAGGTCATCTGCTTCTTCTGGTCAGTGCCTTTTAAGGCAATGATATTGAAGTGATGAAGCCACCCTGGATGACACTTTGACCTCACCTTGCTGTCTCACTTCTTGGTGGGTAATAAATGAGGCTGCTAATTGAAGCTGAGATGTATGAATCTATTGTATGGTAGTGTTTTAACAAGTGCTCATTTTGTGTAAATAATGTGCCAATATCTGTAAGATGCTTACAGTAAAGCAGAATTTCTTCAGTTTCCAAACCATATTACATATTTTTGTTTATACCTTTAAGAAAAATGTGTACTCTAAATAACATTTTTCCAGATATCTTCTTCCACTGTCGCAATTAAAAATGCAGATGCTTATTCATCATCATTTTCTGTATCCACATATTTTCTTCCATGTTTGTATTATTTGATGTAACAAATATGATCCCATGACTTAAGAAAAATAACTAGACATTGGGAAGTGTCACAAATCAGTTCAAATAAATGGTTTATTGTTCGTGTCTTTGCCACCTGTGGATGTCCTTGCAGTACCTTAGGAAAGAGGATAACATTTTGAATATATATATATTCTCTATATTTTTAACTTCTTAAGGAAAATCTGTAAACTCTAACTGGCCACTAAAAACGTGTTCAAACTTTCTGGAGGCAAGAATAGCCCTTTGATTTATTGCTGTTAGGGAAAAAAACAGAAATTAATGCCTAACCTGATCATTAATAAAATATTTTAAATCCTATGGTGCTATTTTATGCTTAAGAAGCAATCTGTCTAAAACTGTCTGCAGGCTGATATTAACTCAATACTGGCTCTATTTTCCATGCTAATTGTTTCAAATCTCATTTCCTCCCTCTTGTAAAGTATCATTTCCATGCTTTTTGTATCATCAGTTAAATAAAAGTCATTACTTTTGCAGTTACATTATAAATGTTTTAGTCACTTTTTATATATTATAAGCATAACTCCAAAATTATTTTAATTAATTATTTTATTAATCATTTTAATTATTTTATTTTTGTCATATTATTTTATGAACATCTTGCTAACCTATAGAGAATTTATTCTGGACACCCCTAGTTCATAACCATCACTATTATAATTTTTATTCTACTTCAAGGTGAGTTACATTATTTTTTATTTAAATATACTCTTGTCAATAAAATACCCTGGAATACTCTCGAAATTTCACACTTGGAAATATTTTTGTCTATAAAAAGGAAATAAAGACAACAAGGACATGGAAATTGTATACATGGTATTCATAAATATTTTTATTCTATAGAGTTAGTCTGTATTATTCCATTGAACTAGTAAGAGCTATAGTTATTGAGTGCTAACCACGTTGCAGACAAAGTTTTAAGCACTTTCCATGTTTTAATTCTTTTTAGCCTCATAGCGTCCCTATTCATACCTACCTCTTTCTCTCCTGTAAATGGGGAAATGGAGTTACAGGGAAGTTAAGTAGGTTCCCCCCCTCAAAGATGCACAGTGATTTGGCCAGAATTTGGAGCTGGGCAATTGACTCAAGTCCACACTTAAACAAAACCATGTAATCCCTTGATATATTGTAATGAAATACTAAGGAGAAAGGTTTCATAATAATATCAAAGATTCTTCTTTAATATTTAGTTCTTTTTACAGAAGGACACATTTGAAAAGAGACAAAAGTATAGAAATAGAGAATCTTTGTGGGTAAATTCTTAGAGTCATCTTGCCCCACAAAATGGAGTAAGAAAAGCAGATAATTCATTCTGTAACATATAGTCTTTATCATAGAATTTTATTCAACATAATTTACCATTTTAGAATCTTGAGAAAAGTCAAACTGATGGAAAATTTTCTTTACTACATTCGTTCATGAGGATGCTCTGTGAACAACAAGATAACAGAAAATAAGATCAAGGTGGGCAAAAGTCAGGGTACATATTCAGGGGACTAAAATTCAAACTTCATTCTAACTTGATAGGGATCAAGTAATCAGTTATTACCTAGGAAACAATGGAGACAGGCTACCCCCAAAGATGTCAGCCTGTTTAAGTGAAAATGTCAGCTCTCTAACTCCTAGGCAGCACTTGGGGAAGGACGATAGAAACAGAAGCAAAACATTGCTCTCCCATGATGCCTCTGCACCTAGAATAACTGGACACATCCCAAGGAAAAGCAAATAATATGACGAATGAATGGAGAACCGTTCATGAAAGGATAGGTTTATCATACTAGGACTCCAAAGTATGGAGAAGGCAAGGATGCAGACGGGCTACCACCAGAACCTATAACATTATGAAAGGGGATCCAGTGTGACTTACATATCCTTTCCTGGGGAAAAGTAAAGCGAAGAGACATTTGTATCAACTCAAAATAGCCAGTTGGAAAATAAAACGAACTAACAGTTTAAAGAGGCAGGTAGATGCAACTCTTCACCTTATGAAATAATGAGAAAAATGTATATGGATAGGATGACAGTTATTAACAGAAAGTAGGAGGACTTTAGTGATATAGTCTTAATTCTTAAATGATCATGAATATCTATCTGGCTTTCTACAAATCAGCTGTATTACTTCCAGAGACAGAATATCAAGTTGAATGGGCCACGTTTATTCAGTATGAAATTAACTATGCCCTTATGCTTCATGTCTTTTTTAGTTTTACCTCCATCCACAGTTCTGTGAGTTCAACCCCAGGAATTCTATTAGATTTTTCACAAACTTACAGTTGCTTTGATGAGGTGGATTACATATATGTAAAACATGATAAAATGATTAAATGATGGTGATAGAAAGATAAACAGATAAGACATAAATAATTATAAATGACAAAAGTGACCAATCAATTGATGAATATCAATCTTTTCTATGAGCAATGAATTTTATCTTTGTTACCAATAAGATGAACAAATTTATATATATTTATATATAATTGATTATCATCACCTGTCAAGTTTTGGAAAATTATGTAGTTTTCCTTTTTTTATTTCTCCTAATGAATATTTTTTTGATAACATATGCTAGCAAATTCTTCTAGCTACTTCCTGGTTGTAAGTTAAGTACTTTTGCAGGCTATAATGATTTTCTTTCAGGTCACTAGGCTACTATTTAACAAATGGAAATTCATTCCATAATATTCTAAATGGATTTAAGTATGATACATTGAATGATGATTTAAAGGTATGAAAACAATAACATCATGTTGACATATATATGTATATATATATCCATCAGCATTCATACATATAAGAAGTATATCTGTTAATCAAAGGAAGATTCTACATAAAAGTATATCGGGCCAACTCTTTGTACTGTCTGTGTAGACCATTAATCTTGACACGTAATTTTCCTGTTAATAGCAGTTAGTGTGAAGTTACATAGTTTTACAATATTATTGAAATGACAAGACTATTTATGAAACACTAGTTTCACTCTTATCCTCCACAGTTTCTTCCACTGCTGCCCTCTGCTTTTATTATGCTCTCTGAGCCCAAATTTAATTTTAAAAATAATATTTCCTTGATTGTCACTGTCCTGTCAGACTACCCCCACCAGCTCCTTGTTTAACTGAAGCCTAGCTTGTTCTGAGGACCTTTCCCTACCATAGAGTCAGGATCTTCCTCATTTCTCAGTACGGCATCTTATATTTACTCTTCTTCCCTTATTTAAAACCTCCTCTCTTGTTTCACTATTAACTCATCTGTATTATTCCCAGCCACTTACCCTCATTCACGACAGAGTGGAAACACAGCCACTGGTCTTTCTCTTATTGCAAAGCCTAGCATTGTGTGAGAACGATTGCTAAAAAGGGTACTCAAACTCTAGGAGGGAAGAGCTTTGGGGTTGGTTTCGTGAGACAGAAGCAGCTAAATCAGTAATTTCAGGGAACATTTGTTAGAAAGATATAGAACTTTGAGGGACCTGTTAATACTCCCTCTGACTTTATCTCAAATTATTTAGGTAATAAATCATATGGTCTTTTCTCCATTGTTTTGATATGCCCATTTTGGCATTACTAGTTGAAGACAAGCCACAGCACCCAGGAATACAAGACTGAGATTGAGCAAGTGCCCTTCACCCTGGTGCCGAAAGGCCTGGAGCCATGTACCAGGCTGCCGATTCCACTGCTCTCCCTGCTAGGCCATCACTGGACAGGGCTCCTCCTCTGCCTTCCACTGCCCTTCATCCTGGCTGGACTTATGCTCCAGTTTTTGACTTTCTGGACACGAGGTTCCTTCCTTCCTCTCAATCCCACGTTCACCATAGCATTACTTATTGATTTCCTTCACTTTGTTTCCTTCTGAAATCTTTTGATCCAACACCAGTTTCTAACTACTGTCTCCTGTCTTTCCTGGTCTCCAACACGGTCTCCAACACAACGCTTATAGAATGCCCTTTTCTATGTTCATTGCTCCCTCCTTAGTGTTTTTCCTTTCTTATCAACCCTATACCATAGTCCTTCAAAGACAAGAACAAGTATGTTCAATATCCTCATCTTTGTATTCTCCAACTGCCCCATCAGACAAAGCCTCAAAGATGGATCAATCACTCCTTTAGCCTTGCCATTTTCATACCCCAACTGCCTGCAGGTAGAGAAAATAGAATTTCAATTGAGCAAATATTTGCCAATTACTTACAGCGTGCAGATATTAGCTGACCTGAGCATTATTTTACAGCCCTTTTTTTTTTTTTTTTTTTTTTTTTGCGGTACGTGGGCCTCTCACTGCTGTGGCCTCTCCTGTTGCAGAGCACAAGCTCCAGACGCACAGGCTCAGCAGCCATGGCTCACGGGCCCAGCCACTCCGCGGCATGTGGGATCTTCCCGGACCGGGCCATGAACCCGTGCCTCCTGCATCGGCAGACGGACTCTCAACCACTGTGCCACCAGGGAAGCCCACAGCCCTTTTTATTTTTAATCAATCTTTATTAAACTCTCTCTTCCATTCATCACAGAAACATCACCTTTCTTGAAGCCATCAAGATCTCTCAGCAAATGACCTTTCACCTTTCTTCACTGAGAAAAATCCAGGCCAGCAGGTATAAAAATATTTAACTTTTTCCCCATCTTTTTGTTCAAGGTTAATTCCTTTCGGGTATCTTTCAAGTTTCACCTTCTTCCCTCCACCCCCTACATCAACCTTTACTCGATCAGTTATTTCTTAGCTCTCTTCAACTTCTTTCTTGATACTGACTTTTTCTCATCAGAATATAATTAACTTTATAAATTTCACATAAAGTGAATCCATTTTGTATCAAATGTTAATTGAGCACTTAATACATGCCAGGCTCTGGAACAAGTCTTTTACATATCTTATTTCATTTCATCCTCACAATAACTCAGAGATGTATAATATTATTGTCACTTTATAGATACTAAAATGGTCTTGTAGAAATAAACCACACTCACAAAGTAGTAAAACTGAAATTTGAGCCCATTTAATATTTATTTGGTATTTATACCACTTATTTACTCTTTTCTCTCCTTGATGATTTCATCTGTCACTTACATAGGTGATGATTAGTTTTATGTGTCAACTTGGCTAGACTATAGTACTCAGTTATAGTACTAGTTATAGCTAGGCTCTAGTACTCACTCTAGGTGTTCTGGCGTGGTATTTTGTAGATATGGTTAACATCTATGATCAGTCAACTTTAATAAAGGAGATTACTCTAGAAGATGTATGTGGGCCACATCCAAACAGTTGAAAGGCCGTAAGAGCAAAAACTGAGGTTTCCTGGAAGAGAGGAAATTTGACCTCAGGACTATAGTATCAACTCTTGTCTGAATTGCCAGCCTGCCAGACTGCCCTAAAGATGTTTGACTTGCCAGCCCCCATAATTGTGTGAGCCAATTCTTTAAAATAAATCGCACACACACACTCACACACTACTCACTGTTTGTTCTGTTTCTCTCTGCAGAACTCTGACTGGTTCGTATAGCAATGACTCTCATCTATAGTTTCGACCCTTACCTTTCTCCTGGTTCCATATCTAGATACTTAACTGTCTATTGTGCTTCTCCATACAGATGGTCAAGTGGAGACTCAGGCTCATGTCCAAATTGCTTTCCTTTCCACTCCCTTCCCAGCCTGTTTCTCCTCCTGTGCTCCAATGCAGGTGAGTGGCTCCACCAGCTCAGCTGCCAAACCAGACACCCTGCCTTTCCCCGAATCACTCATGCAGAGTTTGGACAAATATTTCTTGTCTATTTTTAATCTGTTGTCAGCCCCTCAGTCAATTTGCCATTAACTTCACTCAAACCACCACCATTTTGGTCTACGTTTTGCCATGACTTGTTTTTCTTAGAATAGTTTCTGTTTTTCTAATGAATCCGAACTAACACACTTCTCAAATTATTCTCAGTTTGAGACAGCTGCTCCTTCTATGTAATCTCATATCCCTCATGGCTTACATCTATCATAGTAACTATCACACTGGCTTACAATTGCAGCATTAAGAGCTACTTTTTTCCTAATACAGTAGTCCCCTCTTATCCATGCGGGATATGTTCCAAGGCCCCCAGTGGATGCTTGAAACCTCAGATAATACTGAACCTCATATATACTATGCTTTTTCCTATATGTACATACCTATAATAAAGTTTAATTTACTAATTAGGCAAAGTAAGAGATTAACAGAAACAATAATAAAATAGAATAATTATAACTATACATTATAATAAAAGTTATATGAATGTGGTCTCTCTCTCCCTTACAATATCTTATTGTGCAAATTTAACGTCTTTTTCTTCCTAACTACGCACTTATCACACATTGTGGCTGTAACTTTTCCAGTTGGAGGTGTGACAGCAAAACTAGCATGAATTTCTTTACCCTTCTTCACAATTTCACAAATAGAAGATTCATTCTCACCATAGATCTTAGCAACCTCCCCATACGATTGTTTCTTCTTTCCTTATTAAGTCTAGAACTTTCACCTTTTCATTTAAAGGAAGCACTTTATGGCTTCTCTTGGGCATAACAAAATTGCCAGCATCACTACTCTTGTGCTTTAGGGCCATTATTAAGTAAAATAAAAGTAGTTACCAGAACACAAGTACTTACCAGAACAATACTGGGACAGTAGATCTGATAACCCAGATGGCTACTAAGTGGCTAGCATGACTAGCAGGGGATTCCTGAGATAGCTGAACAAAAAGATGATTTACGTATTGGGTGGGATGGAGCAGGAAAGCACAAAATTTCCTCATGCTACTCAGAAGGGCACACAGTTTAAAACTTATGAATTGTTTATTTCTGGAATTTTCTATTTAATATTTTTGGGTCAGGTTGACCGCCGGTAACTGAAAACTTGGAAAGCAAAACTACCGATAAGGGGGGACTACTATATACGGTAAGCTTCGTGTTTTGTTCATCTTTGTATCACCAATGCCTGGTAGAGTGCCTGGTATATAGAAGGCACCAAAAAATAAAAGTAAGCAATGAAAGAATATTATTTAATATTTAAATGAAAATTGCAGAACAGATTATACATTTCAGTGAGTTTCTGTGTTAAACACAGCTAGCTGCCCTCCAAATACTCATTCTCCTCTATTATTTAGTCATTGCTGGGAAGTGATTGGCCAGACAAACATTGTATTTTGAAGCTTCCTTCTCTTATAGATGTGGAAATATGACTAATTTTTCCAATGAATTGAGGGATTTTTAGAAATGGGTAAGATTCCTCTACACTCATTTTCTCCTTGTTTTCATTAAATGTAGGCCATGGGTCATGGCAGAGCTGCCTGTTAGAGGGAGCCTAGGTCTCTGAGTCACCACATGGACCTCACTATATATTATGTGAGCAACAATCAAACTTAAGTGCTTGTTATGACACTGAAATTTTAAAGGACTGTTTATCACAGCAGCTATTTTTTTCTAATTAAGATAGTGTTCAACCTAAATTTTTAAAATCGTAAATTTAGAATATGTGATTCAATGGTATTCAGGATATTGAATCATCTCCAAGTTATGAGCCTTTATAGTGTGCATGTTATGATCTCAGTCAACTTCACCTAAATTCAAGTTTAGAAGGTTGAAAAGTCACTGATTTTGGTGAGAGCATTTGGATATATTCTTACTTTTTCTCCACACCATGTGGCAGTGTTAGTTTTTGAGATCTAACACAGAGAGTTCAGCCAATGTCAAAAAACAGTTTAAAATTCAAATTTTGTCATTTTCAAAAGTTAACTTATTTCTAATGCAATAATAGTTATCATGATTGGCTACCCCCAGCAATGACATTTTTAAAGTTCGATTTGGAAATTTATTCTGAGGGAATTTATTTAAATCTTTTCTTTAGTTTAAGGGACACTCCTTTATTGAGTTGTAATCAAAAGCTAAAAATGAATTTCACAAATTGAAGTAAAAATTACAAACTATTTAGAATGAGTAATTTATTGGAAAGATCATTTAACTTCCTTTAACTGTCATATATTTTTCATATCTGTGGAATATAAAAGGCAGAAGACCAAAAAATGCTATCAACATAGTTCATATGTATAAAAGTTTATAAAAATCTATATGCACATACCATCAGTACTCATAAGTTATGTTAATGATACATGGTTCCAGGGAATATTCAAGCCAAATAAAAAGATTTAGGAAAAGATGTTGGTGGATCAGGATGTTCTACTTTTGGTATGAAGAATTTGCACCATAATCCAGTGAATACCTGGTGAATCATTCAATCTTATCTTTAAACAAATTTTAAAAGAATGTCAAGAAAAATAAGAAATCTTATATGTCTGTTTCTTTGACTGAGTCAAAGACAATGTTTTTCCAAATCAAGATGGTTGGATTTCTACAACAGAGTTCAAGGTAGTTTTTAGTGAAGAGGTACCTGGAAAGATTGTATATGTTTTACTAGAACTACCCACAATCCATGTTCAGGAAAGTCTCTTGAGAATAGCGTGCCAGAAACTTCTCGTTCTACAAACATCTTACTTTTCTCCTAATCGCTTTGTGGTTGAAGCCAGAGTGGCAGCTCTGACGGACATAGGCAGCTAACTAATGTATTGGTGTAGAATAGACCAGTGATCCTGTGCTTTACCTCTCTTCTATTGAATTTAAAAGATAAATGCATGTAAATCCCTTAAAACTGTTCTGGCAGAGTAAGCATTCAATACTGGAAGAGGCCATATATCATAAAGTTTAAGTGCACCTGCTCTGGAGCCAGACTGCCTGGGTGTGAGTCCCAGTTCTACCACATCTCCCCATGTGACTCTGAGCAAGTACTTAACCTCTTTGTGCCTCACGTTATTTCTTCTTTTTCATCTGTGAAGTGAGGATAATAATCAAGCTACTTCATAGGGTAGTTGTGAGGATTAAAATACTAAATACATGTTAAATGTTTAGAGCAGCACCTGTCCCATTACAAGGGCTCAATAAATATTAGCGTTTCTTACTTAGTATGAACACGGTGCTTAATAAATGTTAGCCTTTTCCTCCTATCCCAAAGAGAAGTCATATAATTAATTATCAGTGTAAACTCTTGGTTTCTTTTATACTAGTTAATACACTTAAATGCCATTTTTCCCTTGGATATTTCACATTGGTCTTTTTTTAAATCACAATTTAAATTATTGTTATTTTTCTATACATAAAAGATTTCCTAAACCTCCATACATTTAAAAGAAATCATTCCTATTTAGAATCTTAAAAAAATTTAGTTAGATTTACTTTTTTTTGACTTTTTTTTTTTTTTTTTTTTTGCGGTACGCGGGCCTCTCACTGTTGTGGCCTCTCCCGTTGCGGAGCACAGGCTCCGGACGCGCAGGCTCAGCAGCCATGGCTCACGGGCCCAGCCGCTCCGCGGCATGTGGGATCCTCCCAGGTCAGGGCACGAACCCGTGTCCCCTGCATCGGCAGGCAGACTCTCAAGCACTGCGCCACCAGGGAAGCCCCGAAATTGTATTACATTTTTAAAGCAGATTATTTCTGCTTCAGGATGATGATCTAGAGAATTCATTTTGAGCCTTTAGGGTATAAACAAAGACACTATTCAAGTTTCATAAATTCTTTTAACATACCAGATGTAAAATCAATTAGCTATAGTAGAAATATGGCCTCATATTTTAAGGACTGCAGCATTCTAATTGCTTGGACTGCAGTTTTTTGGGGTTTTTTTTAACAGTAATATAAGGGGATTTGGACTTAAACATTCTTCATTTCTAGAATGTTCCTGGTTGACTTTTGAAAGTACCCTAACATAAATGAACCAAGAATTTCCTTTGGAAATTTTAAAACAGAAAAACACATCTGTAATTTCAAAAAGACATCTCAGAAAGGTCCTTCACCCCATAATAAATAAAAAGCCATCAACAGGATTAATCTATGATCCCTAAATATTTGTTATGAGTGTTCACAATTGGAAATGCCCATACTAGAGATGCTCTAAAATTTATGATTTAAAAAAAAAATTAGCAGGCTGAGATTGTTCAGTTAGATTAAATATTGCCTAAGAAAAGAGAAAATAATACTCCTAAAAATACAGTCGCAGGCAGTAATATGAGATAACAGACAGTAGCTCACTGAGTGGCAAATTAATGACTTTAGAAGGGAAAGGTCAGCTGGTTATACTGGACTTAGTTTCACTTACCTAGTCTATGTAAAACTCAGTCACATTATCAGAAAAATAAAGTATGGACAAATTGCTTGACTCAAGTGAGTAGCTCATAACTAACATCTATTAGCAAAGACTGTTCTATTGGGCAAGTATGTTAACACTAGCTTTTTGTCAGCTCCTCACTGCCCTTTTCCAAATCAAGTACTTGCTGATTTTCAGACAAAACTAAAAATACTTTCTACCAAAGACACTTGTAACCATGTCTCTAATCTAGATCAAAAGCAGAACATTTCTTTTTCTTGCTCAAACTTGATATATTTGGCAATCACTTACCTGAAGACTTTGAGGCCAGATATGTTTAGAAATTTGGGGTTTTCTATATTTTAGACATAAAATGTGTTTCATATCTACTATACTTCAGAATCCCCTCAGCAAAGTGTGAAGAAGGATATTGTAATTAAAAGCAGTACTATATCGTTAGCATATAGACAGATAGATAGATAGACATCCACACCAACTAGAGTAAATAAATAACATAAAATAGGGCTTCCCTGGTGGCGCAGTGGTTGAGAGTCCGCATGCCGAGGCAGGGGACACGGGTTCGTGACCCGGTCCGGGAAGATCCCATATGCCGCAGAGCGGCTGGGCCTGTGAGCCACGGCCGCTGAGCCTGCGCGTCCGGAGCCTGTGCTGCACAACGGGAGAGGCCACAACAGTGAGAGGCCCGCGAACCACAAAAAAAACCCAAAAACATACCGTAAAATTACCTATTGTAATACATTATTATGGATTAATAATACAAAAATAATAAACTAAAAGTGATTCCTAATAATAAGTTACAGTTACTGAATCACAAATTTTATAAATTTTTAACAGAATAATGAGAGTGTAGTTTGTATTATAGTAACCACTGATAATAGTTATAAACTCTGGACAAAATATGTTTTATAAAAATTCTAGAAAGACCCTGGAAATCAACCAGCAGTAAATAGAAACTGGAAGTAATACAGTCGTTAAAAGTAGAGGACCAACTAGGTGAGATGCACAATTATACATTTTTTGGCACTAGGGATACTTGCTAGTTCATATATGCATACAGAAAGAGTCTGAGGAACCAGAGGTGGAATTTGAAGTAGCCATGATGGGTAGAAAATGGAAATGGTGATGCCAGAAAAAAGCCAGAAAGAGGAAGGGATTTGCAAAAATTCTCTCTTCAAATTCAAAGCTAATATACCTGAATGATCTATACATGAGGTGAGACACCAAGAACCAGATAAAATAATAGCTGGAAACCTGAATGAGTTGAAAAGAAATTTCAAAAATCTGTTGAAAAGACAGAGCTTAGATTTAAAGTTTCACTAAGTTAGACTTTACATTGAACTCTGGAGGCACAGAAGTAAGAAATAAAGTCCAAATTCCAAGAAAAAGGAATTTGGCCTAAGACTAAAGGCACAATTGAAACAGACACTCTCTAGTAAAGCCTAAAGCAAGCCTTCACATTATTAAGGCAATCTGCCAGTAATTTAACGGCCTTTTAGAACAAAATTCACTATTTTCCAAAGAAAGATAATAGAATTCACAGTTTCTGTAACATATTCACAATGTTCAGTATATAATCAAAAACTACTAGACATAGGAAAAAAACAGGAAAATTTAAGCTGTAGACCAGAGTGGAGCAGGGTGAGAAGTAGAGATAGGAGCAGTCTGAGAGACAACAAAGATATTGAAATTATCAGACAAGATAACTGAGATGCTGAGATTAGAAGACAAGATTTTATAATAACTAAGATGAATATATTAAAGAACCTACAGGAAAAGATGGATATTATGGGTGTAGAAACTGAATTTCAGGGCAGATATGGAAACTGTAAAACAGAACAAAATGAAAATCTTAGAACACAAAAATGTAATATTGCAACTGAAAAATTCTTTAGGTGGGCTTTATACACACACAAAGAATCAATGACCTAGTAATACAGATCTATAGAGATTATACAAGTGAAAGCACAAAGAGAATAGAAGACTGAAAAGGAAAATAGAGTTTTAATGATCTGTCAGATTGAATCAGGAGTCCTAATGCATGTGGAAATGGAGTCCAAACTATGACAATGTCACTTAGAATACACTAGAAGGGAAAAATAAAAGTGCTATTAACACACCAGTGTGGTCAACAAAAAAGTCTTTCATGCATTTATTTAAAAATTTTTATTGAGTACCTATTGTGTACAACTACTCTAGACTTTGGAGATGCAGTGGTGAGCAAGAAAGACAAAGTTTCTGATTTCACGAAACTTACATCTAGTTATAGCAAACAAACACTGAACTAATTGATGACTTTTACATAGTAGTTTCAGAGTATGGTGTAGATGGAGTAGGTTGAGGAGAAATTTCAAAATGAGAAAATACAAATAGTTACAGGAGAAAAATCTTTTCAAAATTAGTTTGCAAAACAAACAAAAAAGTGAAGATATTATTGAGGAAGCCTGTGAAGCCAAGGTAACATTTTCTAAGGTTGGAAGGTACAAAAAAGGTGGGTATGCTACTGGGAATGATCCAGTGTGGAGAGAAAGAAATTGATGGTGCAAAACAAAAGAAAAATGTGCAGGAACAAAGCTGTTGGGAAGGTGAGAGCAATTGATATCTCAGAGTGTGGTGAAGGTGATTGCTTTGGATCGGAGTTGACACAAGTCATCCACTAACCATTGTAACAGGATAGAAGGCAGAGATTTTGGCAAATTTGGGTAGGTTGGTGGGTATAGTATGGTTGGAAAAACTAGATGAATTTCATTTTATTATTTCTACTGATCCTAAGGGCCAGGAATGTAAGCCCCTGGCTTAATTTCAAGAGAATTCCATGGTATGCTCATGAGGTGTCAGTCATACTTCTTCTCTTCTGGGTTCAAACCCAGGAAGAATAGAAACAAGAAGCCAAATAGGAAAAGAAGTATCAGCTTTATTCTTTCTGGCAGTAGAAAATCAGGAAAATTGTAGAGTATGTACGGTTAGATATTTGGATCTAGAGCTCAAAGAGAAGCCTGAGATGGAGACAAAGATTTCATAGTTAGTGGTTAAAACTTTGAACTAAATGAGATCATCTAGAGAAAAGCTATAGTGTGAAAAAAGTAGAGAACTGACAATGAAACCCTAGCGAAAACTCCTATTTGAAATGCAAGGAGAAAAAGATGAGCTTCCTAAGAAGTAACTAGAACACAGGAACTCAGAATTCAACCTCCTTGGTTATGGTGTCAAATACCAAAGAAAAATTAACTAAGGTAATAAGAGAGAAGGATATGGACGTAAAGATTTTAGTGACCTGGATCTAAAGCTGGATTCTAATAGATTGAGGACTGAAAGGGAGAGAGAAAATGTAGTGATATTGAGGTTCGTCTACTATTTCAAGAATTTTGGCTGCAATAGGGAAGAAGGGGAAATGAGAATAATTGGAGTGGACTTTTCGTTGCATAGGTTTTATATATATATATGTGTATATATATACACATATATATATATGTGTATTTATATATATATATGTGTTATATACACACATATATATATATTTTTATATATATATATATATATATATTTTTTTTTTTTGCAGTACGTGGGCCTCTCACTGCTGTGGCCTCTCCCGTTGCGGAGCACAGGCTCCAGACGCGCAGGCTCAGCGGCCATGGCTCATGGGCCCAGCCACTCCACGGCATGTGGGATCTTCCCAGACCGGGGCACGAACCCATGTCCCCTGCATCGGCAGGCAGACTCTCAACTACTGTGCCACCAGGGAAGCCCAGGTTTTATATATTTTTAATGCTAGAAATTTAATTCAGTTTATTTAACAAGAGCAATAAAATGTCGTAAGGGGAATTTGCAGACCTAGGAAAGAGGAACATCAACGAAACAAGTACCCCAAAGATAAAGAGGAATGGTGGCCATAAGAGAAGATGGCAGAATGAGTCTCAGACAGGTCAGTGTATGTAACTTGGCAGGTATTGATAAAGGAAACTCTCACCTGAAATTCTCAGTTTTCTTAGTAAAATAGGAAACAATGAAGAAATGGACAGATTAATAGAAGGAAAATAAAGTCAATTGAGGTCGATTTCTCCAAATGGCTTACCCAAGCCTATGAAACTGTTGCAATGAATACATGAAAAACTGTTGTAGGAACTGACAGTGACTAGCTTCAAAAGGAAGTTGGAGAGGACAAGAGAACTGTCTTCAAAAAAGCAACTGTCTGCATACTTGAATATTTATTGTTTCAAGTATCATATATATTAAAAGTTAGTTTAGATAGAAACAATGGCCTATAGAACAATGGGTAATATATCACAGAATAAAAATTTGGACTCAAGATTAGGAAAATATTTTCTGACAAACAGAATTGTTTGGGGATATATTGCAGGGGATGTAGTGAGGTTCCTGTTATTAAAGATATTCCAGCTGAAGATGGAAAAATACAAGGCTGCATGTATAGGGTGGAAGATGGGGCAAGATAGCTATGAAATTCCTTTCTACCATTTGATTTTTTTATTCTACAATTACAATATAATTTCCCTCTTATTTGGTGTAGTTCATATTAGAGATTGAAATTTAAACTGTATTTTTATATTAAAACAACTGCAGTATCACCATGCACCTCAGACAGAAGGTTTGATCACAGGTATGTCATACATTTGAATTAAGGAATTTTGATGCCTTTCAATTTTTTTTAAATCATTTACTCACCAGATGCACACATTCACACACACACACACACACACACACACACACATTAAAGCAATTATTTTAACCTATTTGACACATACACCTCTCTCTGAAAAGACTATCATATTACTGATAAAATCAGAAACAGCTCTTTGGCCTTGTTTTACTTTGGGAAAATCTTAAAATAGAGTATTATCTGTACCACCTAACATCTTTAGTCTGAACTCACCAGGAAGGCATGGACTCAGAGTTCTATTTTTAAAGCTTGTAAATACATATTGAGAAAAGAATAGAAATGAAGAAATCTCTACTTTCTTTTTCAATTTTTTTTTCATTTAAATTACTCGTCTGAGAAAAAAAAATCACTGCTATGCTTGGCATTTCTGCTTTCTGATCCATAAAAGGAAATTGCGTTGAATTTTTTTCCAGACTGAAGTATAACAAATCTATAGCTGTTTTCCTTCTTCTGTTTACCTCTCTTTTATGACAAGAATGAAGATAATGACTACAATATATGCAACGCTTAAATGTTGTCTGATATTCGTCATATTTATATTCCTTACCGACTCCACTGTCCGTAGTGATTTAATACTACATTAAAGTCAAACCTGCGAGGACATCATCAACAGCTCTTGTTTAAAGGGCATTGTGAAGGAGAGCCTTTAATCTGATTGATGAAATAAATGGAAAGTAATCTATCCTCTATTCAACAGCTTGTTGATGATATGAAAGAATTCCTACTCAAGCAAGCAAGGCTTTAGAGAGAAAGACCTCTTTCATCCTGTCAGCTTCTCATTTTTAGAAAAAAGTTAAGTTTTTCATCATGGTTCAGGGGAGTCCTTGTAAAACGTTCATTGAAAATTTAAGAGCAATTACAGTGTCAGACAGCTAGAAAAATTGCTTTTACTGAGTGAGAGTTCTCTGACAGATGCATTGTGGGAGAATTGATTCTTTCTAAAGGATAAGTGAATTGTCATTGTTAGGCTCTTCTCGTGACATCTAGCTAGATGTCATCTGCTTTGTAACAGAAGATTTGAATCAGACAACTGTACTCAACACTAGACAGTGTCTAGATTAGTTCTGCAAAGAAATAAGGCTTTGCTCTGCATGGCATCAACTGAGCTTTTAAAGATTACAGAGGAGCAAGGGTTTCAAAAAAAAAGTTAGAAAAATCAAAAACAAAGCTTTATAGCCACTTCAGAAAGCCTGGATGATTAACCTGTAAGGAAGTCTGTCAAATCCTTGTGGAAACCATATAGAGAAAAGATCAATAAGATACCTACTGGCTCCATTAGCTTGATGTAAAAAAGGGAGAGGGAAGCTGCTCTTCCACAGAGAAACTACATTATTCCAGGGATTATGCGGGATCAGTTCATTTTGCAGAGAAGAAGAAGAGAAAATGACTGAAGATTCTTGGTGGGCCAGGACTGGAGAGAAAGGGCTTGTCAGGTAATATAACTGGTGATAAGAAAGTGGCTTATTGACTGGGAGGTGTCTCTAATTAGATGTTCATTTGCATAGGGGAAGTTGCCAGTTCTAATCTGGAGTGAGACTGGAGGAGAGAGACTCAGAAAAACGGCTGTCACTCAATCGGGTGCAAGCTAAATCTAACATAATTAGAGAACTGAGTACTTGCTCATTATTTACACTGACTTTTAGAGTGAAGGACTATACTTGCTGTGGATAAATATGCATTTAAATCAGTAAAATAACTCATCCTAAATTTTCACAATCTCATGCACGTTAACCGTTGAATTAGGACTAAAATATTCAGCTATGTACACATGGATAAAAATATTAAGTATGACTTGCTGTTATAAAAGAAAAAAGTTCCAATGTTTTTAGAAAGATTATTTCCAGAGTGAATTTATTTTTATTATTTTATATTTATGGTTTATTATCAATTTTATATTTAAATACATTTATTTTAACATTTATTTTTAACAAACACTTTTCACAAAATTAGCTTTTGAATATTTTCAATTAAACTAATATGGACAATACTATTGGGTAGGTAAACCATGGATAATTTATTTTGGATGAGATGGTTGGTGTTAGCCAAAATATATCTGATTATTCATAGAATGGTTCAAAATTCTTGAATTTTTGTAATTGGGTTTCTCGTTCCCAGTAGCAATTGTGCACTTAATGTTCAATGACTTTAAAATAATATCTTTAGAAATTTACCTCAGCTTTAGCAAAATAGCAAGAGATTAACTCTATCCCCTTGCTTTAACTTTTAATTTATCTTAAGATTTTTTTTTAAGCCATTAAAACATTCTTAACAATCTGCTGAAGCACACAAACTGTCAGCACAACCTTTGCAAGAAAAGCTTTGTCGTCCCAAAACAGTGGGCTGCATCTGTATTCCTGTTCCGAGCATTCTTGCCATTTATGTTTCCCTGGAGCCCTTTATCAATGTTTATTTGAGTTCTCAAATGAATTGATAATGATTTCAATAGGGCAAACTCTCATTCTGCTAGTAGAGTGCAGTTAAAATTAAACAACACACAAATCTGACTGCTTTCATTTCTGGTATTTTCCTTTTAACATCTCTAACCATTTGTTTCACTCAGGTTGGCAAAGTGCATTTAAGTAGTTTACTAACAACTGAATTATTTCATGTGTCTCTACCCTAAGCAGTAATACATTATTCAGTGCATTGCATATGTGGGGAACAGTATGTTATCCAGTCAATGGTGTTATGATTCAAAATGTTTGGCACGATCAAAATCACACTAGCTTTAAAAAAGCTTACTTGACTTCATAGAATTTTGTAAGTGTAAATCTGACTGTGAGATAATGCAGTTAAACTGAATGCCATGAACAAACAAATGTCACATCTATCAGATATTTAGAAACTAATAAGCAAAAAAAAAAATCTTTTTTTCAGCTTTCCTAACGAGCATTCCTATAGGGTGCTTGTGTAACCAGGTGGCTTACAGTTACCAAATGTCAGAAGTAAACTAAATTTAATATTTTACAATATATTACAAAAGATAAGCCAATTCAAAAGTGTATAAATAGAAACACACAGTTCTTGTACATAAAATTTGTTTTTAACTTATTAGAAAACATCGCTAGATATTCCCAGTTCCAAAGTAAAGGCACTTGAAAGGGGGTAGAGCTGTGCTTGGTCATGTGATCTAAGTGCTCCTTAATTCAACAATGTGAAATAAGGAACAAACATAGTCAAGAGGCATTTACTCATCAACAATCAAGCAATTTCAGGTACTCATGAGAAAGCAAATGAGTGAACTTGTGAAATCTATTTTATCAGTAGTCTTAGGAATCCATAAAAAATACATCATGTTCATGCGTTCTGTTAAATAACATCGTTACTTTCCAGTGAAAAATCTATTTCACTTCCATTTTACTTACTAGCTCATTTTACCCAAAATTATTTCTGGCAAAAATTGACAGTAATAAAGGAATAATATTTCTCCTTTCAGAGGCATTTAAACACACATAGATGAATAGAATTCTTGAGCTTTAAACAATTTATGAGAAAAAAATCAAATTTTTTCATAGACAAAAAAATGAATAGGAAATAATGATTTTAATAGGTACATTTAAATTTCAGAAAAACATAAAATTATTTTTAATCTATCACCCTTAATATACAGAAAGAAGCAATAAGTAACAGTTGATGATTTCCTCCCTTATAAGTCCAAAGTCCTATATTACAGTAGTCGCCATTGAGATTAGATGTGTGGCATCTCACCATTGGTACTGACAACCTACTGTATAATATTGGGGAGAATTCTGCAATTTCTGAGAAGAAAATCCCTAATAACTACCGTGAGATTTTTATGGTGACTCCATATTTATAAAGAAACAAAATAAACTCTATGTAATATTTATGGTGGGAATGAATGGCTTTCCTCTAGCATTCAGCTGCCTTAGCTGAATATGAAATAAGTCATCTGTATCTATGTTTGTGTAACTTTACCATCTGTAGCAAAGTATATTATCTAGTGTCACATTATGAAAGTCTCAGTGGAACAGGCTTTTTACTTCCCAATATATATAGAAGAATTACTTTAATCTTTTTCCTCTATGAGAAAAGATAAATGTTATCTGCTGTATATACCTGATGAAACACTTATCTATTCTGACAATTAATGAATCCATTTTAAGCACATGTTATACTATCCATCTTTTGTGGTTCAAAAATGGATGACAGTGTGATTATGTCTTCATGAGATAAGTAAATGTGTGTATTCTTAGATCATCTGGCTTTTAAAATACCGGCAAAGTAAAACTGTGGCAAATTAGTTGTCTTTCTTAATTTGGACTCCAAATATGTAGTTCTGTCTATATTATTGAATGAGGGTATATCATAGCTGATAATTTTAGAAAGATCGAATTGCACCGGAGTTGAATATACTAATGATTTAATATTTTATATGTTTATATATTTTGTAAAATGTGTAACATAAAGCATTTCCCTGGGCAGGGTTGATGTAGATATGAGCAAAAGATATAGTTGACTATTTACTCATCTGGGAATAAAATGTTGAGAATAGAAGACACATGGACCTCCTCGGAGTGCCACTCATGCCATTGGTTCTAATGAGCAGTGAATTAGAACGATCAGCATTTCTAACAACCTGGCCTTCCACCCTAAGTGCAGCTAAAACTGCACCGTTTACCAGCACAGCCATGACCTCAGTTCTGAAGAGGTCTGAGAAACACTTACAGTGTGTTTAAAAGAAATTTTTATTCTTAAACTTAGAAAAATTTAAGATACCATTTTATAGTCCTATATTTTACTTCACTTAGAAGGGTCTAAGAAACCTGTTTTGTATAGTTAAGATAAGAAAGCCCCCAAAAGCATTTTTCTAGCATCCTCTATCCCCATCCCATCCATTTAAGCATTGTCCTATCTAAAATCTTGAAAGCTCTTCCCTAAGTCCATAGAGAAACTTTGCCTCCGTATCATGTTGCCCTGTGCTTGAAGTTGAAAAAACACTAACTTCTGGAAAGCATTATAATAATGTTCCAAAATATAATAAAAGTGGATAGTGTAAGAAGTGAACGTATTTCAGACTAAAAATTGTACCAAGAACTGGACATCAAGGTTTGAATAGGTTGGAATTAAATACATCTTTAAAAAATTTTTTTTTTCTTTTTCTCATATTTCTCAGTGTGCAATCTGGAGATTTCTAGTGACTTAGCCACACCCAGGATATAATACACATGTCTACAGGAACTGACAGAACAGCTTTCACATAAATCTGTGGAAAGCAAAGACAAAAGGCAAAATATGCCCAGGTTGTCGATTTGTCTTTGATATATTATGGAAGTTGCAATGTCTTTTCATCGGAATATATTTTATATGGGAGCAGGAGAGAAGAGGACTTAATATGCTCTAAGACTCACTAAATGTCTCTTTCAAGTTGCTTATGTTGAGCTCACTCACTTTTTAAAAAAAAAAATTTAAGTAATATAATGGATTCCTTCCCTTTGAATCAATTAGTTGTTTTAACAACATATAGGCAGTAGAGTGAGAAAAAGTTAGAGTAAAAGCAGTTTAAACTTTGAGCTTTCTCTACTTGAGCAGTTTTGTTATCATCTTCTGTTGTAATGGTGTGCTACCATTGGGATTTGCTTTCCCAAAGCGATTAAAGAATTAGAGAGATAGAAGGAAGGGAACTGGTTACAGTGGTGATAACAGACTATCTCTATGGGTTATATTTAAAGCTGTGATGGCACTAAATTCTTCCCTTAAAAATACGTTGTTCTTTGTCATATGTCTTCCAGACTTTAAGTCTGACAAATAGTGTGTAATATCAAAAATTCCTTATATGATCATGAATTAACTTTTTTCAATGAAAATTAGTCTCTAATTAAAAAGATTTTTGCCATAGTTTTAAATTATGCATGCTATCATATTAGAGGATGTCAAACATTTTAAAATGCTGGTCAAAGAAAGCTTAGGTTATGCAATGTTTCCCAAAGTCATATGACTTAGAGACTTTATTCAAAGAATGTCTACTTGGACAATATTTCAATGAAACACATGTTGGAAAATGCTATCCTATTACAGCAGTAGATGACAAGGTCTATATCTTGCAAGAGACATATTGTACATACAGAAAGCAACTTGGGAAAAAAACAGAGCTTTAGACCACAGTGCAGATGGTTCTAAATTTCAGAGAAAATGAAGTTTTCCTAAGGACTTGACCTTGCTATGGAAAACATTCTAGAAGTTAGTTCTGAAAAAACTGACCAGCATGGTTTAAATTCTATATTTCATGAATAGCAAGAATTCATAGAAATACTCTTTTTCTCCCTTCTTCCATTTCTCTTCATCATGCATTTGGCAACATATATTTTAAAATAGTCTCTTTGCTTCAAATCATTCCCTCATCAAAAGCTGTCCCACCTGCATCATATTAAATTTTGAAGATACCACATATTTTAAGACAACATATAAACGAGGACTAAAATAAATAGTGTGGATCATAAGATCTCTAAGGAAAATAGAAATCACTATGTCCTAGAGTGCTTTGAAAAGGTCCCTAGGAGAAGTGGGACTTGAGTGAAACCATTACACAAATGCTAAAGTAAAGGAATGTCATGGTCAGGAATATGCATGAGGAAATCTTCTCTAAAGATTCTAAGTATATAAACTAAAATGATATGGTAATGTGACCACCGTGTGGTTTTTGGTGTTAATTTTCAATATTTGCTCACTAAAGCGTTGATGAAAATCTGAGCTAACTATGGATGAGGAAGCTGTCTCTATCCTGCCCATTCCCTGTCCTTTTCTGCATTTAACACTGAGTCTCCTTCCTGTGTTCCTTTATCAAAGAAGATCATAATACGTTCCTATTATACAGACCCTTAACTTGTGTCAGGAGCACAATGCCCGATGGAAAGGATTCTTGTCTCTAAGTCTACAAATGCCTATGCTTGGACTTGAACTATGTTTCTGTGGCCTTGCCCATTTCTGTCCCCAGAATTTTGTAAAAGAGGTATGACGATCTATGTCGGACCCAATTTATTCAGAGAGATTTATAGAGTTGCCTTGGCTCTTTGGAGCAGAATACTATCTTGACTGGATCATACTTTAAAGAATTTCTATTAGTCTGTTTATTTATTGTGTCACACTTTCAAATGCTACTCACCCTTAACTCCACCCAGTTTAACACCCTGCGATTCTGTTGATGGATGAGTTCACTTTTACCTATATATTGTTTTATAATCACAGCATTGCTTTGTCAACTATTGGCAATTGAACTGTGTTTAAATGAACCATGTAAATTAAGGAGGTAAATAGTTTCCTGGGATTTAATCAATCTATTAATTAAGACTTGAGTAATCTTGGTCTTAAGTCCCTAAATTTCCCATCCTTTTTTTTTTTGCTATGCTTTTCATTTTCTGTACATATTCACACACACACACACACACACACACACACACTACTTGCTATCTAGACTTCAGCCTTCAGAAACCCTCTGGTTTCCAGAATTAGTCTGACATGAAGACAACCTAAGAAGAGTCTTAATGGGTCAAGTGGTCCTAATATATCTAATAATTACAAGAGTTTTTCCAAAATGGTGGAAAAATAGAGGCTGAATTCTGATCCTTATTCTTATGGAATAATGTGGGACCCATTGCATTAGGTGGTGAAATCCACAACTCATATACAAAAGCTACATGGTAGACAGAAGTTTCAAGAAGGGAGGAAAGTGATCATTTGATATGGTAAGCGATGGAGGTGAGAAACAGCGGTGGCAGCTCTGAACACAAGGAAAATGATTTATAATAAGGCTAGTGGCTGCAAGAACAGCAACTGTTTCTTATTCCAACCAGTGCCAGGCAGCAAACTGCAGACACTCTGACAATGGAAAGTGTTAAAAAGATAAAGGATAGAGCAGCTTGGCACTTGAGTAGATAACTGGATGCTGGAGGAGAAGCAGCCAATTGCAACCTGATACATATCCCTTAAAGGACTTCAACGTGTCATTTGCAGGCATGCCAATCACTGGAATTCAGAAGCCTTGGAGATATATGGCAGTGCAATGAGAGACAACATAGGGCTTAGTAGTGCAAACCTAGGTTTGGAAATAGGCTCACTTACTTGGCTAGCTTTGTGACTTTGGGCCAAACTCTCAAGCCTCTGCTTCCACATCTGTAAATAGGAATAATATGATACCTGCCTCCTATGTGTATTATAAATATCAAATGAAACCACCTATGTACAGTACAAAGTGAAAAGCACATAGTAGCACTTGGTAAACAGCATTATTGTGCTGTTTAGCTCTGGGTTCCTGCCATTTACTAGAACCATTGATTTTTATTATGAAAAATACTTTGGGAAATGCAGCAATAAATTACTGTTTAATGAATGTGTTACTTAGAAGTAATATTGAACATGTACAATGGAAATTATTATTTAAGCAAAAACTGCAGAACTTCATTTATCCATTCAGTATCTTGGAGAAGGTATCCAATGTGAGTGACTTAGCAGCTAACTGAAGGTTGTCTCTTAATATTTGTAATATATTTTGGTCAATTGGTGTCAAAAATCCTTTTTAAAATGGACACTTCCACATTTTCTTGGAAAAAAGTCAACATAATGGATTGGATGCCTGTTTGGGGCAGATATAAATGGCTACAGTTTACTACCATTTGAGAGACTTTTTTTTTTGTCTGATTTCAGGATTTTTTTCTTTGTCTCTAATCTTTGCTTCGCTCTTGTCATCAGTACTGTTTAGTCTATGCCTACAAAATACAAATCAATAAAAATCCAAAGCACACATACAGTCATCCCCCAGACACAAATGTACTCATTCACGATCAGAAAATCCTAAATACCTAACTTGTTTAGATTTTTGGTAAAACACACAAAAAGTGGGACTTGATGAAAAGATGTGAAGACTTAGGAAGCTACACAAGCTTTGGAGTAGAGCATTAGGATATTTATTTGACTTCTCAGGAGAACTTTTTTTCTTATCTGTAGGTTCTTAGCTGTTCCAGGTAGGCCAGATAAATGGCCTCCAGACAAGTGAATTATAACTATCTACTTGCTTTAGTTTAATTAAAAAGTTTTCCTTGTCTGAAAAAGATAATGTTATTTATTCATTAAAGCAAACAGTTTTTTCCTGTTATATGTGCAGAAAAGGCTAAATGGTTTTGCAAACATTTCTATGCAACAGCTTATGGACATGTTTTTCAAAGTGTTTCTGGGGGAAAGCAACTGGCAAAAATTCACACTTGGAGATCACCCAGAAGGTCTGGAAACTTACGTGATTCTTCACAATAGGTCAGTTGACTATGTTGACATCGACTAGAACAAAAGATAAGTTGTTTAAAACCCTATAGAGCACACATAGATTATATAATACTCTGCTGAGCTTTTAGAGTTTACATCTGCTGCTTACAGAGTCCCTTGACCTTGGGGTTTGACAGTCACCTTGAATAAGTTTGTATCATGTCCATAGTGAATTGTACAAAGTGAACCTGTGGGGGTGAAACAGGTCAGTGTCTCCAACCTTCTCAGACACACATTCAATACAACCTGAGTAATGCAGTGCAAATTCGTTTCTAAAACACCCATCTGATCGCATTACTCCCTTTCTTAAAATCTTATTCTTATAAAGGTGAAACATGGTGAAGTTTCTTCATTATCAGGCCACAGATTACCATCTAGATCCATTTCTCTCACCATGACCCTCCTGCCCCCAGCACCCACCATACATATGTCAAACCAACATCCTACTCTCCAGACATATCCAAATGCTTAGAGTCCCCTGAACACACAGCATTATGTCTCAATGTTTTTCTGCATGTAGGTTTTTATTCCTAATCAGAACCCTCCAAAGATAAAATGGGCTTTCATGGGAATTAGAGAGTTCCCAGTTTGGGCAGGTTTCAAGGAAAACTTGACAAGTAAAGAAGGCTATACTGGATAATCATATATCAGGGATATTGTAGAAGAAATTTAAGTATTTGATGGAGTAGAAAACAGAAGAGTTAAACTAGATGACCACTAAGAGCTCTCCAGCCCAAGAAGATCTTGTTTCTCCATAAATGACTGTAGCGGGAATACAAGTCATAATAGTAGTGGGAGTGGTAATAGTAATCATAGCTTTCTTTCACTGAATAGTTTTTGTTTTCCAGGCTCTGTACTTAGCATTTTATAATCCTCTCAACTAACCCACGAAGTCAGTATCATTGTCATGTTTAGTTCATAGAAGGGGAAGTGGAGGTTCAGGGAAATTTTCTAACTTGCCCTAGAACACCTCGAGAGAATGAGTCCAGATTTAAACACAGCTATGCATGACGAAGACCCCTCCCCGTCCCCACTATTCAGTGAGATAGAGCTGAATTAGTAGTCAAAACTGCACCGCACAATAATGCAAAGTCAAAATCGGTGCAAGAGGAAACGTTCTCAGTCAGCTATATCTAGAAATGTTTGCCCCTAATCAAGTTTACACATTGATCTCCACTCTGCCGCACTTACTGGGGAAGAGGGCAATAAGTGTGCCATATGTGGATGTGAACAATTTACTCACTTGAATAAGTTAAGCTCCTTAGAAGGTCCGTTAATTAGTTTTAAGAGCCTTAAGAAAAAATAGTTAATGAATTATTACTAGACTATACTAATAGGGCCAATGTGGACTATAAAATTAATTTTTCTCCCCAAGAGCTTAACCTCTGTTTGGAAGTAGTTGATGCAATGGAAGAGTCTGTGTAATTTCCCTCCTCCACCCGTACATCCTCACATATACCCAAATAGGAAACATGTTATTAGAATAATCATAAAGCTTTATCTGCAAGGTAGCTAACAAATATTACTTTAGGGATGTAAAAACAGAAATATGGAGCAATTAACTAGTGTCCCCTACTTCACAGAGCAAATATCTAGCATGTTTAAGAATAATATACAGGTTTGCCTGTGCATTCAGTAAGATTTTATTACATCTTCTCTGTGCTAAAAAATGTGTGAATATCAAAACATAGAATGTCCTCTCTGCTCTCAATGAACTGAGAGAAACACACACATACACATACACACTAGCAAAGCAAGAGAATGTATAGTACATGTGTGTGACAAATGCATTTGGTGTTATTAGCCTAAAGTAAGAGAAAAGACTCTCTGGAGAGGATTTTGATCTATATCTGAAGAAGGAAAAAAATGGCTGTGAGTGGGAGAAGGCTAATAAAGTTTTCTAAGCCAAGAAAATTAAATGACAAAGATTCTAAAAAGTGGAAGAAAGTTGGTACAGAATGAGATGAAATTAGTTGCTTGGTGAAGATGGGTGAAAATTCCTGATCTTTTTCACTGTTTCCATTCTTATAAAACTCACTTCTATTCATTGTATACTCAATGCATATTCCACTAGATTATCCACACTCTTATTCTGTTCATCACTCACAGTCCTGAAAATCTTCTGGCAGTACTTTTATATAGCTTAATGATGAATACTTATTCTAACAATGAAAATATAAAAAAGGAAGACCATGTCCTATATTAATATTTTTGTATTCTGAGGCAAAATTAATATAGGTAACGTTAAGGTCCAGAACACTAAAGGAAGTTGATTAATATACAGAAAATTTTTGACACAGTAAACATAAGATATGCAAAAGCTATCACATGCATAATCCCCTACCCTCTCTACCCCCAAATCAAAATCTTTCTCAAAATTAAAACCTCTGTATTTCTGTGTTCTGGAGCCATTCCACTCCATGTCCTCCTGGAAGAGTGGAAAGTCCCCTTAAATCATAAATTTTGGTAGCTCACCCCACCGTGACCATAAACTGCCTGGGAGATTTTCCTTTCTATCTCAGACTGGTTTCAAGTGGCCACTTTCCAGAAATTCCCTGCCAGGACAGGATCGCATCACACTCAAGTCAGGACACAGAACCATCAGACCCAAAATTGCTCAAGAGAAATGGTTGTTATCTGGTATCAATCTCAGACGGAGGAAACTGAGCATTGCCTTTTATGTTAGGAGAAGAAAATAATTAGAAAGAGAGGCAATCAAGTGGTTTAAACCCAAATGATGTCATGGAAGGAAGTAGAGGGGTAGACTGTGGGGCACAGAGAGGAAGTCTCCCCAGAGAGAAAACCTGGGATAGGATAAGAATCAGTAATGACCCTGAAGGGAAAAGGGAGTCACAAAGTAGAAGCCCCTGGAAGCAGAGAGAGGAAGTCACTCCTCAGCTAAAGACCCAGGCTTGCTTGCCTCTTAATACAGATGAGCAGCTGCTTACATTTCTAGAAGCAAACCTTGCCAGTCCTGCCTCTGTGCTTTTCCTTTCAGTCTTATTGAAGTCTTGTCTGTTCCTAGTATGTGGCCCACTTGTTTATCTCTGGGCATTTGCTGTTCCCCGAGTCTGGAATCCTGGCGCTTTCCTCCTTGCCCTCTGACTAGTCGACAGCTTCACACGGTCCATCACTTTCACCAGAACGTTTTTTTGACTCTGGCTCCCACCTTCAAAATCTGGGTTTGGTGTTCCCCCATGACACCCTGTCCCTCCTCCATAAGGTACCTTGTTAGGGTCACGTAGGTATATTTCTGTATCCTGTAATAGACTAAGACCCATGACGGTAGAGACCCTGTTCATTTTGCTCACTTTTGTTCCTTCACTGCTTAGCACATCACCCAGCGTATGGTAGCTGTTTAGTAAATATTAAGTGGATGAATGAGTGAATGAAGGATATCCCTTAGCCTGTGGGTGGCTCTGTTATAAAAAATTATAGTGATAATCATAATGATAAGCATTACTCACTGCACTCTTTTGTGTACCAAGCTATTGTATGTTAAGCATATTCATGTATTTATCTGATTTATCCTGGAAACCATATGTTAAAGACTATTTTTATCCCCACATTACAAATGAAAAGTTGAGATTTAGAGAGCTGGGAGAAATTTCCAAAACCACACAGCTAATAAACTTGGAAACTGGTATTTCGTTTGAGGTCTGTATAATTTCAGAGGCCAGTTCCAACCTTAATATAATACCAATTTTCTCCAGCAATTTCTTGATATCTTTAGAATGCACATAAAATCAATTAATTATTGGGAACTTACTACACTTGAATAGGTGTGCATGTAACTTTATTCCAGCCTTGCTTGCTTGCTTTCCTCTGTTATTATATTCACCATAATAAAATTAGGAACTGTTGTCATAAACCAGGGCGAAAATAAACCTGTCATAAACCTGAGATCATCAGGGCGAAAATAAAAAACAGTTCACAGAGCAGATAAAGTATAAACTCTTTTTTTTTTTTTTTTTGCGGTATGCGGGCCTCTCACTGTTGTGGCCTCTCCCGTTGCGGAGCAGAGGCTCCGGACGCGCAGGCCCAGCGGCCATGGTTCACGGGCCCAGCCGCTCCGCGGCATGTGGGATCTTCCCGGACCGGGGCACGAACCCGTGTCCCCTGCATCGGCAGGCGGACTCTCAACCACTGCACCACCAGGGAAGCCCCTAAACTCTTTTTATAAAGTATAGTTGATTTACAATGTTGTATTAGTTTCAGGTGTACAGCAAAATGATTCAGTTATACATTTATATTTTTTCAGATTCTTTTCCATTATAGGTTGTTACAAGATATTGAATATAGTTCCCTGTGCTATACAGTAGGTCCTTGTTGTTTATCTACTTTATATATAGTAGTGTGTATTAAAGTATAAATGCTTATTCACTAAAATTATTTTAATTTAATTTATATTTTTATGCAGAGGTTCTTATTAGTTATCCATTTTATACATATTAGTATATATATGTCAATCCCAATCTCCCAATTCATCCACCACCCACCCACCCACCCGCCACTTCCCCCCCTTGGTGTCCATACGTTTGTTCTCTACATCTGTTATTCACTAAAATTTAATTCAAGATAAACATACAAACTGCCAAATTTTTGACTAATGAAGGGAAGACACTAAGTGTGAGTTCACTGTTGACTAAGTCCTGAGTAGCATTCAAGGCGGGTGTGTAAACAAGGTGGATTAAAGTAGTGGAATTACAGCCAAATCTGGGTCCCAAAGTGAAGAGAATAACTATAATCCATACTTAACCATTCTTCCTGGTATTGGAAAGGTGGCATGAGAGCAGGAGGTGGGTCTCAGCGGGAGCAGCCCCAGCCCTGCTCCGGGCTGGTCTTTCAAACTTGTGGTCTGAGGGGAAGTGTGGTTTAATGGCTCATCCACCACCTGTTGCCCTCACAATAAATGATAGCAAGAGCCTTACAGAGTCTGATTACTAACTCTCTTCAGGAGGAAGTATTGTGAACAGAACTTTTTTGTTGTGTTTACAAAGAGATCTGTTCTGTCGATTCTGATGGAAACGTACAGAAGAGATTGGGTATCAGGATTTCAAAGAAACAGAATCTTCAGGGCTGGATGAAATAGGTAGGGGATAAAGAAGAGCAACAGGGGAAAATGAATCTCAGAAAGCAAATTTCCCTATTTCAATCTAGAGTTTTAGGCACCCAGGATGTTAATGGCTGTGGTAATACCATAGCCTCTAGCCAGAAGTAGCTCTTGAAAACTAGAAATGTGGCTTGTTTGAATTGAGATGCATTTTAAGTGTCAAACACACACTGGGTTCTGAAGACTTAGTATGAAAAAGAGCGTAAAGTTTTCATGAATAATTTTTAAGTTGATTACATGTTGAAAGAGGATTTTTAGTAGGGTGGGTTAAATAAAATATATTATTACAATTAACTTCACTTGTTTCTTTTTAACTTTTTTATGTGACTACTATAAATTTTAAATTTACATATATGACTTTCATTAGTGGCTTCTTTATATGCCTATTAGATAGCACTGGTTTATAGGATGGTTACATGGATTACATCTATTTAATCTTACTTTAGCAGGAATCTTAATCCTCTTTAATCTCTAAAGTTTAAAGAGTCTTTAAGTCTTTAAATGAATTGCAAATAATGTTGTTATCAATCCTGAAAAATTCTACTTTTTATACTTCAAAATGTTACATAAGAAGGTTCTTCTTGTACTACAATATTTTTTGCTCAATTCAACTTTTTAAAATTTAACTCAGCAACTGTGAACTAAAGAATGATAACATCCAGTGTGAAAAAGCTGGAGAAGTAATGGTGGCCCTTAATACCAGCAGCAATTTGTTTTCTGTGAAAAAGAATGATCTGAAGTGGAACCAAGATGGGGGTGAAAGCACAGAAATCTATGAAATCAAATATTGATCCCTTGTGATTGCTATTACTTTATCATAAGGTATATTCTACCTGAGAAGGTATATTTATCAACACAAGTCAATATGAAATACTGGGTTTTGTGAATATCTGCATATGATGTACATTTAGTTTGAAAATGGACCACATATTTTCAAGATTTTTAAAATTAAAATTACATTCTTATAGCTTTAAGGATGTTGATTTTTTTTAACTTTTTGTATCAGTCTGGGGCTCTGTTGGAAGCAGAATTTTCCCTGGGTGGTTTAAACAAAGAGATTGAATAAAGGGCTAGTTTAAGAACAAAACAAAACAAGGAACAAACACTCGAGGCAGCAAGATGTCATTACCACTGCCAGGACTAATGCAGTAAGGTTGTCAAATACTTTTACCAGAGATAAAAAAAACAGCTTGAGCCAGGAGGAGGGTGTCCTCTGAGCTACCTGTGGTCTGAAATGCAGGGCCAAGTAGGAAAGTAGACAAGAAGTATCCTGAACTCTCTCTCCTACCACCTTAAAACCTACTCTATTGGAAGAGCCCAAGTGGAAGCCACCACCTTCCTGCACAAGCATTCAGAGAAAGGTAGAGAACAAAGAGCAGACAGGAATGAACTAGAGAATAAATAGCACATTTATGAACCACTTCTTATTCAAATTATTTTGCCTAAGATCTAAAGCACTGTGAATAGGGATAGTGGCCAATGGGAAAAATAAAGTGGTGTGATCAATCCTAATAGAAAGGTTGCTAATTAAATAAGAGATGCTACATTATATTAAAGAGTGTGGATATGGAACAAGTTATGCAGTGGTAATGAAATCCAGGAGAGTCATAATGCTATAGAAGGATAAAGGAATAGATGTTAGATGTAGAAAGATTGTAGTGCTTAAGTTTCTCTTTTGATTAATTTATGAATACAAATTGTAACATATTGTAATGAATAAGAATTAAATTAAAAGACAATGAGGCCTTAATTATACATCTTGAAAATGGGAAATGTATAATTTGGGAGAAACTGCCAAAAGATTAGAATTTAATAATTAGAGAATACTATTTTCAACTTCTGACACTTGACATCTATGTTGATAATATTAGTGATTTGGGGTTCATTAAAACTATGGAGAAAATCTGAAGTCTCTAAAATAGCATAGATAATTCAATACTTCATCACATACCAGTACCCTGTATAATCGAATTTTATAGACAAATAACATTAATTTTAAAAACATATGCATAATATTATGTTTAACACTGGTATCTCAGCATTTCTCATGCTGTGAATGACCTGACCTAAACGAGAATGGCCATTGTCTCCCATTCCCTCAAATAAATTGGTGGCCCGCTCCAGAAAGCCTTTCCTAACTCTGCTCCCACTCTTAGCTCATTGGGAGTGAGATCAGCATCTTAGAGTAATATATGCCATAGATTGTTGAACTAAAATGAAGACTTAGAAAAGTCGATGAATAACATATTCTTTCTGCCAGTGTTTGGTTGAGATTGTGTTATCAGTTATAGTTGCTGACCCAGAAACAACAGTGCTATAATCTACATTATTGAATAAGGGAATGTACATACCATTTCTATATTAGGCAGAAGGTGAGGGAGCTAACAGTCTATTTTGAAAGGTCTAATCCTTGTTCTTATTCTGGTAGAAGGTCCCAGTTATACTTGCTGACTAGGCCACCATTTTTGTCAAGGTTTCCTTCAACTACCCAGAAAAGTACACCATTGGATCCCAATTTCTCATTCCATTAAACATAAGAGGCTATTTTAACTTGGGCAATTTCAGTACATGTACCAGCAACACCCCACCACCTGTAGAAGACCTCAGTCATACTGTATGAAATATTTGGTTTAAAGCAACATCACAGGTTTATCATGCAACTACCACCTTTGAAATGTAACTCTGAATAACAGGACAATTGACCCACTGAATGAGGTGATCTAGGAGAATAGTTCTTTCCATTTCTGATATTTTAAAATTATTATTTCATATGTGTACCCATATAACTTGGGTGTATTTTTCTATTCAATGTTCCCCAGACTTTCCTAAGCTTAAAATATTCTAGAGATATATAATCCTCCCCCCCACAAATAAATTTATAACCCAAGGCCAAGCATCTCAAGGTTCTTTTTCAGTAAGTGTAGAGTGGAGTCCAAGACTTGGTATTTCCAAGAAACCCGCTTGCCCCCAACCCAGAGGGCTTCCACGATTAGGCAAATCTGGAAAACAACTACAGTTGAACAACAGTTGGCAATATTTGAATTATATTATTTTAAAGATGTACTCTGAACCCCTTAATTTTACTATTTCTTAAATGAATCCCTTTCTTAAATAAAACTTGATATATATTTACTACACACGCCAGGGAATAATTATATGACTAACAATTTCCATTTTCAAAATAAGATTGCATATATGTGCTTTCAGTTAGCCAAAACTACTGCTCTAGCATTTTTGTGTTTATAAACAAATTTTAAATGGTTTTTCTTGCAATTTATGGGAAAACCTTCAAATATCTAGATCATTCAGAGCAGCCACCATTTAGGGAACATGGTCTTTATATAAAATATTCTTCACACATATTTGCAGTTATTCTTCACAAAAAGTGTGCATTGTTGTACTTATATTTACAAATGAGGAAAACAACGCTCAAAAATTTAATTGACATGTCCCGAATCCCACAGTTAATATCAGAACATTAGTCTAAAACAGACAATTCCTGTGTATAGCACTGCCTCACAGGGAAAAATACTGTAACAGACTAATTTACCCATAAAGCCAAATCAATAAGGGATTTTTCATCTGTACATTTCTCTGGGCATTCATTTTTATTGTCTAACTGTAGTGATTTGATATTTAACTTAGATATATAAATATATAAATAACTTAGTTATATAAATATATATGTCAAGAATATGACAACTGATAGCTTTTTAAAAAATTCAGTCATCAGTAAAGAAGAAGTGCTGATGATATCACTGAGTGTGAATGGCTATTAGGATGCATACACCATAGAGAAAAATATATGCTTAAATTGATTCCTAGGGGAATATCTTTCTAGAAAATATAAGAATATCCCCAGGGTTCATAACCAAATCAATGAATTTACAATCATCTCTTGAGATGTTTAGAAGCACAAGGAAGGAACCACACTGTTTAAATAGTGTCAATTTTTTAAATCGCCATGCTTTTCAGATTTTCTTCTGCTAGTTATATAACCATTCCCTCCTCAACAAAGTAAACAGAGAAATAGTCTTGATAAACTTTCAACTTGTCAGCAAAAATACTTCAAAAACATAGAATAACTGAGGTATGTAAGCTTATACACACACGTATAGTAAGTGACAAAATCTAGCTTTTATGCACATATTTAAGTATAATTATTTGAATCTAAACTGGTTATTGACATTTATCTACTGTTTTATTATTGATTTGGAAGAGCTTTCTTGGTACCAACTACTAAAAAACATATTTTCACATTAAATAAGCTAATTCTTCTGTAAGAGAAATTTCTGGATAATTGTATAGAAAATACAAAAGAAAGTCTCCCTAACTTTATTTATTCTATTTTCTAACTTGTTTTTAATTTATTTATTCCATTTCAGATAAAATATGTGAAACTTAGAGAATTCATTTGGAGGTGAATTTTGCCTGCCTTACTAAATTAAATTGTTTCCTTAAGTTTATTCAATATAATTGAAATTGCTGGATAAATCATGACCATGAAGTATGTCTGTAACTCTACCTAGAACCAAAGAATTTTAGATAGAGAAAATAACTTAACATTAAATTAGCGCAAACCCCTCACTTTTAATTACTAGAAAAACTGAGAGTTTTTATATTAAACTACTCACGGGAGGCCATATTACTAGTCAATTGTTCAGAAGATTAATCATTGAATCCAGCAGCAGGCCAACCTGAAGATCTCTTAATGTAATGTGAAGTTACTCAGACCAAAAATGAATTAAAAGTTTAAAATCAGTCCTTTTTTAGTGTCACTGATTTTGATATTTTCCAGGACATTGTACTGGTTGAAGAACGTCTTCCAAAATTTATGTCCACTAGAACCTCACAATGTGACCTTATTTGGAAATAGTCTTGCACATGTAATTAGATAAGTTAAAAAGAAGTCATACTGGATAAAGATGAGCCTTATATCCAATAACTGGCCTCGTAAGAAGGTCATGTGAACACACAGACAGAGAGAGATACAAGCTGCCACAAGCTAAGGAAGGACTAGGGCACCAGAGTTGCACAGGGAAAGAAGGGATTCTTCCCAGAGTCTCTGTAGGGAGCATAGACCTACTGACATCTTGAGTTCACATATCTAGTCCCTGGAACTGTGAGAGAATAAATTTATGTTGAGAGAGAATAAATTTATGTTGTTTTAAGCCCTGCTATTTGTGGTACTTTGTTATGGCAGCCATAGGAAACTAATATAAATGTATCACACAGAGTAATATTTAAATATGGTGGATAATGCCAAAAATTCTGTTTACTGAATATATTTTTGTTTTACTTGATAGTTTTATTGTGATACATTTTTGCTGTAGTCTTTGAATTTTGAAGATGCTAAAACATAAGGACTGCTAAAATGATACTTCTTCAAAATAAATTATATCATTTACAATAGTGTATTTCTAGAATCATAGTCCCTTTATGTCTATGCAGCATAGTTACTCTCTTAAAAATGAATAACAAAAATGACCAAAAATGAGCTAAAAGTTTAAAATCAGTCGTTTTTATATCACTAATTTTAATGAGTGACACAAATTAGATTAGGTAAGAGGCATCACAGACTCATGGATAATAACATGAGACCTGTTGGATAAATTTCACTATAGGAAAGAAAGCCTCATGTCAGACTTGTGAAAATTTATCATAAGATGTCACAAAAAGAGATTCTGTGGTATTGATTTTTTATATAGTTATAACAGTAAATCTCAACTATATATATATATATATATATATATATATAACTGAATTATTATAGCTATAACCTCGGTTTTATTATTATTTAAGCATATAGACAAATATGACCTCTATCTCCCACAACCTCCATTTTTGTGCTGAGGTATTTCCAAAGAACATATATAAATTTAGTGCTCCATGAGGGAGCATCTTCATAATTCTCACCATGGCCCATGCTTGGGAAGACTCCCAAAAGTAGGCTCACTTTAAGGTTGGATTATCCTCTTATCAGTCTGTGTCAGAATCCAGAACAATAGCTGCATCTCAATTCCCCTCCAGCTGGAAAATTTTATGTAACACCTGCTACATCAGAAAACAAAAAAGACTATTATGGAAATACAGTAGAACAAAACAAAATATACAACTACATTGAAGCAAAAATATAAGTTAATTTAAAATTATGTTGAAGGAAATAAATGTTAATCTTGATAAAAAAAAATGTACTCATGAAACGAAGGTGGGTTCATGGATCTACTACTTAGTCAGAAACTGAATACAAAATTACCTTTGGGCATAATTGTGTGTGTGTGCTTGATAGAACTGTTTTAGAAAGTCCACTTAAAAAAACACTCTCTGGGAAAGAATATTTGTAAATATTTATCTGACAAATAATTTGTATTCAGATTATATAAAGAACTTCTACAAATCAACAATGAAAATGTAAAGAACCATTAAAAAACTGGGAGATAACTTGAAAAGAAACTTCACAAAAGAAGATAAATGAATGGCAATAAGCACTCGGAAAGGTGGTCAAAATTCTTGACATAAGGGAAATGCAAATTTAAACCACACTGTCAGAGCAGTCAACACCTGTAAAATGCCTGAAATGCCCCCTCCCCACAAAAAACTCTGCCATTAAATGGTGATGGTATAGAACAACTGGAACTTTCATACACAGTCAGTGGGAGTATAAAGTGGTACAATATTTTAGATACTTGGAATGGCAATTTTTTATCCACATTATGAGCAATTTCACTCCTACGTATTAATCTAAGAGAAATGAAAACATACGTTTATAATAATGACTTGTACAAGAATGTTCCTAGAAGATTCAGCCATAATAGTAAAAAACTACAAAATTCTACGTGCCCATCAAGAGGTAGAAGGATGAACAAGTTGTGGTATATCATACAATGGAACACAACTCAGAAGCGAAACAAAATGACTTACTGATACAAAGATCAACATGAATGAATCTACATACATTATGCTGAGTGAAAGAAGCTGGCCCCGAAAGAATACATTCTGTATGATTCCACTTATATGAACTTCTGGAATCAACAATATAACCTATGATAATAGTTGTAGGAAAATTGTGGGAAGTGGCACAAGAGAATATTTTATATCTATTGTGAGTAGCAGTTAAATTGAATTAAATGCTAATGAACTGTGCATTTTATTTAATTTTATTTTTTTAATACAGCAGGTTCTTATTAGTTATCAATTTTATACATATTAGTGTATATATGTTAATCCTAATCTCCCAATTCACCCCACCACCACCACCCCCAATTTCCCCCTTGGTGTCCATACGCTTGTTCTCTACATCTGTCTCCATTTCTGCCCTGCAAACCGGTTCATCTGTACCATTTTTCTAGATTCCACATATATGTGTTAATCTACAATACTTGTTTTTCTCTTTATGACTTACTTCAATCTGTATGACAGTCTGTACGTCCATCCACCTCTCTACAAATGACCCAGTTTTGTTCCTTTTTATAGCTCAGTAATATTCCATTGTATATATGTACAAGCATTTCTTTATCCATCCCTCTGTTGATGAGCATTTAGGTTGCTTCCATGACCTGGCTATTGTACTGCTGGCTATTGCAGTGTTGCAATGAACATTGGGGTGCATGTGAGTCTTTGAATTATGGTTTTCTCTGGGTATATGCCCAGTAGTTGGATTGCTGGGTCATATGGTAATTCTATTTTTAGTTTTTTAAGGAACCTCCATACTGCTCTCCATAGTGGCTGTATCAATTTACATTCCCACCAACAGTGCAAGAGGGTTCCCTTTTCTCCACACACTCTCCAGGATTTGTGGTATGTAGATTTTCTGATGATGCCCATTCTAACTGGTGAGAAGTGATACCTCATTGTACTTTTTTTTTTTTTTTTTTTGCGGTACGCGGGCCTCTCACTGTGTGGCCTCTCCCATTGCGGAGCACAGGCTCCAGAAGCGCAGGCTCAGCGGCCATGGCTCATGGGCCTAACTGCTCCATGGCATGTGGAATCTTCCTGGACCAGGGCACGAACCCACGTCCCCTGCATCGGCAGGCAGACTCTCAACCACTGCGCCACCAGGAAAACCCTGTTGGAATATTTTTAATCACATTTTCAATTTGATTACTTATGATTGGTCTGCTCATATTTTCTATTTCTTCCTGGTTCAGTCTTGGGAGGTTATACCTTTCTAAGAATTTGTCTGTTTCTTCCAGGTTGTCCATTTTATTGGCATAGAGTTGCTTGTAGTAGTCTGTTGTGATGCTCGGTATTTCTGCAGTGTCTGTTATAACTTCTCCTTTTTCATTTCTATTGATTTGAGTCCTCTCCATCTTTTTCTTGTTGAGTCTGGTTAAATGTTTATCAATTTTGTTTATCTTCTCAAAGAACCCGCTTTTAGTTTTATTGATCTTTGCTATTGTTTTCTTTGTTTCTATTCCATTTATTTCTGCTCTGATCTCTATGATTTCTTTCCTTCTCCTAACTTTGCGTTTTGTTTGTTCTTCTTTCTCTAGTTCCTTTAGGTGTAGGGTTAGATTGTTTAGTTGAGATTTTTCTTGTTTCTTAAGGTAGGATTGTATAGCTATACACTTCCCTCTTAGAACTGCTTTTGCTGCATCCCATAGGATTTGGATCATTGTGTTTTCGTTGTCATTTATCTCCAGGTATTTTTTGATTTCCTCTTTGATTTCTTCAGTGATCTCTTGGTTATTTAGTAATGTATTGTTTAGCCTCCATGTGTTTGTGTTTTTTAATGTTTTTTTCCCTATAATTCATTTCTAATCTCATAGCATTATGATCGGAAAAGATGCTTGATATGGTTTCAATTTTCTTAAATTTACCAAGGCTTGATTTGTGACCCAAGATGTGATCTATCCTGGAGAATATTCCGTGTGCACTTGAGAAGAGAGTGTAATCTGCTGTTTTCGGATGGAATGTCATATAAATAACAATTAAATCTATCTGGTCTATTGTGTCATTTAAAGCTTGTGTTTCCTTATTCATTTTCTGTCCATTGGTGTTAGTGAGGTGTTAAAGTCCCCCGCTACTATTGTGTTACTGTCGATTTCCTCTTTTATAACTGTTAGTAGTTGCCTTATGTATTGAGGTGTTCCTATGTTGTGTGCATATATATTTATAATTGTTATATCTTTTTCTTGGTTTGATCCCTTGATCATTTTGTCATGTCCTTCCTTGTCTCATGTAACATTCTTTATTTTAAAGTCTATTTTATCTGATATGAGTATTGCTAATCTAGCTTTCTTTTGATTTCCATTTGCAGGGAATATCTTTTTTCTGTCCCTTCACTTTCAGTCTGTATGTATCCCTAGGTCTGAAGTGGGTTTCTTGTAGACAGCATATATATGGGTCTTGTTTTTTGTATCCATTCAGTGAGCCTGTGTCTTTTGGCTGGAGCATTTAATCCATTCACATTTAAGGTAATTATCGTTATGTATGTTCCTATGACCATTTTCTTAATTGTTTTGGGTTTGTTTTTGTAGGTCCTTTACTTCTCTTGTGTTTCCCACTTAGAGAAGTTCCTTTGGTATTTGTTGTAGAGCTGGTTTGGCGGTGCTGAATTCTCTTAGCTTTTGCTTGTCTGTAAAGCTTTTGATTTCTCTGTCGAATCTGAATGAGATCCTTGTCCAGTAGAGTAATCTTTGTTATAGGTTCTTCCTTTTCATCACTTTAAGTATATTGTGCCACTCCCTTCTGGATTGTAGAGTTTCTGCCAAGAGTTCAGCTGTTAACCTTATGGGAGTTCCATTGTATGTTATTTGTTGTTTCTCCCTTATTGCTTTTAATAAGTTTTCTTTGTCTTTAATTTTCATCAATTTGAGTGCTCTTTGTCTCATTGTGTTTCTCCTTGTGTTTATCCTGCCAGGAGCTCTCCCTGCTTCCTGGCCTTGGGTGGCTATTTCCTTTCCCATGTTAGGGAAGTTTTTGACTATAATCTCTTCAAATATTTTCTCAGGTCTTTTCTCTCCATTTTTTCCTTCTGGGACCCCTATAATATAAATCTTGGTGCACTTAATGTTCTCCCAGAGGTCTCTTAGGCTGTCTTCATTTCTTTTCATTCTTTTTCTTTATTCTGTTCCACGGCAGTGAGTTCCACCATTCTGTCTTCCAGGTCACTTATCTGTTTTTCTGCCTCAGTTATTCTGCTATTGATTCATTCTAATGTATTTTTCATTTCAGTTATTGTATAGTTCATCTGTTTGTTTGTTCTTTAATTCTTCTAGGTCTTTGTTAAACACTTCTTGCATCTTCTCAATCTTTGCCTCCATTCTTTTTCCGACGTCCTGGGTCATCTTCACTATCATTATTCTGAATTCTTTTTCAAGAAGGCTGTGTATCTCCACTTCATTTAGTTGTTTTTTCTGAGCTTTTATCTTGTTCCTTCATCTGGTACATAGTCTTCTGCCTTTTCATTTTGTCTATCGTTCTGTGAATGTGGTTTTGTAGTTTTTCTTGCTTCTGCTGTCTGCCCTCTGGTGGATAAAGCTACCTAAGACGCTTGTGCAAGCTTCCTGATGGGAGGTCCTAGTGGTGGGTAGAACTGGGTGTTGCTCTGGTGGGCAGAGCTCAGTAAAACTTTAATCCACTTGTCTGCTGATGGGTGGGGCTGAGTTCCCTCCCTGTTGGGTGTTTGGCCTGAGGCAACCCAGCACTGGTGCCTACAGGCTTTTTGGTAGGGCTGATGGCAGACTCTGGGAGGGCTCATGCCAAGGAGTACATCTCAGAACTTCTGTCATTGTCCTCGTCCCCTCAGTGAGCCACAGTGATCCCCTGCCTCTGCAGGAGACCCTGCAACACTAGGAGATAAGTCTGATTCAGTCTCCTCTGGAGTTTAGCTTCTCCCCCCTGTGTCCTCATGTGCACACTACTTTGTGTGTGCCCTCCAAGAGTGGAGTCTTTGTTTTCCCAAGTCTTGTGGAAGTCCTTCAATCAAATCCCCTGCTAGCCTTCAAAGTCTGATTCTCTGGGAATTCCTCCTTCCATTGCCAGACACCCAGGTTGGGAAGCCTGACATGGGGCTCAGAACCTCCACTCCAGTGGGTGGACTTCTGTGGTATAATTGTTCTCCAGTTTGTGAGTCACCCACCCAGTGGTTATAGGGTTTGATTTTATTGTGATTGTGCCTCTCCTACTGTCTCATTGTGGCTTCTCCTTTGTCTTTGGATGTGGGGTATCTTTTTTGATGAGTTCCAGTGTCTTCCTGTCAATGATTGTTCAGCAGTCAGTTGTGATTCCAGTTCTCTCACAAGTCGGAGTGAGCACACATGCTCCTACTCCATCCTCTTGAAACAATCTTGAACTGTGCATTTTATTTATTTATTTATTTTATAACATCTTTATTGGAGTATAATTGCTTTACAATGATGTGTTAGTTTCTGCTTTATAACAAAGTGAATCAGCTATACATATACATGTATCCCCACATCTCCTCCCTCTTGCGTCTCCCTCCCTCCCACCCTCCAGATCTCACCTCTCTAGGTGGTCACAAAGCATCGAGCTGATCTCCCTGTGCTATGCAGCTGCTTCCCACTAGTTACCTGTTTTACATTTGGTAGTGTATATATTCCATACCACTCTCTCACTTTGTCCCAGCTTACCCTTCTCCCTCCTCCTTTCCTCAAGTCCACCCACTCTCTAGTAGATCAGAATGTTTATTCCTGTCCTGCCCCTAGGGTCTTCATGACCTTTTTTTTTTTCCTTAGATTCCATATATATTTGTTAACATACGGCATTTCTTTTTACCTTTCTGAATTACTTCACTCTGTATGACAGACTCTAGGTCCATCCACCTCACTACAAATAACTCAATTTCCTTTCCTTTATGGCTAAGTAATATTCCATTGTATATATGTGCCACATCTTCTTCATCCATTCATCTGTCAGTGGACACTTAGGTTGTTTCCATGTCCTGAGTATTGTAAATAGAGCTTCAATGAAAACTGTGGTACATGACTCTTATTGAATTATGGTTTTCTCAGGGTATATGCCCAGTAGTGGGATTGCTGGGTTGTATGGTAGTTCTATTTTTAGTTTTTTAAGGAACCTCCACACTGTTCTCCATAGTGGCCGTATCAACTCTCATTCCCACCAACAGAGCAAGAAGGTTCCCTTTTCTCCACACCCTCTCCAGCATTTATTGTTTGTAGATTTTTTGTGTGTGTGGTACACGGGTCTCTCACTGTTGTGGCCTCTCCCATTGTGGAGCACAGGCTCCGGAAGCGCAGGTTCAGTGACCATGGCTCGCAGGCCTAGCCGCTCCGTGGCATGTGGGATCTTCCCAGACCGGGGCACAAACCTGTGTCCCCTGCATCAGCAGGCAGACTCTCAACCACTGCGCCACCAGGGAAGCCCGTTTGTAGATTTTTTGATGATGGTCATTCTGACTGGTGTGAGGGGATATCTCATTGTAGTTTTGATTTGCATTTCTTTAATGATTAATGATGTTAAGCATTCTTTCATGTGTTTATTGGCAATCTGTATATCTTCTCTGGAGAAATGTCTATTTAGGTCTTCTGCCCATTTTTGGATTGGGTTGTTTGTTTTTTGATATTGAGCTGCATGAGCTGCTTGTAAGTTTTGGAGATTAATCCTTTGTCAGTTGATTCATTAGCAAATATTTTCTCCCATTCTGAGGGTTGTCTTTTCATCTTGTTTATGGTTTCCTTTGTTGTGCAAAAGCTTTTAAGTTTCATTAGGTCCCATTTGTTTATTTTTGTTTTTATTTCCATTTCTCTAGGAGGTGGGTTGAAAAGGATCTTGCTGTGATTTATGTCATAGAGTGTTCTATGTTTTCCTCTAAGAGTTTGATAGTGTCTGGCCTTACATTTAGGTCTTTAATTCATTTTGAGTTTATTTTTGTGTATGGTGTTATGGAGTGTTCTACTTTTATTCTTTTACATGTAGCTGTCCAGTTTTTCCAACACCACTTATTGAAGAGGCTGTCTTTTCTCCATTGTATATTCTTGCCTACTTTATCAAAAATAAGTTGACCATATGTGCATGGGTTTATCACTGGGCATTCTATCCTGTTCCATTGATCTATATTTCTGTTTTTGTGCCAGTACCATACTGTCTTGATTACTGTAGCTTTGTAGTATAACCTGAATTCAGGGTGCCTAAATCCTCCAGCTTCATTTTTCTTTCTCAAGATTGCTTTGGCTATTCGGGGTCTTTTGTGTTTCCATATAAATTGTGAAATTTTTTTGTTCTAGTTCTGTGAAAAATGCCATTTGTAGTTTGATAGGGATCGCATTGAATCTGTAGATTGCTTTGGGTAGTATAGTCATTTTCACAATGTTGATTCATCCAATCCAAGAACGTGGTATATCTCTCCATCTGTTTGTATCATCCTTAATTTCTTTCATCAGTGTCTTATAGTTTTCTGCATACAGGTCTTTTATCTCCCTAGGTAGGTTTATTCCTAAGTATTTTATTCTTTACATTGCGATGGTACATGGGAGTGTTTCCTTAATTTCACTTTCAGATTTTTCATCATTAGTGTATAAGAATGCAAGAGATTCCTGTGCATTAGTTTTGTATCCTGCTACTTTATCAAATTCATTGATTACCTCTTGTAGTTTCCTGGTTGCATATTTAAGATACTCTATGTATAGTATCATGTCATCTGCAAACAGTGACAACTTTAGTTCTTCTTTTCCGATTTGGATTCCTTTTATTTCTTTTTCTTTTCTGACTGCTGTGGTGAAAACTTCCAAAACAATGTTGAATAATAGTGGTGAGGGTGGGCACCTTGTCTTCTTCCTGACCTTAGTGGAAATGGTTTCAGTTTTTCACCATTGAGGATGATGTTGACTGTGGGTTTGTCATATATGGCCTTTATTATGTTGAGGTAAGTTCCCTCTATGCCTACTTTCTGGAGGGTTTTATCAAAAATGGGTGTTGAATTTTGTCAAAAACTTTTTCTGAATCTATTGAGATGATCATATGTTTTTTATTCTTCAATTTGTTAATATGGTGTATCACATTGATTGATTTGCTTATATTGAAGAATCCTTTCATTCCTGGGATAAACCCCACTTGATCATGGCGTATGATCCTTTTAATGTGCTGTTGGATTCTATTTGCTAGTATCTTGTTGAGGATTTATGCATCTATGTTCATCAGTGATATTGGCCTGTAGTTTTCTTTCTTTGTGACATTTTTGTCTGATTTTGGTATCAGGGTGATGGTTACCTCGTAGAATGAGTTTGGGAGTGTTCCTGCCTCTGCTATATTTTGGAAGAGTTTGAGAAGGATAGGTGTTAGCTCTTCCCTAAATGTTTGATGGAATTCACCTGTGAAGCCATGCGGTCCTGGGCTTTTGTTTGTTGGAACATGTTAAATCATGCTTTCAGTGTCAGTGCTTGTCATTGGTCTGTTTATATTTTCTATTTCTACCTGGTTCAGTCTCAGAAGGGTGTGCTTTTCTAAGAATATGTCCATTCCTTCCAGGTTGTCCATTTTATTGGCATATAGTTGCTTGTAGTTATCTCTCATGATCCTTTGTATTTCTGCAGTGTCAGCTGTTACCTCTCCTTTTTCATTTCTAATTCTATTGATTTGAGTCTTTTCCCTTTATTTCTTGATGACTCTGGCTAATGTTTTATCAATTTTGTTTATCTCCTCAAAGAACCACCTTTTAGTTTTATTGATCTTTGCTATTGTTTCCTTCATTTCCTTTTCATTTATTTCTGATCTGATTTTATGATTTCTTTCCTTTGCTAACTTTGGGGGTTTTTTGTTCTTCTTTCTCTAATTGCTTTAGGTGTAATTTTAGGTTGTTTATTTGAGATGTTTCTTGTTTCTTGAGGTAGGATTGTATTGCTCTAAACTTCCTTCTTAGAACTGCTTTTACTGCATCCCATAGGTTTTGGGTCATCATGTTTTCATTGTCATTTGTTTCTAGGTATTTTTTGACTTCCTCTTTGATTTCTTCAGTGGTGTCTTGGTTATTAAGTAGTGTATTGTTTAGCCTCCATGTGTTTGTATTTTTTACAGATATTTTCCTGTAATTGATATCTAGTCTCATAGCGTTGTGGTCGGAAAAGATACTGGATATGATTTCAGCATTTTTAAATTTACCAAGGCTTGATTTGTGATGCAAGATATGATCTATCCTGGAGAACGTTCCATGAGCACTTGAGAAGAAAGTGTATTCTGTTGTTTTGGGATGGAATGTCCTATAAATATCAATGAAGTCCAGCTTTTTTTATGTATCATTTAAAGCTTGTGTTTCCTTATTTATTTTCATTTTGGATGATCTGTGCATTGGTGAAAGTGGGGTGGTAATGACCCCTACTATGATTGTATTACTGTCGATTTCCCCTTTTACGGCTGGTAGTATTTGCCTTATGTATTGAGGTGCTCCTATGTTGGGTATGTAAATATTTACAATTGTTGCATCTTCTTCTTGGATTGATCCCTTGATCATTATGTAGTGTCCTTCTTTGTCTCTTGTAATAGTCTTTGTTTTAAAGTCTATTTTGTCTGATATGAGAATTGCTACTCCAGCTTTCTTTTGATTTCCATTTGCATGAAACATCTTTTTCCATCCCCTTACTTTCAGTCTGTATGTGTCCCTAGGTCTGAAGTGTCTCTTGTAGACAGCATATATACGGGTCTTGCTTTTGTATACATTTAGCCAGTCTATGTCTTTTGGTTGGAGCATTTAACCCATTTACATTTAAGGTAATTATCAATATGTACGTTCCTATTAGCATTTTCTTAATTGTTTTGGGTTTGTTATTGTAGGTCTTGCACTTCTCTTATGTTTCCTGCCTAGAGAAGTTCCTTTAGCATTTGTTGTAAAGCTGGTTTGGTGGTGCTGAATTCTCTTAGCTTTTGCTTGTCTGTAAAGGTTTCAATTTCTCTGTCAAATCTGAATGAGATCCTTGCTGGGTACTGTAATCTTGGTTGTAGATTTTTCCCTTTCATCACTTTAAATATGTCCTGCCACTCCCTTCTGGCTTACAGAGTTTCAGCTGAATGATCAGCTCTTAACCTTATGGGGATTCCCTTGTATATTATTTATTGTTTTTCCCTTGCCACTTTTAACATTTTTTCTTTGTATTTAATTTTTGATAGTTTGATTAATATGTGTCTTTGTGTGTTTCTCCTTGGATTTATCCTGTGTGGGACTCTTTGTGCTTCGTTTACTTGATTAAGTATTTCCTTTCCCATATTAGGGAAGTATTCACCTATAATCTCTTTAAATATTTTCTCAGTCTCTTTCTTTTTCTCTTCTTCTTCTGGAACCCCTATAATTCAAATGTTGCTGCATTTAATGTTGTCCCAGAGGTCTCTGAGACTGTCCTCAATTGTTTTCATTCTTTTTCTTTATTCTGCTCTGCAATAGTTATTTCCACTATTTTACCTTCCAGGTCACTTATCCATTCTTCTGCCTCAGTTATTTTGCTATTGATTCTTTCTACAGAATCTTTAATTTCATTTTTTGTGTTTTTCTTCATTGTTTGGTTGCTCTTTGGTTCTGCTAGGTCCTTGTTAATCGTTTTTTATATTTTCTCCATTCTATTTCCAAGATTTTGGATCATCTTTACTATCATTACTGTGAATTCTCTTTCAGGTAGACTGCCTATTTCCTCTTCATTTGTTTGTTCTGGTGGGTTTTTACCTTGCTCCTTCAACTGCTGTGTATTTCTCTCTCTTCTCATTTTGCTTAACTTACTGTGTTTGGGGTCTCCTTTCGCAGACTGCAGGTTCATATTTCCCGTTGTTTTTGGTGTCTTCCCCCAGTGGCTAAGGTTGGTTCAGTGGGTTGTGTAGGCTTCCTGGTGGGGAGTACTAGTACCTGTGTTCTGGTGATGAGCCTGGATCTTGTCTTTCTAGTGGGCAGGCCCATGTCCAGTGGTGTGTTTTAGGCTGTCTGTGACCTTATTATGATTTTAGGCAGGCTCTCTGCTAATGGGTGTGGTTGTGGTCCTGTCTTGCTAGTTTTCTGGCATAGGGTGTTCAGCACTGTAGCTTGCTGGTGGTTGAGGGGAGCTGGGTCTTGGCATGAGATGGAGATCTCTGGGAGATTTTTGCCATTTGATATTACAGTGAGCTGGGAGGTCTCTGGTGGACCAGTGTCCTGAAGTCGGCTCTCCCACCCCAGAGACACAGGCCTGATGCCCAGCTGGAACACCAAGGCCCTATCATCCACATGGCTCACAATAAAAGGGAGAAAAAGAGAGAGAAAGAAGAAAGAAAGAAAGAAAGAAAGAAAGAAAGAAAGAAAGAAAGAAAGAAAGAAAGAAAGAAAGAAAGAAAGAAAGGAAGGAAGAAAGAAAGGAAATTTATTAAAATAATTATTAAAAAGTTTTTTTAATTAATAAAAAAAGAAAAAGAAAGAAAGAATGAAAGAGCAGAGCAACGAAACCAAAAAACAAATCCACCAATGATAACAAGTGCTATATACTATACTAAAAAAAAAAAAGGAGAGACAGAACCCTAGGTCAAATGGTAAAAGCAAAGCTATACAGACAAAATCACACACAGAAGCATACACATACACACTCACAAAAAGAGAAAAAGGGAGAAATATACATATATCGTTGCTCCCAAAGTCCACCGCCTCAGTTTGGGATGATTTGTTGTCTATTCAGGTATTCCACAGCTTCACGGTACATCAAGTTGATCGTGGAGATTTAATCCGCTGCTCCTGAGGCTGCTGAGAGAAATTTCCCTTTCTCTTCTTTGTTCACACCGCTCCCGGGGTTCAGCTTTTGGATTCGGCCCCGCCTCTGCGTGTAGGTCGCCGGAGGGCGTCTGTTCTGTGCTCAGACAATATGGGGTTAAAGGAGCAGCTGATTCGGGGGCTCTGGCTCACTCTGGCCGGGGAGAGGGAGGGGCACAGAGTGCGGGGCGGGCCTGCAGCAGCAGAGGCCAGCGTGACGTTGCAACAGCCTGAGGCGCGCCGCGTGTTCTCCCGGGGAAGCTGTCCCTGGATCACAGGACCCTGGCAGTGGCGAACTGCACAGGCTCCCGGGAGGGGAGGTGTGGATGGTGACCTGTACTCGCACACAGGCTTATTGGTGGTGGCAGCAGCAGCCTTAGCGTCTCTTGCCCGTCTCTGGGGTCCGCGCTTTTAGCCGCAGTTTGCGCCCGTCTCTGGAGCTTCTTTAAGCGGCGCTCTGTATCCCCTCTCCTCACGCACCAGGAAACAAAGAGGCAAGAAAAAGTCTCTTGTCTCTTCGGCAGGTCAAGACTTTTCCCCGGACTCCCTCCTGGCTAGCTGTGGTGCACTAGCCCCTTCAGGCTGTGTTCACACCGTCGACCCCAGTCCTCTCCCTGAGATCCGACCAAAGCCCAAGCCTCAGCTCCCAGCCCCCGCCTGACCCGGCGGGTGAGCAGATAAGCCTCTCAGGCTGGTGAGGCTGGTCGGCACCAATCCTCTGTGCAGATATATCTCTGCTTTGCCCTCTGCACCCCTGTTGCTGCGCTCTCCTCCGTGGCCCCGAAGCATCCCCCCTCCACCACCCGCAGTCTCTGCCCGCGAAGGGGCTTCTTAGTGTGTGGAAGCCTTTCCTCCTTCACAGCTCCCTCCCACTGGTGCAGGTCCCGTCCCTATTCTTTTGTCTCTGTTTTTTCTTTTCTCTTTTGCCCTACCCGGGTACGTGGGGAGTTTCTTGCCTTTTGGGAGGTCTGAGGTCTTCTGCCAGCATTCAGTAGGTGTTCTGTAGGAGTTGTTCCACGTGTAGATGTATTTCTGATGTATTTGTGGGGAGGAAGGTGATCTCCGCGTCTTCCTCCTCCACCTTCTTGAATCTCCTCCTCATTCTCAAGCTGTGCATTTTAAAATATCCAATTGATACCTCAATAAAACATTTTCATTCCAGTAATAATAAGAACATTTAAAAATAAAGAGTACACACAAGTTAAATCCTTAAATATAAAAATATAAATAAATTTCACTGGTCTCATCTTAAAAGACTTGAGATATATATTTAAAAACTCGTTTATTATATTAAGGACAAAATTAAAGAAAGGGAACATCACTTTGCATTAACCTAATTAAATGTTTAAATTGCGAAGCTAAATGTCTCTTCCACACTCAACAACCACAAAATGGTTAGTCACAAGATATAGAAAATATCAGGTTGACTTCCAATTTTTGGTGCATAATAAATACAATTTTAAAATGATACAACTGAATTTATTTACAAAATAAAAATAGACCCACAGACATAGAAAACAATGTTGTGTTTAACAAAAGGGGAAAGGGGTGGCGGGATAAGTTAGGAATTTGGGATTAACATACACACACTATTATATATGAAATAGACAACCAACATGGATCTACTGTATAGCACAGGGAATTATACTCAGTATTTTTAAAACCTATAAGGGAAAGAATCTAGATATGCATGTATGTATAACTGAATCACTTTGCTGTACACCTGAAACTAACACAACATTGTGAGTCAACTATACATCACTAAAAAAAAAGTGAAGCAACATCAACAAAACTTTAACAGTAATATGTTCTGTGTTCTATACCCAGCCACGTTATAATTCCTGTAAGAAAAATATGCAAAGATATTCTCAGATGTATCTGAATCCAGAGTATACTCCATTCTGGTGTTCAAAAAACCTCAAGAATGTTCTTTAGAACATTTTTTTTTTCCAAACAAGTAGTGATAACAAAGAAAAAATTATTGGGGTTGATCTCCAAGTTAAATTACTGAGCACAGCATTAAGCAGGAGTGGGATGAGGAGTGGAGAAAAGTTATATTCCATAAAGACAGGTACATTTGTATAGTGCGATTCTTTTATTTATTTTATTATTATTTTTTTTTTTTTTTGCGGTACGTGGGCCTCTCACTGTTGTGGCCTCTCCCGTTGCGGAGCACAGGCTCCGGACGCGCAGGCTCAGCGGCCATGGCTCAGGGGCCCAGCCGCTCCGCTGCATGTGGGATCTTACTGGACCGGGGCACGAACCCGTGTCCCCTGCATCGGCAGGCGGACTCTCAACCACTGCGTCACCAGGGAAGCCCTATAGTTCTATTCTTGACTTTGATAAGTTGGTTTAAGAAAACTTTACAATTTCAATATAATTACATATACCTTTTTACCTTAATGACCATATCCCAAGTTATTTAAGGAGGTCAAAGGAAGAGAAAATAACGTCAACAAAACCGAAACACTTGGAAATTTTTATATTCATTTTATAAATAACAATTAGTCAAGGAGAAAATTGGGTCAATGTTAACAGAAAGAGTAGAGAAACACACTCACATCAGACTTATGAGATGCAGCTAAAGCTATATTCAGAGCAAATGTCATTTTCATTATTTTTAAAATAAGTGAAATATTTTAAAGGTTTACTCAAGAGATAGGAAGAAAAATAAGAAAATCTAAATAATTCAGAAGGAAGTAATTAATAGAGCGTCAAGCAGAAATAACTGTGAAGCAAAACTATGGAAATGAAAAATATTAGGCTTGTATAAACAATGATATAGAAAAAACCTCTAATTAATCAAATTATTTCAAAAAATAGAAAGGATATATTTTAAGAGTTATAGCATATATTTTAAAATGAGATTCTTCTAAGAACAACTGATACTAATATATTTAATAATCTCAAGAGAATGGACAAATTTTCTAAAGAAAAATTTATAAATAGTCAAAACTAATTCAATATGAATTTTTAAAGAAAAAATTTAATAAAGCAAAAAAAAAAAGGGAAACTGTAAAAAACTTAGCACTAACAGAAAAGCATCTCCAGAGATAGTTGCTTTTACACTTGACTTTTCTAAGTTTTCAAGACACATAATATCTGTGCTACAAAAATTACTGAAAAACAGATTAAAAAACGGAAAGTTGCCAAATTCACTTTTTTATAAAGCAAGAACTATTCTGCAAATAAAAGCTGACATAGATACATGGAATGGAAATCTGTGTATCCAATTCTTTAAGACTGCAGACTTGGAAAATCTTAGACAACAGCAAAATGGTCTTTAGTCCAAGAATCAAACTATTCATCATGAAATCTATTAATAAAATTTATCACATAGACAAGTTAAATATAAAAATATAATATAGTCTTTCCAATTAGATACCCCAAAAGGCTACAAAAAAAAATCCAAGAACCATTAACTAGTATACGTTTTTAATATATAGAAATAAAAATGCTTCCTGAACATGATGGAAACTATCAAGCTTGGTCCAAGAGACAATGTGGGATTTAATCCAAAACTGCAGGAAGACAGCATTACTATTGAACAGTGTCCTAAGTCTAACTAGTGAAACTTGGAAAGGAGAAAGCAAAATAATTATTTGCAGATGATATGATGTTAAAGCTGGAAAACCTAAACGTATAAAAGATGTAAAGCAATTTAACACTTGAACCTCACTTAAAATGAAACATGCATTAAAAATGCCTAGAATACAAAGGATATCTTTGGATAGAAATGTAGTATCTACTTTTTTTTGCCATCTTTTGCTGATTTCTAAATTTTCTTATGCATACGTACTCTTAACCAGTGGAAACAAACATACAAACAAAAAGTAACAAAAATATCTGTAAACCATAACACTAAGAAAACTGGCAGGGGGACGGGGTAGAGTTCATTCCCATGATGCTGAAATCATTAGCGGCTTTGTACATACATGTTTATGACAAACACATACATGCACACACTTATCTATTTAAACGTTTCTGTGTGTGTGAATTCATACTATCTATAATGATGTTTTCAACATAGAATGTTATTGACTTCATACATCACGGACATTATTTTATATAAATACATATATTTATCTCAGTCATTATTTCAACAGCCAGATACATGGTGGTATCTTGTGTGGGTTTGCTACAAAATTCTTAACTAGTCCCTTGTTAATGGAATTTAAATTGTTTTCAAGTCTTAACTTCTACAACTAATGCATTCAATGACCATTTTTGCACTTATGTACTAGTGTAATCTATTGCTGTGTAACAAACTACCACAGAATTTAGCAGCCTAAAATAGTCATTTATTTTTTCTTAAGGTTTCGAGTGTCAGGAATCATGGGTGATTCTTCTGTTTCTCACGACATGAACGGAAATTACTCAGTGGTATTTAGATGCCAGATATGCTGGTCTTGGGGGTGCAAGGTGACTTTCCTCTTATGACTAGTGCCTCGACAAGGATGACTGGAAAGCTGAGCCTAACTGGGACAGGTGACAGGTGTGCCTTCATGTACACTCTTCCACATGGCAAGTCTCACAGTAGTTAGCATCTCACATAGCAACTCAGGGCTCAAGAAAGAGTGTTCCAAGAGACCCAAATGGAAACTGCAAGGTGTTTTAAGACCTAAACTTAGAAATTCTATAACATAAATTTACCACTTTTTACTGGTCAAGGAATCCACTACAGCTAGCCCAAAGTTAAAAGGAGAGGAATTAAACTCTACCTCTCAATAGAAGTAACAGTAAATAACTATAGCCACTTTAATATTTAATAACACAGTGAGTTTACCTAGGGTACCTTGAAGTGTAATTGCAGGGTCAAAGTGCATGCACATTTTAAGTTACTTTCCAAAAAGTTTATACCAAACAAATTTTAAAGAAATTTTAGAGTGCGCTTTCAAAATAGACATGTGCACTAACAAGTTAATTGTTCTTGAGTGGTCCTCAAAAACACTTACTATGTTCTATTGTGCTGTTCATTAAGAGTCAGTTGGTGATGTGAAACACTCAGCTGAGCAAATGAAATATGACTTCTGATGTAAAGTATCAGAAACTTAAGATCTTCAAGATAAGCAATTAGGGATTGATTCTCCCTTATCCATAAAGCTCATTGAAACTCTAAACACAGATTTTTTAAATGGTTTGCAGTATTGTTCAAGACTATCTCTTAAAGGCTGATAATTGATTTATTATATTGGGAGGTAAAACTTCTAATGGTAGGATTTACCATATTATAATTAGACCTATACTTAGACAATAAATCTCTTTGCTCTCTGAATTACCTCTAAATCATCTCCATGAATTATTTTGTAGATTTCCATTTTTTTCCCTTTCTCTGAGGCTGGTGGGGTAAGAAAAATGTGCAACCTTCCTCCACTTTGGTGGAGATGCCACCCACAAACCTAACTCTCTCCATCTAAAGGAATCATTTGGAAATAACATTGGCTACAAGTAACAGAGAATTCAACTAATAATGACTTAAAACATAACATTTGTTGTTAACAAGACTGGAGATGTGTAGTCTCAAGATAGGTCAGTAATTCCACAATATTTTTAAGGATTCAGTTTCTTTCTATCTTTCCACTCCATTATTCTGAACTGTTGGCTTATTGTCATCATGATTATTGCCTCATGGGGGAAAAATGGCTGCTTTAGCTCCAGATACAATATTCATATACAAAATTTTTTAAAAATGGAGAATGAGCTCTCCTCTCATGTGATTCCCTTTTATAAGGTAGCAAAAACCTTCTTTAAAGCTCCCCAGTGGGCATCTCGTTGGTTTTACTTGGTCACTCTTACCCCCAGGGGGGCTGGGAAAGAGATTACCTGGCTTTCCAGTCTCTGTTGTGAGTTGTTAAAGGAAGAAGAGATTTCACGGGCATGGCTTTCTGTTAGTGAACAAACAGTTCTGCCATACAAGACAAAACAGAAAGCAGGTTGAATCTTGGAATAAGATTGAAAAATTCCACTCAAGAATGCTTCTAGAATAGAAACAAAAAATCTTTGCAGATTACGTATGATCCTAATTTCCAGTACAGACCTAGCAAGTAATGGAACCCGAGACATCCAAACTCACCTTTCTTGGAGACCTAACAAGGGTAGATTTTAGTGAGCTTGCTGCGGATTAGGGAATTTAGAATTCTTTCTCTTCCCTTCGCCCCTCTTTCTCCTCTAAGTCTGGCTTTAGTGTCAGCTTTCTATTTGTAAAATTTATGTTTTTTATTGTTGGAGCAACGGACAAAAGAAGTTGTCAGACAGGGAAATGACAAAGAGTAGAGGAAAAAACAAGAATTTGGGAGACCCTGGGTAAGGAATCAAGGTTTTATTCCTGGACCTGCTGCTAGTTATGAAATCTGAGGCTCTTGCTGAACTTTGTAAAGTCTTAGTTTCTGCATCTGTAAATGAGGAAGTGACAAAAGATTGCATTCAGGGCTATGGTCTATTATTTCATTACGACTTTGTCACATAGCAGCCAAAAGCAGAATAAGCTTAAGGAAAGCTGGTTTCTTACTAGCTGGAGCCACATCATCAATCACCATCATCAGCTTCATCCCCATCTTCGTTGAGCATAAGGAACCAGGCAATATCCAAAGTACTATTTGTGGATTATAGCATATAGTTCCATCTTTACAGTAACCCAATGTTGTAAATTTTGCTTTCTATCCCCCTCTTTAGAGATGACACAGTTGAGATTAGGAGTGGTTATTTGCCCAGAATTGCTTGAAAATTTACAAGGCCAGGAATTAAACAAAGTTATACTTGAATACAGATACTAAATACTTATCCATTACACAATTGATTAGCTGAGGAAAATCTCAATGAACTATGAGACTGGTGTAATTGTTTTGATTTTCCAATAAAGCTTGTTCATTAAAATAGTACCAAAATAAGAATGCACAAGCTTTTGACATTTTGCCAACATGTTCTTATCAGAATGATCTAACTCTAGGATCTGTGTTCACTTTGAATGCTTGTAAGCAGTCCACACAGATTTAGAAGACTCAAGGGCACTCAAGAGTGGCATTTACAATGTTGCCCAGATATTGATGAGTAGTATGACAGACTGATTTTTTTGATAGTTTTCTAGCTCCAATACCTGACAGATAAACTTTAAAACAGAAAAAAGAACAGCCTGTGATAAGATAAAGTAATGGAAGGATTTATCCTATTCCTGTCATGCACTAGGTAGATTAAAAGTAGCCTTGCTTAGAGCAGAATTATAGGCAACAAATCGAGAGTGGATACAACAGGAAGCTTGTAATAGCCTTAGGTGCGAATGAAACAGTTTGCTTTACCAAAGCAAACTCCTGCCAGTGTTACTTCTACACAAAATGGGTTGGCAGCCAGCCAGCCTTGTGTTGTTTGGGGCCAGATTCCCGTGAGGAGACAGTGTGGAACTGCTACTTACATGCTCAGAAAGTAGTAAAAGCAAGACTGGTTCTTTTCTTTTGTTACTATAACTGAAGAGCAAAATATTTTTATTTTTTGCACAAGGCTTGGAAGGGTGCTTCAGACAGCTGTGCAGAGACATTTGCACCTGAACAAAAAGAAACCAAATCCCAAAGAGAGAAAGGGTGCTGGAGTGAATAAAATTCACCCCGTTTAATGGCAATTTGGTGAAAATGTCTGTTTTCTGAGACAGGGCCTCTTACAAAGCTTAGAAACCAGCTGTTCCCAGAAGTTGATACCTGAAGCCTAACAAACAAAGTAGGAAGTGGAATAATTTGTGAATAAAGGTTTTTCTTCCCTGCTTAAATGTAGAGTGGCAAATATTTGTATTTCCATGAAAAAAAAAAACGCATTCATTGAATGGTATTTCGAAACATACCAGATAGAATTGCAAGTTTAAAAGCCTTTTACACCCTTGCACATCAACAGAGCAGTTCTTTTACAGCAAGAACCACACATCTTTAATGAGTTTGAATTTGAGGATGAGAAAACAAGCAGAGAATAAAGTTAATATCTCCATTGGCATAACCATAGTGTAGAATCTGCCAATGCCAGCAGTTCAGAGGTGTATCTAAACAGTGACTTCACTTGCCAAAGGCTTCCTGGAATTAGGGTGTGAGTTTTTGACTCAAGTAACAATCAGATGTGCCTTGAACAGTGAGGAGAGGAGATGGAAATGGGGAGAAAAACATCCAGGAAAGGTGAGAATGAGCTTTCTCCTGTGATTTCTATCAATTCTTTGTTTTTGCTGAGTTGGAATCTTCTTGTTGGAAAAAGAAATAAGAAATGAATCCAAAGAGCTCATTTTCTATAAATAAGGATAACAGTAATTAATATCTTTAGACACTGAGCTACATCAGCCTCCACTGCTTGTTGAAGAGATGTGGAACAGAGCAGTGCTTGTGAGAATGGTGGCTGAGATCTTGAGGTAGAGTTAGGTTGCTAGAAAGATGATGCAATGTCAGTGAGCTAAGATGTAATAACCTTAATAGGTATTTTCCTGAAATGGAAATCCTGCAAACTAGGATTATGTAGATAATTTCTAGTGCTACTTAATTTTTTACAACCTGCATTGACATTTTCTAGTTACTTGTATTTCACAGCCCTGTTGGAAACTGAGGTGATTTCTTTTTCAAAAACAAAATCCATACATTCTAAAACAACTCTGAGGTCATTAGATTTTTTTTTCAACAATTAAAATACATTATTTCGTGGAAATAACCCTATGTCTCCTTTTTATTGGGATGTCTCAACTGGAGAACCCAAAGCTGCGCCAGTCTTCTATATATATTAGACAATTAATCACATAAGGGGTATGATCTGAGGGATGCCGGAAGACTCCTCAAATAAAGATGCTGCCTTCTGTATTGCCCGAGTGTCCACAATTTGGTGATTCCATGACTCACATGGTCCCACCTCCAAATGTCCTCTTCTGCATGGCAAATACTATTTCTGAGATAGTAAAAGCCCTGGCATAGCACTTACCCAGTAATTTTTCTCCCTACATGATCAGTACAGAAAGAAAAAGCCCTTCTCCCACAACTGCAGCAGGCAAACTCAGTTTTGTTTTTCAAAATCCAGTTCAGTTGCATGACTTTAGCATTTCTACCTTAGGGGAAATCAATTGCTCTTTTCTTTTGGTCACCATAGACTTTTTACTCACCATTCTCACAGTATGCATCACCATATTTTATAATTTGTTGTTTATTGGTGTCTGTTATTCCTATTGGATTAAGATTTCCCATAGGCCAGTGAGAAGGACTGGGTCTGATTCTTATTTATCTTTATATTCCCAGAATATAGCAGTTTAATATGTAGCAGATGTACAAAACTGTTTCTCAAAAGAATTAGTTTACTATCTTGTCTAGGGTATAAGTTTGTCCTGCATCTTACCGTGTGTGAATTCATTCAAAATGGTTGACTCGTTAATTCCACACACATTTACTGAGCAAAATTCAAGAAAACACATGCCCCAGATATTAGATAACCAAAATATAATAGTGTATCAGAAGGGGAGAGATGCAATTAATCTACCTGTGATCTACCCATTAAAGGATTGCATTATCCATATAGAATTTTAAAACAGTAATAAACCGTCTAAATATAAGTCTGTATTTTATTATTGCCATGTGCTGGTAATTCTAAACGAGTTCAGTGATAACATATACCTTCCCTCTAGGCGAGACTATACCCGTGACCACTCCTCCTTCGTGCACCACTGCCAAAGTGTATTATCCTCTTTTACATTTATTCTTGTTTTCCAAAGCCTGCTCTAATTTTCCAAGTTCATCACCAATATAGAAATCACAGATTAGGCTTTTAGGTATTTTATTGGCTTTTCTGTTCCATTGGATATAAAATTTATTTGGGAAATAATTTGAAGCTCTAATTTTGGTCTTAAAGTAGCTCCATTTTCTACTACAAATTGAGTCAATTATACAATTAATTAGAAAATACAAGTTAAATTAGTTCTCATTTGGTCCCACTAAATTCACCATCAGCAAGTCAGGGGTTATGAATCCAACATTTTTTCAATGATATTTTTAATTAGAATCTGACTTAATTTTTTAAATTTTGCAATAAAACCACGTCTTATTTATATTGACAGGACAAATCTATCAATTTACAGTGTTAAGTATAAGAAACATTTGTCATTAGTAGCTGCCCAACTGTCCCAACTTATACAGTCACTAAACTAACGGCTGACACCATAGGAGAAAACATGCAAAATATTTTCAAGACCCTACATATACCTGTTACTGAATTATGTGCTTAAAGAAACAAAAGCAGTGTCTCTTTACCTTCAAGAAATATACAGATTGACAGTACAGAGAAAATGTATCAAATAACTTCAAGACAAAATTTAAATAAAAGGGAATATGTGTGGCTCATAAGAATTGCCAAACTGAAGACACACAGACAATTGGTTGCCAGCTATGTCATGAGAAGAATATGGCATCTTCATTGATGATAACCTTATGGTTTAGAAACCCCCACTTTCTTTGCAAGCCCTTCATGTATCTTTCCTTCAAAAAGTAGTCCAAACAGTGTGGCAGGTTAATATTTTGATATATTAGCCAACAGGATTTCTCCCTGTAATTATGTGTACCTCATGACCTTTCCCAGAGCTCACACAGCGAGGGTCTTCCAAGTTCATTTCTCAGGGAAAGGATGTAACAAGAGAGAACCAGAGCCAATAGAAGAGTCAAATTACTGGTTTTTGAGGAAGCCTGGATTTACAGGTGGGAGTAAGAGGCATGAGTCCAGAAACTTTGGAGAAGTGAGAAATGGCAACTCGTTTGGTCCAGCTGGAACAGAAGACTTGTTCTGGAATAATCAAAGTTGTGCTTTGAATATACTATGCATCAGTGTTTGAAGGCTGATGTAGATAGATTCGGATCTTGCAAGAAATGAGAAATAGCATCAGATAAAAAGGCAAGTGTATTTATGTAAACAAATCATCTAGTTCTGAAAAAGTCCAAGGGCAAGTACAGTGCTCACTCTTGGCCAACTCTCCCTCCCTAAACCTTCTGGAACTATTCTATCATGAACATAACTGTGATCGAATGCTGGAGTGTAGAGGAAAGTTCAGGTATATCCGAAATAGAGTCCTACTGGCTGCCCAGATTTGTACCTGGGGGGAGGTCTGAGAACGGACTTCGGAAAATGCCTTACAGCAGTGATGACAAGCTACCTCTGCTGATTAAGGTATCATGGAGAAGAGTAAGTGATGGCTGAGGACAGCTTTACCTGTTTAAACTCTGAACAGGATAGCCCTTCAACCAGATGCCTGGGTCTAGAGGTACCATTTACCACCAGTTCATTGGTGAAAGAATCTCACTTAATTATACACTGATTGCTAATCTGCTATTCTCTAAGGAACCACAACAGCTTGAAAAGAACAGCCTTCATGTCAAGAGACACTAGAGCAACGTTGTTAACCCAGGGCTTCTGGAATCTGATTGCCAGACTTAGAATCCTAGCTGTTCTCTAATATCATAGCAGTGTGGTCATAAGGAGGTTTATTAACCTCTGTGGCTGCCTGAATGCCCACTAACAACACAATTACATGCAGTTGGTCTAAGACTTGATACAGAACTTGAGGGAGCTCTTGCCTGTATTCCTGTGCGATATCATTTCCTATGTAAAGAAAAGATACACAAAGTCATTTTAGGCTGTAAATACACTTTTAGGGCATCAAATAAGGAAATACATTCTTCTAAGGGTCAGATGGAGCCATTCGGACCTGGGAATGGCAGTTTTGTTCAAAACTCAAGAATTCCCCAAATCTTCTGAAGATTTAATAAAGAGACAGTTTGGGATGATGAGACATTTTTGTACCAGCACCTATTTTCATTCGGGAAAAGTTGACATGTCATTACCAGCTTTGATTCAGGCAGGATGTCATGTCTCTTGACGATGCAGCAAGCAACGTGCGAAGATGACTGAACAAGATGTTTGGCTCAGGCCCTTCACCTGCAGTAACATGTCTGAAAGCATCACTTCTGACTGAAATAATCACTTAACCTGAAGCATTTAGTGGAAATAGAAATCAAGTGGTTAACTCATGTGTCTGCTGAGACCACCCACAACTTTTTTCTCTGTTTCGTAGACAAAGCAATAGTGACCACCATAGACTATGAATCCTCCAAGAGGCAATATTAGTAAGCAAGTTAACAGAGTTCAATAAAATGACATCAGCTGGAAATAAATGAATTTTTTTTCAAGCCACACTTAGGAAAATGTATGGAAACTATCTAATTCTTATCCTACAGCAAAGTTGACTATTATACAGAGTGCCAGACACAAAGTAAATAAAGAATTGGACAGTCTGTGAGCAAAAAAAGAAAAATTTAAGTTAATTAGACAGAACATATAAGAATGGATTTTGTCTTCATATGGCAGTGTCTAAGCAACAGTCAAGTTCGTAACAACAGATTGTGGCCTCTCCCGTTGCGGAGCACAGGCTCCAGACGCGCAGGCTCAGCGGCCATGGCTCACTGGCCCAGCCGCTCCGCGGCATGTGGGTTCTTCCCGGACCGGGGCACGAACCCACGTCCCCTGCATCGACAGGCGGACTCTCAACCACTGCGCCACCAGGGAAGCCCAACAGGGACCTTTTTAAAAGCAAAGTTTTAGAGGTATATAAGAGAAATCAAAGAGTGATACTACAAGTCTAAAAACGGGCAAATCATAATCATATGTGTGGTTGGTTTGAGGAATGAGAAGGAAACTGTATTGTAATTGAAATTATTTATGATTTGCACACTCTGGTTTCTGTGTGATGAGAAATAAACAGCCAAATGAATATTTGGTTTAATGAACTCATTCATCCACTGTGAAACTTGCAATCCTCTAAAAAGTGTGAAAAGTGAAATTGGAAAACATGCAAAACACATTTTTTTAACTTTTCAAAAGATACACATGCAAAGAAAATATAAACTTAGATTTTCTTTTGACTGCAAATGGCTAAGATTTTTTTAAAAAATATGAAAGACTGTGAGTAAGTGCAAAGCTATTTTTCTTTCCTCCTAAAGCAGATTAACTAGTTGGGTTTTTCTTTGAATAGCTTAAAAGGTTCAAGTTATATCTGGCAGAGTGAATAGGTAATGATATATGCCTCATTCACCAAAGAAACAAATGTTTTGTTTCCCAACTCTAATTCTGTATTTTGTAGTAAGCTAGGGTGATATAATATACACTAGTATTATTGTAAAACAAGAGTTTATTACTTGGCTAAGTAAGTTGATCTTTGGAAAAGTGTACAAGTGCTTTGAAATAAAATAAAAACTACTTAATCCAATCTTCTCTCATACAATTTCTTTCAAGGAGAACAGACACAGCCTGTTAAAATCACAAAGAATGTAGAGTTTCCATTCATGGACAAAGTGTCCTCATTCAAACTCCCACTCTAAGCTACCTTGCCCCTCTTCTCAACTTTCTTTGCAGCAGGGAAATGTGATTCCATGAAACCTCCGGGATTTTGTTTTATGTTAACTGGCAGAGCTTTTCACGTCTCACAGAACTGGTGACACCTAAATGACACACACTTTGGATTGTCCTGTTGTGTGGAAAATGCAGAGAAAGGGAGGAGGAGAAACCTAACACAGGTGGGCGAGGGCAACGTGGCTGTCACAAATGTTCCTGAGATCAGGGCCAAGCTTAGGATCGTTAGGGAGATGATAAAACAATTGCTTCAGTGAAATGATTTCTTAAGAGGTGTTTTATTACAAACCAAGTCCTGAGAATTCTCCAAAATCTGGCTGGCCTAGACTGAAGCTTTGCAAAGGAAAAAGTTAAATCTTCAGAATCTTTAGCCAGGCTGTGAACAGAAACTAGCAATAATTTAAATGTAATTAGTAGACCACGTCTGGCTTGCAAAGTGACTCCGGAATTGTGTCCGCGTTTTATACAAGAGGGGGACTGGTGTAAAATGCCACCATTTCCAGCAGTATGGGGGATACGATCAAATATTTTGGAAAGAAATTCTATTTGGTCACGTGTCTATGTTTTTCTAGAATTCAGCTATAGATGATTATTTGGTGGTATTTATCTATTTAGATTCTTTGTAAGAAGTCATGAGCGATACATGTTGTCTAATTTCAGTGATTTACAGCCGTTGATTTCATACTGATTTGATCAAAATACTCCTATGCCTTCTGACTTTCTAGCAATATGTCTTTAATGTATTCATTCCCGAAAGACTTTTTTTAAAGTGTGTTCAAATAAAAAAAATCATAAAAGGTTGAGATGTGATTTCCACAAGATTACGAAATGTAAAACAAATGTCAAAGTAAATTTTTGCAATTGCTTTTGATTACAGCATTTTGAGATTCTAGAGCATTTTAGGAAATCCTTAAACCAGACTTTTTTTTTTTTTTTCAAGCTAAACATAACCCTCATTGAACCTAACCACATTTCTTTCCCCTCCTGTCAGTCAGTTCCTTGTACTTCTTTTGAATCACCATTTGTAAGACAGGCCCCTAGGGCAGAAAGCATTTGTTGGGCTAGCTCCCATTATGAAAAGACTTCTCTGAAAACTGGGATCCTCTTCAGTGTTAAGAAAGCAAGGCTTCTTCTAGGAGGTCTGTTTTATCAGCCTCCTTGTTCCTACTGTCAATGTGAGTAGCTCATAACTTCTGAGAAAAAGAATGAAATCAAGTGTGAACCAAGGAGACAAACCAGAGCTTTTACAGTCAATGAGAATATTCCTTTCTTTCTCTGAAGTTCAGTAGTGGCTAGAGTTACTAATGGGACTGATCACTACCAAAACATATCTGTATCATTGGCTGTTTTTTTCTTTTTTTCCAGTTCTGAACACAATTGTATTATACTACAACAATAAAATGCCTCCTTTCAGCTAATGAGTTCAAAACTGAATCTAATCTTAGTAGTTATATGAGTAAAGCAGCATGGCTCATTCCTATTTAGGAGAGTGTTTCTGTATAGTATCACAAAAGGAGGGCCAGGTGGGAATAGAATGCACAGCTACTGAATCCCTTTTCAGTATTCCACCTACTAGAAAGCACTGGCTCCATCCAGTTCCACTCAGTCGGCTGCTGATTTGACATCATGATTACATACATAAAGTTATAACTTTCTGTTTATCAAACACCATAGATTCCATGAGGATTATAATTTTGAACTTAGTCTATTTGTGCCAAATTGCCTGAAAATAATAATTAGAGATAATTTAACATAATGAGTACAGTACTTTCAGATAAATTACCCCTACAGAACATTAATTGTATTCATTATACAGAAAGAGATAAAATTCCAAGGCCGTATCTATTATGGTTTTATTTTTAGAAATCATCTTCAATTTCTTTCTTTTTAATTCATAAGACAATAATTTAGACAGAATGAAGACATATTTAACTAGTAAAAAGATCATATCAGGATGTTATTTCTAATTAAAATTCCACTTAAATTCACCAAAAATAACATTCTAGTTATGTTCCTAAGATGTTTCTTCTTGCATTGCTATGAGTTTAAAATCTCCTTAATATCTAAGCAGTAAAAGAATATTTGTTTGAATTTTTTCCAGTTTTCTAGTTTCGTTATCCTAAATGAACAAATATAAGAGTAAATATAGAGAGAAAAGCACACTGAATTCTCCGTTGGGAGTCTAACTGGAACATTTTTTTTGGAAATTAATGAGTAGTAAAATTTAAACAGAATAAATGTCCCTAGACATCTATGAAATTAATATACTCTTTTTGTTATTGTAATTGTTGAACCTGAAGGATTTACGAAAGTTTAATCAAGGCCGGGATATAACCTTAATGACTGGACTGAAATGTAATTTTCATAGAAAAAGCTGGGAATTGTATGTCTTTTTACCTGAAGTCAATCTGTGGTGGCACAACACAAAGAGATAGTATATATTATAAATTTAACATGGTAGGCACTAGGAAAGTTTAGACTATCTGGTGCTGAAGCAAGACTGGCGATTCATATATCTCCTAATGAAAAACCTCATAAAATTATGAGATTCCCTTTTCTCACATTCCAGGTTCAATATGTAGACTTCTAATTACTAATTCAATTACTGTTGCTCACTAAAAAGTGATGTCTTGGGAGATTCCCACCACGTCTTCAGCTTTAGAGTTCGATCCATTCTTCCCAGTTGGGTTAATATCTACTGTATCTACCTAAACACTTAGTCTTATAAACTAAGATTGAAGTGTTAAAATCAAAATTTTACTATTGGAAACCTAGAGTTTTATCTCTATTAAAATGTCTCCTTGCTTCTAGTCTGAATATACTTATCTGCTTAAGTAATAGGCATCACAAACTAGTACAGCAAAAATAGATGTTGACTTTCAACTCCAAATCTATCTCTCCACACAGTAAATGGTCCAACCATCCAGCCAATTGTTCTAACAAACAAACAAAGAAACAAACAAACACCAGAAGCCATCCTTGATTCCTCTCTTTTTCTCACTCTCACCACACAGTTAAGCAGTCCTGAGTGATTCACCTCAAAAATATAACTCATTTCAGTCCCCTTGCCATCTCTATTGGTACCCTAGTTCAAACCACCATCGTCTGTTGCCTGCACCCCTACTATAGACAACCAATTAGTCACCCAGTTCCCTTCCGGTCCTCCACTCTACCTACTCTATGGGATTGTTTTTTTTATAAAATAAGTCATGTGGTGTCTTCCCTCTATTCAAAAACTTCCAGTAGCTGCCTGGTAAGCTCAATAAAGTGAAAGACCTACAGTTCCTTATGTGATCTGCACCAGCTCTATCTCAGATTTTCTCACTCTCCCCCTAGCTCACCACACCTGGGACACTTGCCTCCTTGCTCTTCCTCCAGTAACCCAGCCATGTATGTGCTTCAAGGCTTCTGTCATTGCCATTTCACCAGTCAAGAACGTTCTTCTTCCGGGACTTCCCTGGTGGTGCAGTGGCTAAAATTCTGCACTCCCAATGCCGGGGGCCTGGCTTTGATGCCTAGCCAGGGAACTAGATCCTACGTGCATGCCGCAACTAAGAGTTCACATGCCACAACTAAGGAGCCCACATGCAGCAACTAAGACCTGGCACAACCAAGTAAATAAATAAATATTAAAAAAAAAAAAGTTCTTCCTCCAGCTTGCTGCATCTTCCTCCCTCAGTCTCTTCTGGTTTTTACTCAAATTTTCACCACCTCAGAGAGCCCTTTCATGATCACTCCGAGTAATACAGCAATTTCTCTCTCCCACTGCTGTCTGTTCGTTTACCTGCCTTGTTTTTCCTCAGAACATTGATCATTGCCTGAAAGAGTAAATATTTATTTGCTTGTTTTGACCAGTCTCCCACACTAGACTATAAGGACAATGAGAGCAGGGACTTAGCCTGTTATGCTCAATCTTCCATCTTCAACAGTCAGAATAGCACCAAGGATAAAGTGTAGATGATATCAATATCTGTATAGTAAGCAAAAGAATGAATTGTTCAAGTGGACCCAGTGAGTCTGGTCTGGGCATAAGAAATGCATTTCTAATCCGATGACATCTCTTGACCCATAAAGTTTTGGTTTTGGTTTTTGTTTTTTACTTTTCTGTGTTGTTCCTAATAAAGTGGAACAATAGACCCTTTTTAGGTCTAATGCTTTGGTCAAGCCAGGCTGAGTGACTGTGTGTCCCCCTCCTCTTGACGAGGCTTCAGTCCTCTGTGAACCTCAGGAAGGACATCACCTGCCCCCAGTGCCTCCTAGATCTGGGCCTTCCTGGCCAATGTCTCCCAAGTTCTCTTCTGAAACGTAATTCAATAGACATCAAGTAAAATTTATTACTCCCCTTCGTAGCCTTATAACCTCTATAAATAGTCTCCTCACACCACCCGGAACATTTATTGCTCTTCTTTACTGGTGCATCAATTTCTACTAGACGATAAGTTTGTGGAGATCAGAACCTGTACATTAGTCATCTTTGTGTTCCCCAGATCAAGTACTTCATTCATCCCACAAATAATCATTATGAACTATGTTCCAGACATGAGTTCCATGTGTTTAAGTGATAGAAAGAAACCCAGTGTAACTAGAGAGGAGACAACAAAGCAGAGGTGGGAGGAGATGGGACAGACCAGGAATCAGTCATATTGGGTGTTGCAGGCAAAGATAAGAAGTTTGCATTTTATTATTCTAAGCATCAGGTGTTTGAAAAAAGGGGAGATATGATCTGATTTTTTTTTTTAAGATCGTCTGGCTGCTGTGTGGAGAATAGGCTTTAAGAGGAGCATGAAGTTAAGAGGTCTGTTAGGAAGTTCCTAAAAAAATGAAGCCAAGAGAGATACCAGTAGGTGGGACTAGGAGAGCAGTAGAGGACACAGAGGTAGGTGTGATTAGATGAGGGAAAGAAAGGAATCTAAGATCACTGCTCAGATTTTCATCTTGAGTTACTAAGTGTATAGTGTTGTTTACTGAGGAGTTGGTGAGGAGAAACAGGCTGGGATGGAATCAAGAGGTCTTTTCGTTTTGTTATATTTTTGCTGCACTTAATTTTAACTGCCTTGTAAACTTCTAAGTGAAGTTGTTAAGTAGGCAGTTGCATATACAAATGTAGAGCTCAATACTGATGAGTGAACAATTAATGAAAGAACATCTTTTCAAGATTCTCAAACTATTCTTTGTCAGAACACCAAGATTTTATGATTGCACAAATTAAATCAATGTGGTTTTTATTCAATAAATGGAAAAATGTTAATGCAAGAATTATCTCAAGTGTGAATTTTATCCTAATATATTTTTTTCTTAAGTTCTCACTTATCAATAGTAGAATCTGGGAATATATGCATATATATATATACACACACATACATACATATATAATTATATATATAAATATACTTATAAATATAAATACATACACCTATATAATATTTAATGCTTTATTATATGTTTAATCTTTAGCTCTTTATGGCTTTCTACCAAGATGGCAATGTCTTTCAATTTGAGGACCACTCTTCTGGGGAATTTAGGAGGTGTTCCAAGTACCCATCTGTGATAATCTCCAAGATTGTGACATTTTACTTTCTATTTATCCTCTTTAGGGACTTTGGAAGCAAGTTGCACCAGATCCCCAAATATGGAATAATTATCAGCACCGTTAATGCCAACTGTGTCCTTTCTAATTATCCTTACAGTGAAATCATGGAGCCTTTGGGCCAATTTTCAGTATGTCTGTAATTGAACTTACCTTTAGAAAGTCATTGCTTCGGGCTTCCCTGGTGGCGCAGTGATTGAGAGTCCGCCTGCTGATGCAGGGGACACGGGTTCGTGCCCCAGTCCGGGAAGATCCCACATGCCGCGGAGCGGCTGGGCCCGTGAGCCATGGCCGCTGAGCCTGCGCGTCCGCAGCCTGTGCTCCGCAACGGGAGAGGCCACAACAGTGAGAGGCCCGCGTACCGCAAAAAAAAAAAAAAAAAAAAAAAAAAGTCATTGCTTCAATCACCAGGATCTTACCAATCACATGCTACCATCAAGATAGAAGAATTATATACAAAATTGGAAATGAAGAAAGGATTTTCATAAAGGAAAAAAAATGTTACCTAAAAGAAAAATGAAAGTAACAAAGAGGAGATAGGTTTTTTTTTTATTGGTTTATTAACAGTACATTGTTAAATTTTTTTTGGCCGTGTCTTGTGGCATGCAGGATCTTAGTTCCCTGACCAGCGATCAAACCTATGCCCCCTGCACTGGGAGCATGGAGTCTTAACCACTGGACTGCCAGGGAAGTCCCAGCATATTGTTAATGCTAAATGAAGCTGTTTCTGACCTCATAATGTTTACACCTGGTACTGTAAAATATTCATAGCATTTTATGGCTGTGTCTGTCAGTGCTGCAAAAATTTTGACTCACGTGTAGTTGATGCTATTTTGAATATAATTTAGGAAACGTTTATCTTTTATTCAGCAAAATTTTATTTTCTACATGAGTTTTCTGATGGCCTTAGACTGTTTTTAATTTCCTCGTTGGAAATTTCTAAAAACTTTCCCTTAAAAAAAGGCAATTCCAAAATTACTAGACATTGACAGTTGATCTCTTTTGCCTCAGTAAAAAAGCATAAATCCAGGTAGTTTGATTTTGATATTCTAGGAAAACAATTTAGAAGCTATATTGACAAAAAAAAAAGAACAAAATGATGGATTACACATAAAGATCCTTCAAACTGACTTCTGGCTAATATGCCCACATAGAAGAATTCCTGCTTCTTCATTCTCTGGACAGCAAAATTATGTACCTCATTCTCAGATATACTTTAAATTATAAAAACAATTTTACACTTGTTAAAAATTTTTATACATATTAAAAAACAATTCAAACACCAAGGAATTATGAAGATTAGTGGTAATATTACCATCAAATTGTACTCTATCTAATTTCTCTCCCCAAAAGTAATCACCCAATATTTTCATGAGTGTTCTGATTACTTTTTAAATATATGGTATATACATAGTATAATACATTTATTTGTATATATATTATATATGCATGTATACATGTATCACAATATATGTATATATTATATATAATATATATTTATAAAGGGATTGTATTGTACATATTGGGCACCTTGCGTGTTTTCAGCTTAGCAAAATATCTTTTTAAATTTTTTTGCATACTTCACTTTTTGTATTTATCACACAGCTTAAGTAATGCAATTTATAAACTACTGTTTGCAAATAGTTTGTGATTCCAAACTTTGCTGCTGTGCAATAAACAATACAGCTACCATTTAAATCTGTTTACTTCCTGATCTATGGAGACAGACTTATAAAGAAATATATGTTATTCTGTAACCAAAGGCATATGGGCAAACAAACAGATGGACAGATACACAAATAGTCAGGCAGCCTTTGCAAAGGATTCAGCAGTTGCCTTGGCTTTGTTGTAAAATATTTCTGGAAAAAAATGGGATTATACAAAGGGTCCCAGATGGAGTGGAATTAATCACTTTTTTTGATATCCCGTTAGATGTTTGCCAGCACAATCATGTTGTTTTTCTATATATACACAAGAAAAAGTTATTAATTAATACTTGGTCTAAACATTTACACTTGTCATGATAAACCCAATTCTTAATTCTCTTTGTAAAGGAAGCAACTGCCTTGCTTAAATGTCATGGTCAATAAATGTCTACCCAAAAGAGCAGAATTTCTCTATATCACTCTACAGTGTCAAACACATAGTGTATACTGATTAAGATAATGTACTATCTAAAAGTCATGCATGCGTAGGAATAAGCCACATAAGCTTATTCACCAAGGAAACTCTGTGATTCAATCTTACTCCCAGAGCAGGACACTTTGTAAATAAAAATTTAATCCAGAAATTGTTAACAGGCCATTCCCTCCAAATTGCGTAAACATTACTAAGATGAGAAAGCCAGGAGGATATAGAAGTACCTCTTTTAACTCCAGACACAAGCAATGCTGAGCAAATCAGGTTAAAAACAAAAGATGAGACATTAGTTTAAAAATCAGGAATAAAGCAAGCATTGTCACTTGAAATGCTTTCTTTATGCAGATTAGTTTTATACTTCCTTCATATTTCTTTTTTTTTTTTTAATGTTTATTTATTTATTTATTTAGGTTGCGCTGGGTCTTACTTGTGGCATGCAGACTCAGTTGCAGCATGCATGCGGGATCTAGTTCCCTGACCAGGGATTGAACCCAGGGCCCCCTGCATTGGGAGTGAGGAGTCTTACCCACTGGACCACCAGGGAAGTCCCTCCTTCACATTTCTTATTTAAAAGTAGGTAGGAAGCCATTTAGGAATGTGTTGGGGGTGAAACAATACAGCATCATTTTGGGATGGATGTCTTCATCTTGAAAACAGCTTCTATTGTCCCATAATGTTGTAGCAATCTTCGTCATGATCTCAACACTAATGTAAGATTTTTCAGGACAAGAACTATGAAAACAATACAGATGAGAATGTTTTATGTGTATTTTGTATGACACAATCAAATTAGGTCATCCACACCAAATGTGAGGTGACAGAAAACACACCAATTTCAATGATTTCTCAGTTAAGATGATGAAAATTTATTACAGGCTGCTATATGGATTACTGAGAGCATTAAAGATGTAAAATTAAGAAATGGAATTCAACTGTCATAGAGGGGTTTATTTAAGATTGATGGCAAAAACTATTAAATTCTGAGTTTCTGAAAAAACACTTGGATTTTCCTTCCTGAGAAATATTTAAGTACATGGTGGATAGGTGTTTGTAATAAGTATTCTTACAACATCCTTGCCTGGGAATGTCACTTCCTACTTTATCATTATGGTATCTTCTGATTTCTCTCCTTGTTGTAAGTCCTCTCAACCTAGCAGCTAGTACATTTTAAAAAATCTTTTATGTTTATGGCAATCCAAATTTACAGAGTTTTTAACCATCCAGGGACATAGATTACCAGCAATATCCATGTGTTAGAGGGTAGAAACGCTGAAATTTCAGACACTCTCACAAGAACCAGAGTTCTTTCTGGTTTTGCTCAATGGACTAGAGGGGGAGAAAGGAACTGTTTTCTAGAGCATGTTCAAAGTTAAAGGGCTGAGTTAATATCGTGTGAGTGTTCCTAGCACTAGAAACCACAGATTTTATTTCCTAAAACTTCTGGCGATTAGTTATCTTTGAACCATTAACTAGCATTCTCAGAATTTCCTTAAGAACTGCCCATCAATATACTACCTTAATCCAAGATCAGAAAGGATAACATTACAAGGTGATATGGCTGTAGGCCAATTTATATTCTTTTTGTCTTCTTAAAACTACAGATGCACACCTGTTTAAGGAACTAAGAAGGTAGTTAAAACACTAGTCTACAGATGCATAGAGTATCTTTGGAAGAACGTCTTGTAAACACTGACTAGTATCATTGCACATCCTTCCCAGTCACACTGCATTTTCACAAGTTTATGTACATCTGCAGGCTGTTAATCATGAGTTTGGTTGTAATCTGGGAGGATTCCAGCCTCAGTCGGAATCAATGCTCTTTCATAAGTTTAATGTTTTTATCGTGAGGTTTAAAAGCAAGGGACTTCTTGCTCTTATTATGCTCCCAATAGCAAATAGTATAAACACTGGATGTTTAATAAATCCATACTGAATTGAAATGACTTCAGTTGAATTTAAGAATGTATGCAATAAAGTTATTTATCATAAACATGAGCATTATTAGTTCTCAATATTTTAGCACACATTTTCTTCATTGTTTCTCAGATGTCTAATGTATCTATTTGTCTTAAGTTGGGTTCCCTGGGAGGAGAGTCACATACAGGAAGTTTATGAAGAGGGCTTTCAAGAGCAACGGCAGAGAGAGAGTGAAGTTAGACTGGAGAGAAGGAGTAGTTGATCTGCAATGCAGTCACAACAAAGACCTCATTGGACACGCTGATGGTTCCAGAGCAGATCCCCACACTTGTCTCACTTTAAGGCAAGAGACTTGGATTTTATACCTGTTCATTGCCCGGTCTTGGATGCAATCTGCCTCCAGAAGAGGGGCCATGACCTTGGGTGAGTGAGCATTCTTCAGCCAAGGGCAATTCTAGGAGAGTGACTCAGCTAAGAGCTGTCAGCCACCACCATTACCAGTAGCTGGAGGAATGAGAACTTCGGTCCAGAACGGGGATTGGGGTGGTACATGCCATCATCTGTTGCACTGTTTTTATTTTAATCCTTTGCAACCTGATTTCTTTACTCATTACTTTACTAAAATATATATATGGGGCTTCCCTGGTGGCACAGTGGTTGAGAGTCTGTCTGCTGATGCAGGGAACACGGGTTCGTGCCCCGGTCTGGGAAGATCCCACATGCCACAGAGCGGCTAGGCCCGTGAGCCATGGCCACTGAGCCTGCGCGTCCGGAGCCTGTGCTCCACAACGGGAGAGGCCACAACAGTGAGAGGCCTGCATACCACAAACAAACAAAAAATATATATATATATATTTTTTTTTTCAAACCTCATTGACGATTTTGTTTTTTAACAGGCAATATTTCTAAATCTATAAAAGTGAGAAACTAGATCTTGAAAAACTCTCCACCCTTGCTTTCCATACTAAATTGATTTTCTTCCTGCCCCAATTGCTACCTTATTCTCTTTTCTCTTTACACTCTCTCTGTCAGAACATTCATCCTCTTGCAGTCTCAATTCTTAGAGTACTTGTAGAGTACATCAAATCAATGTCTCCAACTTGCCCACATTTCCAGATGATTCTTGTATCTCCAAACATATTTTGGATATTTTTACTTGAATGTTTCTCTCCATTACTCCAAAGGAAACACTGACAGTTTAAAAATAGCAAACCAATGTTATTTTATTAGAAGTAAAAACTAATGTTCTTTTCTTACTATTACTATTGTTATTACTTGATGTTACCATGTCAGCTCATACTTTTGTCTTTTCCTCATAAATGAGTTCTTTCTCTTAATATCTTTATTTACTCCAATCCTCTATCCCCTGTATAACTAATCTCACACCCAAATTTATTTTGATTTCTTTCCCTCTTATCCAGTAACCAACCCTTGGATATCAATTCTTTGTTTGTAATTAATCTCTTCTTTGTTGCGTTCCATTTCCTTTTGCCCACAAGATATTGTAAATTACTGTAATACACCCCGAAGTGGTCTTCTTTTCTTAAAACTTTGCAGCTTTTGAGAATTCTGTGTATTCAAACCATAATTTGGGAAGTTAATCTTCCTACAACACATCTTCAGCATAATCTTTACTGTCAGAAATCTTCCATCCTCTTCCAAAGCCAAGTAAACACAATTCTAAGTCTTCAGCTTAATGCTCAGGGCTTTCAAAAAGCATTTTAAAATTTGTTTTATGAATCAGTATGGAGCAATGGCTACAGGATGGGAGCACTTCTGGGCACTGGAGTACAGCAATGAGCAATGTGAATTACATCTAACAAGGAGATGAGCCAAGCCAAATAAATTAATAAATTTATACAGTATGCAAACGATACATTTGTAGTGAGAAGTGCTAAGGAAGAAAAATAAAGCAGGGAAAGGGATATTAAGTGTTGAGATGAAGGGATGTGATTTTATACAGTGTAGGATTGGCTGAAATGGTAACTACTGAGTAAAGTTCTGAAAGAGAGTGTGTGTCATATGGGTATGTGGAGGGGACAGCAATTGCAAAATTGATGAAGGACTTTGTCTTCATGTTAACAAAAACAAGAACAATGTGATAGGAGTAAAGTGAGTGAGGGGGAAAGTACTAAGATATGAGGTCAGAGAGGTGCCTGATCAGTAGAATTCTGTGGGTCATTGTAAAGAATTTAGATTTTACTCTAGTTGAGAAGGAAGTCATTGAAAGGTTTTGAGCAGCGTTGTGACATGATCTGACTTTCATTTTAAAAGTTGCCTTGCTGAGAATGCACTGAAAGGTGGAAGCATGAGTTAGGAAGCTATCAGAACCCAGGAAAGGAATCAGGGTGGCTGGGATCAGGGTGGCAGTTGTAAAGGAGATGAGAAATGGTTGCATTCTGAGTACACTTTAAAGGTAGATCCAACAGGATTTACTGATGGATTTCAATCCATCAGTGTGGCAACGAGGGGAAGTGGAAATCAAGAATGAATCTAATTCCCTGTGCAACTATAATAATAGAGCTATAATTTAATGAAATGTAGAATCCTACAAGGGAAAAAGATGATGGTGATGGGAGGTAAAATAGGTAATGGAAACATTTTGGGACATATTCAATTTTATATGCTTTATTAAATATACAGGAAGTGATATCAAGTAGGCAGTTTATAACTAGATGTGAAATTCAGGGAAGTAGAGAGTGGAGATATGTTTGGGAAATATCAGCTTATATATAGCATTGAAAGCTATGTGGTTGATATTATACTACCTCTGAAATATGTATAGGAAATCAGTTTAAAAAATTAACAAAGAGCATCCAAGAAAGAAGAATAAAAACCATACATGCAGAGTCAGGGAAGCCAAGTGATGAATTTGTTTCAAAGGGGAGGTAGTGATCAGGCTGATGAGAGGTCAAGTAGGATGATAACTATAAATTGATCATTTAATATAAACTGTGGAAGTCACTAGAGGCCATTAATGACAAACCTTATTTTTTCTTCCGAATGACTATTTTGTAAGCATTTACGAATAGTTGTTTTTCAGTCAAATTTGCCTACTCAATGTCTTATGAAAATGACATATTTGCTTATAATTTTTTGTGCACTCTTAGGTATGCATTCTCCAATTAAAATAGTTGCTTCTTTGCCTATTCAAAAGCTATCATCTTTAAAATTCTAATTTTATCATCCATTAACCATTCTCTCCAGCCTACTTTCTATTCAATATCTAGGGCTTGCTACCACTATCAGAATCACATATTTATCAATTATCATAGAAAATATTGCTTGATGGAGTATAGGCTTACAAAAGAATTTAATTAGCAAACTTCAAGGATATAAATATAAATGTAGGATTCCTACATGCTTCTGATCTTGGAGTCTTTTTTTTTTTTTTGCTAAGCTTGCATTTAAATCAGAAAACCCATTCCATTTTAGAATTTGTAAATTTAAAGGAGTTGAGTTCTCATTTTTATAAGTCAAGCCTTGCCTCCTTTGAACTTAATCAACCATTACTAGTGTGTCTTTTTGTGACAACAACAAAAAAAATCCTCCTCTTTATTTTGTTGGTCCTGTAAATGTTTAAAAATAGATGGCTATCATGTTCCTCCAACCAATCCTTAGCCCCATCATTCTTTTCTTTTGCAGACTAAACATTCCAGTTTTTTCTAAACATTCCTTATGTGACACCATGTCTAGCCCTTTTACTATCTTGGTTGCCCTATGTATTAGGTCCAATTTGTCAATGTCTCTCTTCTAGGATGGCAAACAAAACTGAATCCAGCACTCCAGGGTGCTTCACATCCATGTACACTGCAGTGGGAATATTTACCTCAGTATTCCAATTGCTAAATTGGTTAAGGTAATCTAAGATATCTTACCATGGCTTGCTAATAACTTATTGTTGGATATTTCCACTGACTTATGGTCAACCAGCATAATGACTACATTCCAATACACATAAAAGTGAATTTTTAATCATAATTAGATAAAGTTGCACTCATACCCATTATTAAGTTTCCCTTTATTCTGTCTTTACTCCATGGTACTTAATAACAGTTGTTAGCTATTTATAAATTCACCAGGTCAAAAACATTAAAAATGTTGTAAACTGAAAAAAGTTGAATGACATATTAAATTAATCATTCTTAAAGTCATAAAACATAAGGTCAATATAAAAATAATTTCTTAAAAAGGACATTAAAAATATGTAGATGAAAAGATGTAATACTCATAGTTTAGGTTCAAATCCAAAAAATTTTATGTGATAAAGAGAGAAAAGGAGGACATTAAAATATGCAAAATTCTTATCTTCCAATGAATGGCGAGCTCCATATTAGTATCTATAAATATCTTTAAAATAAGCCTGATGTTTTTAACTACAAACTAATAATAATAATCACACAACTCTAGAAATTTACCAAGAATCATTAAATTGTACACTTACAATGAGTAAATTATAGCACAATAAATCTACCAAATAAAACATTCCTGACAAAGGACTTGTATGCTAAATATATAAAGAACTGTCAAATTTTATAATAAGAAAACATTCTAACTAAAAAAATGAGCAAAAGATTTGAACATACCCTTTGCCAAAGAAGATATACCAGTGACAGATAAGCACATATACACATCAAATTATGCAGAGTCATTAGTCATCACAAAAATGAAATTCAAAAAACAATAAGATATCCCAACACACCTATTAGAATGGCTAAAATAAATAAAAACTGAAAACCAAGTGCTGGGAAAAAATAAGAGCTACTGGAACACCTGTACAATGATGATGAGAATGCAATATAGTATAAACACTTTGAACAACAATTTTGTGGAACTTATGTCCACACAAAAACCTATACATGAAGACAAGTATAGTTTTACCATTTATGCAATCCAACAATTTTGCTCTTAGGTATTTACCTAACTGATTTGAAACTTATGTCCATACAAAAATCTGCACACACATGTTTACAGCCGCTTTATTCAAAAACTGAAAGCAATGAAAATGTCCTTCAGCAGGTGGATCTATAAACAAACCGCGGTACATCCATACAATGGAATGATATTCAGTGATGAAAAGCTATGTACTCACAAACCAGGCAAAACATGGATGAATTTTAAATTGATGTTGCTAAGTAAAAAAGTCAGTCCAAAAATGCTACTTATTCTATTATTCCATTTATACAATATTCTGATAAAAAGCAAAACTAAAGAGATCGTAAACAGATAAGTGTTTGACCTGGATCTGAGGAATAGGAAGGTCTGAATAGATGAAGCACAGATGATTTTGTAAGGTGGTGAAATTATTCTGTATGTTACTGTAATGATGTATACACAACACTATGCATTTTTCAGTGCCCATAGAAGTATAGCACAAATTATCAACTTTAAGGTATGAAAATATTTTTTAAATCAAATAATGTAGGAGGTCAGAGGATTTCAATATGGACTGCAGAATGGAACAAAAGAATCTAACAATATTACATATATATAATATAACCTCACTGGAAGGGGTGGGGAAAAGTTGTTGATTTCAGTAACTTTGGAGATGAGTGGAGATTATAAAACTAAAGGCAAAAGGAACTGTACGTAAAAACTGTATCCCACTTGATAAAGTTATTTCCCACAAGCATACAAATTAACAGTTCTGTAACCACTATACCCATGTGGAACTTACCAGTTAAGTAAATGGATGGAGAATGGTGGGAGCCAGATTTCTCACTATTGGAATGAGAAGGTATAGATAAACCAGGGCAAGAGGTTAGGATGATTCATGTGATAACGTAGGATGATAGTAGAAGACATCATAATCAACTATATTTAGCATAATACAGAGATAGTTACATAGAGAAGTATTTATAGAGAGTCTGTCAATACAGGGATCAGTATGCATACATAGATCTCCTTGCTCTTTCAGCTGAGAGGACCTACGAGCAAGTAGTTCACCCAGCACCCACATTTTGGTTTCAAATACTATTCTCCAATTACAGGAACTAGGCTTCCTTGGAGAAACACCTGAATCTAAAACGGGGCAAGGAATATACAAAGTGAACCAGGACTATTTTGTAGTGCCAGAAAGCAAGGAAGTACTGAGGAAAAAATTGTACAAATCCAAAAATGGGAGTATGTCAAAGAGACACAGGAGCCAACTGAAAGAACTCCTAATGACTAAAGCCAGAACAATATGAACGACAAAACAATGTAGTACTGGATTACAACCTAAAGTGTAAAAATAAATGTTCATGAGTTCTTAATAATATAAATAAATAAATGAAAGGGGGAGAATGGACAAACCTGTGCAGAAAAAAAATCTCTAAATAATTCATGTAGATACTTCCCTATCAATGAGGCTAAGCATAACTGCCCCACTCCTTAAATGTGGGTTGTGGACAGTGACTTCCATCCAAAGAGGACAGCATGGGAAGTGGAAAAAAGAGAAATTTTATAGTGAAGAAACTCAACAAACACTACCTCAGCCAGGTGATCAGCTATGATGTCATGCTAATAATCTGTACTCTTGATATGATACGATGAAAAACGACACTTTATCTCTGAGGTCTTCCTCCCCAAAACCCAACAACTCCTGTCTAATCATGTGAAAAACATCAGACAACCAGAATTGAAAGAGATTCTGTAAAATATCTGACCAGTACTTAACAAAACTGTCCAGGTTATCAAAAACAAGGAGTCTGAAAAACTGTCATAGTGTAGAAGAGCCTAAGGTGACATGACAAGTAAAACTAATATGATATTCTGGATGACATCATGGGTCAGAAAAGGACTTTACATAAAAATCAAACACAGGGTAGGATAGTGGAGAGAAGGGTGGTGGTGAGTTAATGATTATCCTTAGAGCTTCTGAGCTTATGGTTGTTACTGGTGTCTCTGGAATCACTTTGCCATTGTGGGGAGTGGAGGATGATCATTAGAAACTGGCATTAGAAACTGGCAAGTCATTCCTTGCCAGAAGTTTTTTAAGAGCCAAGTTTCAGAAAATCAAACCCTATTCTTTAATGTAGTCTGTATATACCACTTATACCTCAATTAGAAGGAGAGAAGACAAATGAAAAGTTGTCCATTGTTCTTCTCAACCCATTGTCCTAGCGTGATTAGAAGTCAAAATGCATCTTCAGGTTATACTCAATTCCTTCCACATTCTCAAGACTCCACAAGTGTCCTACAGTTAGAATAGCCATGGTTTCAGAAGAGAAACTGAATATTTTATGAGTTGACTGAAATGTAACAGAGAATAAGATATTGTTTTTCTATCTATGTGAAAATCTGTCCTAATCAAAGTTCAAGTAATTTTGGTTGAGTGAAAAAAAACGTTTCCATTTGACAACTGTAGAAAATTTTAGTTATTTTAAAAGTTCTAGATGACTTACATACCCTTATATAGTGCAATACTTGGAAAGCATTAACCAGAAGGAACAAGTTCTGAAAACATTACCAGTTTTGTCCTAATCACTATTGAAACTTCTGGATTCCAGAATCATCTCCACAGCAAAATGGTGGAAGCTCCTGATTCACTCTGTGGTCCATTCCCAAGACCTCATGACTCAGAAAATACACCAGTCTATTTTGTTTATAATATTGTGTTCACCCACGTTAATCAATACTTCATTTATAGGATTCTTCCAAGCCCAAACTAATCTTGCACATGTTTTTCAAATCAAAAAGTGTGTATCTTTGTCTGGGACATTTTAATTTGGCTTTCACTGCAAGTAACAGAAGTAGTATTCCAAATGGCATGTAGTCCTAGAATGGGAACAACAGCCAGGAGCAAGCAGAGACCTGAATAGTGCAGATGGAAAAAAAAAATAAGGCTTTTCTCCAAGTAGCAAATTTCCTTTAAACATATTCTCTCAGAGCATATTAAAAAGAACTAGAATGTCTGGTTAGTGTTTAAGTCACCTTATAAGATCTCACATGTAGTCTTCAGATTGTGTACCTTAGTAGCCATATAAAAAATCCACTGGAGATTTTGATCTTCCTTAGATTCATTTTTCTGCCCATCACTCAGAAGATCTCACTGGATTTCATTTACCAGGCCACTCTGGGACCTCTCCACTTCTACATGGCTCATAGAAGGTGAAGCCGTTTCAATTTAAAAACCAAGAAGTAGCAATGTATATGACAAGAATCTCCTGTTCAAAGCCTTGGAAAACATACTTCATACCATGATTGTTAATTGTCAGACAGATACCTGAAACCTTTTCAAATTTGATTCCTCTATGGTAATTTTAGTTAAATTTAGAAAGCACTTTGTGAAATTTGGCCATTTTGTAGATATGTCATGAAATACTATAATCAGTCAAAATGTATTTTGGTAGAGATGTGAATTGTTGTCACCATAATAAAATAGGTAATCCTTTAAATATTTGTAAATTTATCTATTTCAGTGTAGTAACATTTTGCCCATCTTCCCAAAGCAAGGAAAAAAATCTCATTTTTTTCCAAATTAATTAATAACTTTTTTCATGATCTTCAAGTGAAATGAGGTATAGAATCTTCATACAAGTTAGTATGAACTTTAAAGATCTGATCTCATTGGGGTTTTATCCAAACCTACAAATCTTCAAAAGTTCATACATCACCACTTTAACTTGAATTGGGACTTCCAGCCAGGAACAACAGAGAACAAAAGCCAAGTGAATTATAATACCTAATAGTTATTGCACTGGGAAGAACTGGTTGAAAAGCTGGGCCTAGATCCAGGCAGCCTTTAGGTACTAACATTATACACACAAATCATGGTCCATGTTTTCGGCATAGGTTGTAGGAGTATCCAGTACAGCTTACAGATAACTTCCCTGAAAAACTAAATCATTGTTGGCTTATCTATAATTAAAACTTGACAGAAATCACTGTGTTTCATCTGTCAATCCTCATAGTATTTTAGGAAAGCTTGTATTGGTGATTGTTAGTTCTGAAAGGTCTGATGTTACCTAAGAAAAGTTCATAATAACACATGCTTTCCATCCAAAACTATTTTACCAGAAATAAGCAGCTATTTACATTTGAAGTTTCTGGTTCTCAGTATAAATATTCTTTTGTGGACAGGGATATTAGTTAAGTATCACACAATTACAACTTGGGATATTGCAGGCAAAGAAACTTATAAATAGAGAAAATATTGCATAAATGATTTGCATAAGGACTTAATGATACAGTTAGATGTGAAGTACATTTCCCCCTTGAATTAAGACCTCATCATTACCTTTAAGCAGGCAAAGTAAGACATATGAGATTTTTTTCAGTTTATATTACATATTTTTAGCCCCCCTTCTCATTCACTAATCATGTAATCACAAGAACCCAGTCTTCCCCCTAAATGTAAAACTACAAAGAATGATCACCCCATCAAGTGGGTATATTGATAACATTAACAGTCATTAATCAAAATAAAAGCTTTCAATTATCCAAGAAAGAAAATACAGAATACATATTAATATTAAAATACTGGAAGCTGGGGCTTCCCTGGTGGCGCAGTGGTTGGGAGTCCGCCTGCCGATGCAGGGGACGCGGGTTCGTGGCCCGGTCCGGGAGGATCCCCTATGCCGCGGAGCGGCTGGGCCCGTGAGCCATGGCCGCTGAGCCTGTGCGTCTGGAGCCTGTGCTCCGCAACGGGAGAGGCCACAACAGTGAGAGGCCCGCGTACCGCAAAACAAAACAAAACAAAGCAAAACAAAAATACTGGAAGCTATTTAGAAAAAATGAATTTTATTCGACACTGAATTTGGATTCCATTTAATTCTCACCAAAGAAAACCAGTTTATTTTCTTTACCTTGATTTTATATAAGTAAATATATGTATAAAGTGAAATCAAAAGTATGTAATATTTAATTCTCTTAATAATCTTGGATGGCAAGGCTTTTCCAAGAAGATACAATGGAAACAATTCAAAATTTACTACATTAAAAAAATCCTATACAATAAGAAAATGTCATAAACAGAGTAAAAAGCCAAATGATGATCAGGAAATAATATTTTCAATTCATGAGATGCAAAGTGCTATTATCCCTAATATTAAAAAAAGACCTTGCAATAGTAAAAAGGCTCTCAGCACAGTAGAGATATGGGCAAAGAAATAAACAGGTAATGGATAAAGAAATACAAATGCCTAGTAAACATAGGAAAAGATACTGATGAGCTCTCACAATTGAAGAAATGCACATCAAAAGTGCAATACTCTTTTTATCTATCACATTGATTAAAATTTCATAAAGGAATAGGAAAATAGGCATTTTCATACTACCCTAGTTATTAGTAAAATCTCTAAGGAGGATATTCTGTCAATACTAAAATGTGAAATACTTAAAATTTTTGACCAATGTTCCTATTCTAAAATTTGTTCTGTGAATATGTTCCCCAAGACATATTTCAGTAATAATAAGAAAAAGTTGAAAACAAGATTATTCACTTTTAGAGAACTGGTAAGTCATGGTACATCCATACATGGGTTTCTAAGCAAAAGGTAAAAATAATGTGATGTGTGTTAAAATGGAACATAGCCAGAATATGTTATTAAGTGTTAAGAAGCAAGTTGAGATGAGTATATATTGTAATTATATACCATAATCCAATCTGTAATAATATTTTAAGAGGGGTGTGTGTGAATATATGGATAGAGAAAAACCTGTTAGTAATAGTACCTTTGGGAAGTGGAAAGAAGGACATGGAGAGTTTTTATTTTTTACTTACTTTCTTCAGTACGGTTGAATTATTTAAGCATCTCTTGTACAAATACAAAGTTTCGTTTTCTACTTCTTATTTCTTTCAAGAAAGTCTTAAATTAAATCATAATTTTTCTTCACTCCAACTTCATTTCCATGTACAGACAAATATTTTAATATTATGAATATTTAAACATCATGGAATCGGTTTGAAATCAGTTTTTGTCTTTGTTTTAAGTTTTCTACAAAATGTCTGCATGCTTTTAAAATCGTATTTTCTCTTCACAAGTACTATATTTTGTTATAGAAATTTTTCTGATTTCTATTGAAAAATAAAACTTGATCTATATATATATATGCACAATTTTGACATTATGGATTTTTTTCTATGTTTATGGTTAACTTTATAGTTGGTGATTTGGGACAACTTTGTAATCCAGGATAGTATCTCTTAATATTGAAATTTCATACAAATAAACTGTAAAGTAATATCAAATAAATAAATTTATCTAATAACTGAGTAGGTTTATATTTTAAAACATTCTCCCTAGTTTTATTTTGTCACATAAGGGCCATTTTGGTTCACATAAATGTCATTCGTATTAATAATGCAATAATCTTAATTGAACATAATAGAATGAATACATTGATATGTACATTTCTCTAACCACTGTCTGCAGTCATATAGACATGATTGAACTACATTTATTACAGGTTATAGATTGTGTTTTCAGATTACTTAGGCCTTCAGTCTAGGCAGTACCATTTTTGCACAGAATGGTTCCCTTGTTGATGGGGACCAATACCTAGTTTAGTCCTCAAATGCCACTATGTAATGTTTCTTTAAATAAGTGCCTATATATATTCTTAATGAACATTTTATGGTATTAGAAACTAAGGTATAGTAAAACAGTAACCAAAAGTTTTATATATATAAAAAGCAACACAGGACTAGATCCATGTGGTAAATAATTAAAACACAATGAGAATCTTTGTATAGTATGTGAATGACCTGACTGCCTGCTGGGAAATTTATCCTATGAAAAGTGTGACAACAGAAGTACTGTGCTTATTCAGTGTATAATTTAACTTAATGCTAATGAATATTTCATAATATTAATTGCAGTGTATGAATTGTAAAGCCTGTATATTGATACAAAAGGTCTTTTGCAATACTTCTGTTTAAAATAAGAACTTAGAAACAATACCTTTAGAAGAAAATTGTGTTTCTTTTGAGAAATATGATCTATTAATCTTTAGATAAAGAGAATAAACATTAATTGTCTAGAACTCCTAATCAATAGCTGTTTGGATTTCAGTTGTTAAAGAAATGACTACAAGTAATGAAGCTAATTATCTTGAATGATATAATACCATTTTAGATTTTTCTCAGTATTCACATTACAAATCAATTTGTTGGACTCAGCTCTGCACAAAACAATTTGATACCTAAAGCATCTTTTGATAACTTTCTAATATTTTCTCCAATTCTGAAATACTTAGTGCTAGACATATATTAGCAAATTATTAGATACTTATAGAGTTTTAAACCGATTTCGAGTGCCCATAGCTACAAACACTAGAAGGAATTATGCAATATACAAAGCATCATGGTAAATCCTTCTGAATTTTAATTTTGGAACATGGTTTATTAATTTTGGAACATGATTTTAAATTTCATTTCTCTCTCTTTAATACATTGCAATTAAATGCACTTGGTAAGAATAGCGTGTGCTCTTCAAAGATTTTTGAGCTTTCTGGACCATTCATTTACAAATATGTATGAATCAACCTAAAAAATTTGACACAGTGAGGTCGACCCATGCACCATCCAGCATTCTGACTCTGACAAGATGCTGGGACAGAAAACAGTGAAGACTGGCCTTTCTAAGTCAGACCCCAAGGGTTAGAAAGCCAGTTCCTCCACCTACTAGACCACAGTATTCTTAGGCAACAATTATTCATTGAGTGCTACTAGGCGCTAAGCATCTCATCATTACACCTTCCACACAAATTTATTTGGGGCATTAAATATCATAAAGGTTACTGATCAAGCAATCCACACGGTGTCTGGCTTTCAGGAAGCATTCTATACATGGTTGCTACTGTAATTTTATTATAGAAAAGGATTTCCTCCTTCTTGCAATCGATTTGAACTATTCTATATGGCTCCAAAATCCATCTTCCTTTCCTTTATCAATAATCTAACATAGACCTCTTGGGCCTAAATATATCAAAATGTTTTCAAGTTATTCTATGTTCAGCCCATAGTGTCTCTTTAAGCAATGAATCTAAGTTTCTTACTCACTATACAGGGCTCCTTTCTCTTAGTTCCCCATGATCTACCAAAGAGTGCCACTGTATGTTTAGAATAATTGAATTCAAGGTCAATACACAGTTCTTATTGACTAATATTCATCAAGTACAACATGCCTCTCTGAATGCTTGGAATTTTTTTTATTTTTTTTTGCGGTACGCAGGCCTCTCACTGTTGTGGCCTCTCCCGTTGCGGAGCACAGGCTCCGGACGCGCAGGCTGAGTGGCCATGGCTCACGGGCCCAGCCGCTCCGCGGCTTGTGAGCTCCTCCCAGACCAGGGCACGAACCCGTGTCCCCTGCATGGGCAGGCGGACTCTCAACCACTGCACCACCAGGGAAGCCCCCGTCCACATAGTTTTAAAACCCTGCAATGCCTTCTCATTGCTCTTAGAATACCATGTAAATGCCTTCCGCTAACCTCCCTGACGCTTCATTTTGTGAGTGGAAAACCAAACTGCCTTAGGGTCTTCAATCTTAGCAAATCCCCTTGCGCAGAACATTCCTATCCCAGATAGTCATTATATAACTGGTTCCTTCCAGTCAAATACATCTCAATAAAAATGATCGTTCTTCACCCCTTCACTTTTGTGATCACAGCATCTTGTTTTACTTGCATCATAGCACCTGATTATTTCCTCAGTTATTTAGCTGTTAGATTAGATTATTATATCCCGTATCTTTCATGATAGAAAGGATGGTGTCTCTCAAATTTTCTACCTCTACTGGATCTACCTCATCAATCTACAAATACTGTATGTTCTTTTTTTCCAAACTTGAAAAAAAAAAATCCTCTCTTGATCTTTTGCTCTCTTATACTTTATGGCAAAACTCCTTGAAAGAAAACTCCAAACTTACTGTCTTAAGTATCTCTCCTCCCATTTAATTTTCTCTTTAACCTATTTGAATGGGACATTTTCCCCCATAATTCTACTGAAATTGTTTCATTGAGGTCACTAATGATACCCACACCTTAAAATCCAATGATTGAGTCTCAGTTTTCATGTTACTTGACTTAGCATTCAACACAGTTGATCATTCCCTCATCCTTGAAATAATTCTTCACTTGACTTGTAGGATAATACACTACTCACCTAATTTTCTTTGTTTCTCACCGAAATAACCTCTCTCAGCTTCATTTACTGGCCCCTTCTCATCACCCTAACCTCTCAATGTTGCAGATCCCCATGGAGCAGTTAGTATACCTCTTCTATTTCCTATCTACTTTCACAACCTCAGTGATCTCACCCAAACACCTGGCCTTAAATATCATTCTGATGCTCATGATAAGGACATTTTTATTCTCTAGCCCAGACAATCTCTCTGAATTCCATAGTCATACCCAGCCACTTCAGTTCAAAATTAACATGCCAAAGCTGAGCTCATGATCTTTATGTCAGACCTGTTCCTCTCATATTCTTCCTCATCTAAGAAAATGATAAATTCATGTATTCAGTTGCTCAGGCCAAGATATTTGGATTCCTCTTCAATAAGTGGTGCTGGGAAAACTGGACAGGTACATGTAAAAGTATGAGATTAGATCACTCCCTAACACCATACACAAAAATAAGCTCAAAATGGATTAAAGACCTAAATGTAAGGCCAGAAACTATCAAACTCTTAGAGGAAAACATAGGCAGAACACTCTATGACATAAATCAAAGCAAGATCCTTTCTGACCCACCTCCTAGAGTAATGGAAATAAAAACAAAAATAAACAAATGGGACCTAATGAAACTTCAAAGCTTTTGCACAGCAAAGGAAACCGTAAACAAGACCAAAAGACAACCCTCAGAATGGGAGAAAATATTTGCAAATGAAGCAACCGACAAAGGATTAATCTCCAAAATTTACAAGCAGCTCATGCAGCTCAATAACAAGAAAACAAACAACCCAATCCAAAAATGGGCAGAAGACCTAAATAGACATTTCTCCAAAGAAGATATACAGACTGCCAACAAACACATGAAAGAATGCTCAACATCACTAATCATTAGAGAAATGCAAATCAAAACTACAATGAGATATCATCTCACACCAGTCAGAATGGCCATCATCAAAAAATCTAGAAACAATAAATGCTGGAGAGGGTGTGGAGAAAAGGGAACACTCTTGCACTGCTGGTGGGAATGTGAATTGGTTCAGCCACTATGGAGAACAGTATGGAGGTTCCTTAAAAAACTAAAAATAGAACTACCATATGACCCAGCAATCCCACTACTGGGCATATACCCTGAGAAAACCAAAATTCAAAAAGAGTCATGTACCAAAATGTTCATTGCAGCTCTATTTACAATAGCCCGGAGATGGAAACAACCTAAGTGCCCGTCATCGGATGAATGGATAAAGAAGATGTGGCACATATATACAATGGAATATTACTCAGCCATAAAAAGAAACGAAATTGAGCTATTTGTAATGAGGTGGATAGACCTAGAGTCTGTCATACAGAGTGAAGTAAGTCAGAAAGAAAAAGACAAATACCGTATGCTAACACATATATATGGAATTTAAGAAAAAAATGTCATGAAGAACCTAGGGGTAAAGCAGGAATAAAGATGCAGACCTCCTAGAGAACGGACTTGAGGTTATGGGGAGGGGGAAGGGTGAGCTGTGACAGGGCGAGAGAGAGTCATGGGCATATACACACTAACAAACGCAGTAAGGTAGATAGCTAGTGGGAAGCAGCCACATGGCACAGGGATATTGGCTCGGTGCTTTGTGACAGCCTGGAGGGGTGGGATGGGGAGGGTGGGAGGGAGGGAGACGCAACAGGGAAGACATATGGGAACATATGTTTATGTATGACTGATTCACTTTGTTATAAAGCAGAAACTAACACACCATTGTAAAGCAATTATACCCCAATAAAGATGTTAAAAAAAAAAAAAAAGATATTTGGATTCATTTCTCTATCCTCTGTTTTCTATAAAATCCCACAGGCCAGTGGTCATCAAGTTCAGTTGCTGCTTTACCTTCTAAATATATCTTGAACTCGACCTCTTCTCTCCCCTCTGGTCTACTCCACCAACATTTCTCCGTGAATTATTAAAATAGCCTCCTAAATGGACTTCCTGCTTTCACCATTCTCTTTTCAATCTATCCTTTACCCTGTAGCCAGCATGATCCCATGAAAATAAAACTCAGACCCTGTCCTTCCACCACTCAGAGCCCTTCCATGGCTTTTTTTTTCCCTCTGAGTAAAAGCTAAGTCCTTATAATTCTACAAAGGTCCAAGGAATCAGCTGCCCCACCGTTTGCCCCCATCCTTCTCTGATTAGCCCCTAAGACATTCAGCAATGCTCATTCTCCTTTGTCGTATCAGTATCAACTAGATGCCTGTTTGGGGGCCCTTGCTTTTGCTGTTTCCTCTTCCTGAATACATTTCCCTCGTGCAGCTCCATGGCTCACTCTTCACCACTTCTCTTCTCAGGCCTTTACTCAAATGTCAAATCCTCCATGACGACTTCCCTAAGCCCCTTGCCAAACATTGGAAACCATGTCATTACAACCACCACACATTTCCCATACCCCTTCCCTGTTTTATTTCCCTCCTTAGCACTGATTATCATCTAACTCCTTTACATTTTACTTATTATCCTGTCTATTTTTAAAATTTTTCCTCCTCACAACACACACAAACCATTACTGTTGAGACTTCTGCCTTTTCCCCCACTGCTATACCTTCAGGGCCTAAAACAATGTCAGACATAACATAGGTGCTTTATAAATATTTTTGTTTGTTTGTTTTGGCCTCCTCATGTGGCATGCAGGATCTTCCCCAACCAGGGATCGAACCTGTGCCCCCTGTAGTGGAAGCATAGAGTCTTAACCACTGTACTGCCAAGGAAGTTCCATAAGTATTTTTGAATAAATAAAGGTCGTGTTCAACACTATATAACTAGTACCTAGAATAGAACTTACAATTTGGGAGGCAATAAATAAATTCCTGTTGAATAATTATAGTGATCTATTATTGAATATATGCTGAAAACAAACATAGAAATGTAAACCCTGATTCAAAGTGCAAAATCAAAATAGAAGTATGGATTTTCCACAAACCTAAATTTCAAGTTCAATTAGAATATTAGATAAATTTCTATTATGTGTGAGCTCAGTTTTAATTTGGTATGGTATATTCCCATTTGGTAACAAATTGTAAATGTTTTAAAGGTCTGTGTAGCTATTTTTAAGTTTGCTTTAGGTTTTATTTTCTATTTACAGATAAAATTTATTTTACCACATCAACATTACATTTCTTATAGATGGTATATCTTAATGGAAAAAGAAAAATCTCTTTATAGCATATATATTTAAGGAATAGTTTTAAATGAATGCATTCTGCCTAATGAAAGAATTCCAGGGAATCTAATGTGTGTCAATTTCAATTACTCCCAGGTTGAGTTGAAACCTAGAAGTGAGTAGACAATACATAAGCCTGTTTTTTTTTCCCCTAACATCACCTTCTATCTCCATTTTAGTGCACTTTCCAACTTGAACTAGACAGATGGAGGAGAAATACACGCTTTTTTACGGTATATTTTAATTGCCAACATTTACCTTTTAGACATGGACAATGAATAGACTGCTCTTCAAAATACTCTAGTCTAACAGAGTATTTTAAGACCCACTAAATATATTCATGACAACTGAATCCTTTTAGATATTAAGTACTCTCACACCACCCGGACAGAGAGGAACCTTCATTTTAAAGTATTTAACAGGATATCAAATATCACAAAACAAATAGAGTATTACTTTCATAGATTAGACAGTTATAATACAACTTAGGTAAACTTGATTTACTACCTCAAGGCTCATGCCTGAAAGCTTCTAAAGGAGATTCATATATTTTTAAAAAATCAAAATACTCAGGACAAGAACATCTAAGTGATATTCTCCTGAACACAAAGCTAAGTTATACAATTAGAAATATATGACTCCATGACCACACAATTTTCCAGGCTGCAAAGATACAACTCATACTCAATCTACTTGTCCACCTTCTTGCTATATACAGAACAATTCTGATTTTGAGAGCCCACATAAATTATTCTTTGTTGTATTAAGTTATAGAGCTTTTCTTATTTATAATGTTAATAGATTATAGAAATTATTCTGTGACATGCATTTCAAATAATGAAGGACATTTTCTAGAAACAAGCAGAGTTTTCGAGAAAGCTACAAATATCAGATTTCCTTATAACTATGTAAATCTATAAAATTAGAAGATATGTTTCAATGCTTTCAACTTTTATAATGAATAGAAATCAAAATTTTATGTATTTTTATGGGGCTTCCCTGCTGGCGCAGTGGTTGAGAGTCCGCCTGCCGATGCAGGGGACACGGGTTCGTGCCCCGGTCTGGGAATGATCCCACATGCCGCGGAGCGGCTGAGTGCGTGAGCCACGGCCGCTGAGCCTGCACGTCCGGAGCCTGTGCTCCGCAACGGGAGAGGCCACAGCAGTGAGAGGCCCGCGTACCGCAAAAAAAAGAAAAAAAAAAACATTTTATGTATTTTTAGAATACTCACTGGCTACATCAAATCTTTTTTTCACTTGTCAATTCAATCATTCAGAAAATATTTAGGATTTATTTATATCTTCCCACCTCCACCATTGAATTTTAGCTGTTTTGGAAGTGAGGAATAAGTTATATATTAATTAATTGAATGTTCCTCAGCAACCTCTACTAGCAAGATTTAAATATAGATACACTTTTTTCCATTTAATGGGACAGAAAAAAGAAATTTGGTAGTTTTAAATAACTCACCCAAGTGAAACACATTGAACTAGTTATTATTAGGGGACTATAACTTATTATTGATTCTATTGATTTTGTGATATTAGAAGCTTCCTATTCAAGGTGAGTTTATTTGTTTCTATCAGAATTTTTACCTATGAACATTGGCAAATGTAAGACTTCATTAAGTTATTCACGCTTACAGCAATAAATTTTAGGTGTTAGGATAAGCAAATTTAAGCATGAAGTACGTATATTGCTCGTTTACTTCTTTACATGTTCATCAATATAGTTTCTACTAGCAAAAAACAGTGCAAGGCACTTGTAACTAGTATAACATTAATTTATTGACATAAAGTGTATTATTTTCCATCTTCAAAATTCCTCTTAACAACTTGCTCAAAGCCCTTCATAAAATACATAAGTGTAACTAGATTTAAGTTGGCTCTTTACATAAACACAACACAACCCTTTATAAAGAATGTAAAATCCTATTTTTCCTGAATTACATTTTCTCCTCATTCTCCTAAAGGAAAAATGGCTATTTCTATAATTATCACCTCTGCCTAATAAGCTCTGTAAGATATATTTCATTTATATTATAAAATATCATCCTGAAATAAGATAGATTGCCTAGTGGAAAGTTAGAAACACAAAGCAGAGTAAAATACAGGAAGGGTGGGGCTTCCCTGGTGGCGCAGTGGTTGAGAGTCCGCCTGCCGATGCAGGGAACACGGGTTCGTGCCCCGATCCGGGAAGATCCCACATGCCGCGGAGCGGCTTGGCCCGTGAGCCATGGCCGCTAAGCCTGCATGTCCGGAGCCTGTGCTTCGCAACGGGAGAGGCCACAACAGCGAGAGGCCCGCGTACCGCAAAAAAAAAAAAAAAAAAAAAAAAACACACACAGGAAGGGTGGACCTAAGTCCTGAAACTAGTGTCTATGTACCAACTGGAATGGGCGACGCAGGGCAAGGGGAATATATCTGTCTTCATTCCTGTAGGTCGGAGTTTATTATAAAAGTAGTCTACCCAAGGCACTAATCAATGAGGCTGAGGTACCAAAATAACAAAAGGAACAAATTATAGGAGAGTTTTAACTATACGTAGTTCCTATGGGATGGATAGTGAAGATATAGTATTTTAGACTCTCAAAATGTATCACCACGTCTACGATGAAATTATGGTTTTTAAAAACGTACTATTTGAGATTTTGACTTAAACTGGAACAATAATGCCAATCAATTAACAGATTCTTAACAAAAGCCTGTGGTGTGCACTGCGTACAGAACATTTAAGAGGTTTTAGACAGTTTCTGCCGATAGAAATCTTATAGTCTCTTTGCAGGTGTATTATGCATTGTCACCAAAAAAGTAACAAGCAATAATTTCTTTGGAGTCCTACTAATACTGGATGTATAACAACCAAAAATATAAATACACCTTTAAGAAGCAAGCCTATGTGTGTTTCATAAGGAATTTTTTAAAAAAACCAACATGACCAAAAATGTTCCCTTTCTCCAAGCCCTGAATCATTCTAAATTTGTCAGAACACTTCACCATATTTTGTTAATCTTAATTGCTAGAATTTTCCCCTGTATTTATATCCTTTCCTCTTTCTCCACTCTCTGTCACCACTGTCCCGATTCTGGCTTGTCAGTATCATCAGTAATCACCAAAAGGTTCGTTTATCTATTTATTCAACAAAAATTTATGGAGCACATGCTTAGTTTGTAGGCGATTGTGATGAGTAGTGAATGAGATGCATACTGTTCTGCAGTCCTGGAACCTGGAAACTTCTCCCCATCAATCCCACAGAACAGCATCACCTGCCGTTAGATACCAATTTAAAATACAAATATGATTGTGCTCTTTTCCTACTGAAAACCATTTAATGCCTTGTTACCTAGAGCACTAACTCCAAACTCCATAAGATGAATAGAAAGCCCCCTCTCTCCTCACTGGTCCCTGTCTAGCTCCTTAACTTCAACTTTCTAGGCTCAGTCATCACTTCAGACTTGACACTCCAACAATTTCAAACTCTTTGTGTTCCTGCAAACACCACAGAAATTCCTGCCGTTTGCTTACTCTCTTTCTACTGAAGGATACTCACCACTTATTCTTCTATACTGAGCTAAGCTGTCCCTCCTCCAAGATGTTTTGCTTAAATTCCTAGAAGATACTGATCTGTGCTCCCAGGCATCCTGCATGGGTTGTTACTTTCTTGTAATTTACTTCTGTAATTTGAAATTATGTTTATTTTGCTGTCTGCTTTCTGAGATCATAAAATTCTCAAGGGCAAGAAGGATATCTCATGCACATGTGTAGCCCTGACCTCTAGCACTTAGAGGGCACTCAACCAGTATTTATTGAATCCATTAGAACTTGTTGTGTGCTGTCCCCCAAAGACTGATTACTTAGCTTTTGCCAACTTGAGTTAGTTGATCTAGATGATTGCATATCTCTTATCTATACCAAATACAACGCAAGAAAACAAGGCAACAAACAAGGGGTACAATGTTTTTACTTTCAAATGTTTAAGGGAACCAACATAAATGTGCTGGATTTTCTTATCCTTTGAGTTATAAATCTACACATTTATCTTTTCTGCCTGAAAGCTGCAACCTCAGGAATAGATGTTTCATGCTTTTGGTGTAATTCTGAGGGACAAAAGTCAATTTTAATGAAGAACACAGGACTTGAGAACCCACCTAGATCCTCTACCCACTTTTTTTAGAGTGACCAAATTAATAAAAATCTCTTCATGATCTAGCCTTAGCCTGATCCCTCTAATTACAGTTGACCCGTGAACAACACGGGGATTAGGGCCACCCAACCCTTCACATAGTTGAAAATCCACATATAACTTATGGTCAACTCTCCGTATCTGCAGTTCTTCCGTATCCACGGTTTGGCATCTGTGGATTCAGCCAACCACAGATCGTGTAGCACTGTAGTATTTACTATTGAAAAAAATCCACGTATAAGTGGACCTGCACAGTTCAAACTACTGTTGTTCAGGGGTCCACTGTACATCAGACTACTCTGTTTTCCCTGAACATGTCATCCTCATGCACTCCTCTAGATCCTGACTTTTTTCCCTTGTCTGTATGTCTGCCATACACATGCTTTTCCTTAACTTTCAACCTGGTGAGCTTCTAGTGAGCTTCTCAAGGCATAGCTAAGTTATCACCTCCCCTCTCAAACATTCTTTGACCCACTAGGCAAAGTTGTGCCATTTATTAAATTCTTCTACCATGCTGTACAGATTTCTACTATTGCACAATTCCATTATATCTTTATTATTGATTTCATTGCGTGTCTTTCTCATTGGGTAGTAAGCTCTTCATACAGGTTCTTAGCCCACATCTGAGTACAAAGTTCATTCTGTAAATGCTTGTGGAATCCAGGAATGGAAAAGGTTGTACCTTAATTTGTTAGAACATCTACATTAAATCTTTTTGTGTCAAAATATATTTTACTTATCATGAGAGAGGAGATATTTTAAATAAACACTATCAGTCAAATAATAAAATGTCTTCGGTGTGTATGGTTGTTTTTCTTATTCAAATCAATGCATCTGCATTAATAAGCCTAGCTTAATTTACCAGGATATTTGTATTAAATATATGATTGTTTTTATTTTCATTTTATATGAGGATACAGGTGAAAGTGTTTGAACAAGCACTGTCAGAGATTCAATTAAATATTTGAAGAGTCTGTTTTTTAGTACAAATAGATTCTATTTTATTTTTCTCCACAGACTAGAGCATTTCTCCACAATAGAAAAGTTATATATTTCATTTGAGGCTATTTACAATTTGTTGAAGATTAGAAATTACCTTTCTGTGGAAATGAACAGAAATATGTGAGCTAAATATAACTACGAGGTTCCCTAATCTCAGCACATTATTGTTTTTATTACCTTATAACCTCTTGTACGTAATTAGTTATGATGAGAAGAAAAATTTATTTTATGTAGCAGTTTACTCCTCTGAAAATGGAAGGGAAAAAATAGGTTTATATATTGTGAAAAGTTTGCTAATTATTTAGAAAACCTATTTTATTAGCAATAAAATAAATGTTTCTATTAGAAATTGGAATGTAATGACATTGTGAATTAAATAATTCTAAATATTAAAATTCAACAAATATAAATTAAAAATTGGCACACATCACAAGAAAATTGAGTTTTATTTCTTTTGGGTAAAAATCTTTAAATGTTATCCTATTAAAATGGCTAACTTTGGTAGAATGTGTATGGGAATTGGAGATTATTTGTTCCTCAAAGGAAATTCACTTACACTCCAAAAAAAGGAGAGACATGACATCTGTCAAAGAGATGAATCAGTTTTTAAAAACCAATCACTAGGTTCTAAAAGACTAATCTCGGTTATTTCACTGTCTGTTAGATTCAGGGGGTCAAATTCACACCCTATATACTCACACTACTCTCACTGAAGACAAGTGAAGGGTAGAGGTTGATCTACGCTGCCTGACGTTAACCTTGGACATCATTTAATAAAAGCAAAGCACCTGTTCGAACTGGGTCACAATTAGTCTGGCCCCTCAGAGTCCACAAATCCAGTCTTTTCTGTTCACAAGAAAACTAATTTTAAAATGAAGTCTATTTTATCAGGATCACTGGAAGGGAAGGCAGTACCAAATAGAAAGTTCTATTTATGAAGGATTACATTTTTCATTAGAATTCTAATATGTAAAAGAAAATGTAAAAGATTGTAGTCATAGTGATCAAAATACCATTCTCTTTCTTTTTCTCGGCTTCTGTCGATCATCTAGCTATTTACCTAACTATTTGGAAGACGGAATGCATTCTAGACTAACAAAATTGAGGAAGATTTAGGGATCAATGTGACCCAAGAGAGGACTGAATCTAAATAAAACCCAGGTAATTATTCACCTCTTTTCAAAAAACTTCCCTGAAGGAGCTTACCGAATTCCATTTGCTAACTCATAAGTATATTAGCAACATGTAAGAGTGCAGGGGTTTAGATCAGAGCTTGAAACTAAAGTGAAGAAAAATTTGTCAAATTTGAGTTACCAATAATAGCACAACTAAATTCCTCATATCTAAATAATCAGTCTCACTCTAATTTAAGACTTTGATAAAATATGTGCAAATCCTAAATAGAAATTTTCAGAATCAATTCTTTCCTTATGTAAACCTTAATATTCCATCACTATACTCCCTGCCCCTGTGGACCCTTTTAATCCTCCTCTCATAGTTGATATTTCTTCATTACACTCATTCATCTGATATACTATATTGATCTATTTATATTCTATTTTTCTCTCTCTGTAATGCAAATCCTACAGGCTAGGAATTTTTTGTCTAATGTATTCACTGTTTTAGTTCAAATGTTTAGCACAGTGACTATTACAAAATAGCCACAGAGCAGAGTTATTGAAAGAAATAACTAATTAATTGGAAAACACATTATCAATTGTCTCATAAGACTGATGTCATGTGACAGGCATATACTCAAAATATGAAAACTCATTCTATCCTTTGATCCCTAGCCTTACAGTTATAAGATTTAGAACATATGGGAAAGAATACATGATATTTCATAAATTAACTGAACAAAGTGACTGATTATATATGTATGGTCTTCTTACAAATGTGTAATGTTATTTTATTCCTTTAATAAATAAGGGCCAGGAGAAGACTGTTATAAAGTCTGCACTGAGCATGCAGTTTAAAGGAAGTGCAGAGCCAGAAAAGGATGGATTCTAGAATTTGAACGTCTATTGGTACTCTGTATATCTGTCTTAATGGTTACATGAATGATGGTCTGATATTTCTGATAGTTGTTCTGACACCAAGCCAGCATAATACTGAGTCTTATTTGACAAAAAAAATAGTTCAAAAATTATTCATTTTATTTTCCTGGAATAAAATATTACCGTTGAAGCCAAATCAAAGCATCAATAGGAGTATAGTTTGATTTAAGACTTACCTTTTATTTCTTTTTTAAGGAAAAAAATTTAGCAGTTGCATAGGATCATTAGTAAATATGGCATATTGAATAGCACCAACCAATCAGAAAGGACAGGGGTGGATTAACCTAGTGAAAACAGCACAAACTGGAGGGTTTAGTGGCCTTTTGACAGGAATGCCCAGGGAAGCTTCTGACCACTTACAACAGAATGTTAATAGCTCACGCCACTTCAACACTGACAGCTCTGAAGTGAGAGGCCACTAATCTCTGTTTGTAATATCCACAGTTGAAGGAAAAAAATAAGTATTTCTTCTTAAGCATGGGATAAGCATTAACTGTCTAAAAATTTCGGGAATGTTCTACATGTCTGAAAGTCAGAGAAAAAAGAAGACAGCAATGGACAAGGAATCAGATTTTTTTTACTCCTGAACCAAAATATATGATTAAAATGGAATGCAGTTTTCAAGACCAATCGATTCACCAGTCAGTTCTTATTAGAATAGCTGTATATGTGCTGTGAACAATTTATAGGTAAATTCTAATGAAAATTTAGCATCTATATGTAGACAGGCTGTGCTAAGAACAGTCTCTATGTTTTTAATTTTTGAAAAATAAGCCAAATCATAAAAGAATCTTTGCTAGAGAGCTGAGGCTTCAGATTTGAAATGGAATCTGTTCATTAGCTCAGCATGTTTCAGGACTATAAAAAGGAGACATTTTAGCAATCCTGGGCTCAATTAGGCATCAACTGTTATCCTGGCAGAAACCTGGCAGGCGTCTTTTTCTTAGGAAGTTTGGATGGCATTATTTACCATTGGTTCCTCAGGGAATGCCCTAGAAAAAGAAGCCTGGTTGCCATCATAACTTATGTACTAACTTCATAATTCTCTGACAGGTCCGTTGTGCATCCTTCCTCTAATTCGATGGCTATACACTACTGCTTCAGTGGCAACCACTCACCCCTCAGCTTTTAAGAAACAAGAGAAAGAGTGTACATTTAATTATAATACCTAAGCATCAACTTTTCTAAAAATGAGTGTAGCCCATAACCCCAAGGTGAGCATTGAAAAAGGCAGAATCAGTAATACAATTACTATAAAAAATTGATTTAAACTTGCTTGAACTTTTTCAAACATCTGTTCAATATACAGATGAATTTAGTTGGAATTATTACATTGTTCTTTCTATTATTAACCATTATTTTACTTGAGCATTTGGGGGTTTTCCTTGGAATCTGTCCTCTTGTTTACTGAAACAATCCTAATGATCTGACTTGCCCTTGGGGCCATATAGAATTTCGGCTTTTAGGTATTGTGTAATATTGATGTCAAGAGGTTTTTAAATACCATATAAATGTAAAATAATAAAAGAAGAAGGTTGCCAGTTGTGTCTGACAACTGATATTTTAGAAAACTGACCAGTAATGCATTTCTATTATTAGACTTTATGTCAGAGTCAACTATAGGGTTAAATTTTAGAAACTAGTTAAATTCTTTTTATTTGTGCAGATTTTACTTATTGTTCTTTTTCCTTTCCTTTTAGTCTTACTTTATTTCATTAGATGCAGTAATATCTCCCTTGTCTGTGACAATTTCCATTAATATCTCAACGGCAGCTATTAAGCCTCATTACCAGAAAAGATTATAGAAGGATACTGCACACAATAACCGTGAAGATAAAGACAATAGTCCCATTTTCATTTGTTTCTTTGTTCTTAAGATGTAAATCAAGCTTGAAGCTCTTTTTAGCCTGCTTTTCTCAGTTTATACTTTCAAAGCTTTTGGAAAGGGAGAAATCTCCACAGCTAAATAAGTTCTAGTATTTGGATTATTCCTTTCTCAAAAGGCAACAAAGGCATGTACCTGCTGTCAGAAATTTGCCACAAAATCTCATTGTCATGAAATTCAGAAACACTACTAGAGTTTCATCATTTGCATAAGTTATTCTTAGGAATTAACTGTGGGCTAAAATGAAGCTAATTAGTGGTTGTTGCAGAGATACTTTATAAAGTATTCATTATTACCAACAATAGTCCATCATCCCATCAAAATACTTAAAATTCTTCGACAATTATCTAAACATATCCATGAAAAATTATGTCTGAGTAAAACTCAGTCAAACCTCCAAGAAATAAAAAGTTTATAGGTATTTAACCTGAATAGATTCCTTTGAAATAAATGTATTTGTGGCTCATATAAGAGGTTTGAAGTCCAGGCCCTGTGTTAATCTTTTTTTTCATTTGAAAGATACTAAAATATTGATAATAATTATAAAATATCAGCACCAAGTGAACTAATTTCTACTTACAGAACTAAAAAGTGGTAGAATCAGGAAAATATATAGGTCAGGAATTTAACTGTGATTGTCTAAAGACAAAGCAGTTTTATCCTTCTGCATTTTTTACTTATCTGAAATATTCTAATTTTCTTTTGAGCTTAATTCTAGATTATAAACTCAATAGCGTGAAGATATAATCAGTCACTTTATGTATCTCTCACCCCTTAAATAAAGGTTGAATTCTATTACTCAAATTAATAAATGATGAAAAGAAAACTTTAAGTTAAATGTTATGCCTCATAGTCAGTATTTGTGATAAGAAATTCTGCAGTAAGTGCTATTTTAACTGTGAAATTAAATGTTTATGAATTTCTTTGCTAAGCATTTACAAAAGGAAAACAGACTATCCCTAAAGCCCTTCAGCCTGTGTTTCCCACCTTCCTTTTGTCCTAGAAGAATATGTGGCCCTTCTCCTTCCTGTGCTCCACTTCGGGCTTTAATCTTCATTTCTGTCTCCTTTCATCTCCTCCTTCACTTTGTGTTCATCCTCTTACATTTACAGCAGTACTCACAACTCCCCTCACCCTCTCATATTCAGAATATCAGTCCACTTAAGAGTTAGCTTCTGCTGCTTTTCTTCTAACCACACGTTCACTCATCCACCATTTGCTGCCTGATGTCTGTTTTCATCATTCGCCCAAAGGTACTCCCTTGTAGATCAGCATTGGCATCTCATTACCAAATTCAAGAGCACCAGGGCAGTATGTTCCTACTTCACCCACCATGGCACAAGACAGAGGTGACTAGCCTTTCCCTCTTCTTGCCTGACACCAATGCACACTTCTAATTCCCCTTCTTCAACTTCTTTGACTGTTCCTCTTGCCCCTATGATTCAAGTTTGCTTATAGCTGTGTTTTCAAGGTTTTCAGTTTCTACATTTCTTTCCTTAATAACTCAATCCACTATCCTCACTAACTTCAAAAATCCCCAGACACACTTCCCAAGTGCCTGTCAAATACATCTATCTGAACATCATCATATTGTTCAAGAGAACCCTCTCTTGTATAAGATGCTAATAGATATTTCAAGATTATAAATATACATATAATGTATAGCTAGAGAATGATATTAATATATATTATATATTATATTATATTATATGCAGAGAGTCAGAGAGAGAGAGAGATCCCTTGGTTCTTTTTTTTTTTTTTTGCGGTACGCAGGCCTCTCACTGTTGTGGCCTCTCCCGTTGCGGAGCACAGGCTCCGGGCGCGCAGACTCAGCGGCCATGGCTCACGCACCCAGCCGCTCCGCGGCATGTGGGATCTTCCCGGACCGGGGCACGAACCCGTGTCCCCTGCATCGGCAGGCGGACTCTCAACCACTGTGCCACCAGGGAAACCCCCCTTGGTCCTTAATCAAGGAAAATTCTGCATACTCTTAGGTCTTTACAACGTGGATGAGAAGATGTATTACAAAAACAAAATCAATTCAACTTATTTTACACATACTTTCTAAAATTTATTTAATCATAGAATAGCTCTTTTTTTGTAGCATCTTGTGGATCAGAGTGTTCTGTGGAACAGTTTATTTACATTAGTCTTTCAAACTCGATTCTCTATTCACTCATACTCTTAGGCAAACAACCGCAGATCATTGTCTCCTGGGAATATTTTCCAAAGAAATAGTTATAGAAGTCATATTTGCAATAATGGAGACCTTCATTAAAACATTTTAAAGCTACATTTGTAGACATCTTATTCCATCCAAATCGTTCAAATTTCTATCACTTGATCTCCCCTTCCAAAAAAAAAACCCTTATCTTTATTAGAAATATTCAATCCTATTCTAAGAAAAGAACTGAGTCCCCTCAACTACAAATATTTTTCTCATGATGACAAAAAAAGACTAAATATAGAATATACTTAATTTTGAAGTATGTAGCAATTGGTTGGATAAAATACCAATGAATGAAATCGAGTTTAAAACCTCTCTTATTCTGTTCTCTCTTATTCTTTCTTATTATTTGTTATCCTACCACCTCCACTCAATTTTCTAAAAGTCACAAAAATAACTCCTCTCTCACACATTGCCCTCTAGTAGAGGACACTGGACGAAAGAGAATTAATGAGCATGAACAATATTTATAAGCTCATAGTTAACATGTCTGAGTGAAAAATAGTGAAACTCTTACTAAGCAGCTGGAACTAAGACATCTTTTGCATAAAACCAAGATCACTTTGCACAATAAGGCTGATCTCAGCATCCTCAAAAAGGGCAAATTCTCAAGGGAGCTGCCCAAGACCCAACATGGATTACTTCAGGAATAGGGAGTCAAATGAATGGCCTAAGGATTAGTGCTTTCTGTAATATGATAAGAGCATGACAGTGTCAGAACTCTGTTTAATATAGCATGATCTTCCCCTAGAAGAAAGCAAAGAAGATTGTATTCCATCAAGTGGAATTACAAAGCTGTAAATTACATTGTGTCACAGCCAGCAGTATTAAATACCAAGTTTTTAATTAGCAGTTTTAATTTTATTTTGTTACTAAGACATACCTCTACAGTACTCAAAGGGCACTTTCTGGTGAAAACACATCTATTCAGACGTAAAATCAAGGAAGAAAAATCCAGGTACCACAAATATGATGTATGATTTGGCATTCTAATGTATGATTTACATTAGTCTTTCAAAATTGATTCTCTATTCACTCATACTCTTAGCCCAACAACTGCAGATCATTGTCTCCTGGGAATATTTTCCAAAGAAATAGTTATAGAAGTCATATTTGCAGTAATGGAGACCTTCATTAAAATATTTTTAAGCATTTAAAGCATTTTTATTTGGCAGTGAATAAAAACTAAATTATCAGTAAGATAAAGTGACTTTTATTTATATTGTACCTGTTTCTAATGTACCATATTTTTAATGTATCAAGTTAAAAGTTACAGTAATCTAAGATGTTTCTGACTCTGAGAATTCTCCTAGAAATCTTGAAGAAGGCATTTAGAAAACATGATCCTGTGATTGTGTACCATGAGAGCACTTGTGTAGACGTTCCCAATCTCTTGACTGCTATAATACTATTGGGGTTTAAGTTTATTTAAATTGAGAGGAATCAATTGTCTTGGAATCAACTCCACTACTTGATTGCCACAATAATTTCATTTCTTTGAACTTATGCTGCTGCAAAAGTGAATTCATACCATTAGCCTGTCTTCTTGCGACTCTTCAACAGGACACTACAAAGAGACAAATGGGAAACTGTATAAAAACCACAGAACATACTTGAGGCAGCTTCCAATAGAACAAAAAACATAGGCTTTGAATTGGACAATCTTGTATCTGATCCAGATTTGGCCACTGACTAGTTTTGAAAACCATGAGGCTAGATCTCATATTTCACTATTATTACTGAAATACATTCCAGAAATGTCAAAGATTTACACATAAAATCTAACAGCATGAAATTATTAAAAGAAATATATTTTGCTTTTATTGTTTTTATTGTATGATATCATACATATACAAGAGAACATAAAAATGTATGAGAGTTTAATGTCCAACTAGAGAGAAAACCTATTTAATCATCATCCAGTATAGAAATAGAAACTTGTGATTATTCCAAAAGCCCTTTTACCCCTCACCCAATAGTATGCTGGTAAATGTTTAACAACTTGTTCTTCAGAGAAAAAATGACTCAAAAGTTCTGATTTGTATCATTTTCTGATTTTCATGCTGTAAATAATGGCAAATTTCAAGTTACCAGTGGTTAACAAATTTCTGAAAATTTAACAACCAGCTTCTACAAGTTGATAGGAGCCACTTCTGCTCTCAACTGCAGTGGTCACAGTCATCCTGAAAAGATAGTGTCACTTTGCCTGGTTCTGCACAATATGCAAATAGTATCATACAATGTATTCATTTGTACCTTGCTTCTTTCACACAGTGTTTGTGGAATGCATCTGTTGTTACACAAAGCTCTAATTCCTCCATCTTCACACTTAACGTATGCTGTATATCATTCCTTCCTATGAATGTACCACAAATTATGTACCTACTCTACTTTAGTTGACGTTTCAATTTTTCTAAGTTGTGGCTATAATGAACAATGCTGCTATGAATATTCTAGTGCGTGTCTCCTGGTACACACTGGCAAAACTTTCTCTAGGATGTATAGCAAGGAATAAAATTATTAAATATTACCAAACTGTTGTCCAAAGATGTTTACTAATCTACAGTCCCACCAATAGTAAAAGAATTGCTGTTGTATCATATCATCACCAGTGCTTGGTACTATCAGGTATTTATTTTTTATCTAATAGGGAGAATTTGTCATGGTATCTCATTACAGTTTAAAGTTTTATTTCTAAGATTATTATTGAGGTTGATCTCTTCAGATTTTCCTTTCTGCTGTTTAAATGCTTGGATAAGTCATTTTCCCTTTTTAAAATTCGATTTTGGCTTTTCAAAAATCATGCAATATGCATAGTTATTTATCCTAAATACTAGTGTTTTCTTCTGTTTTATGTTTTGCATATATCATCTTCCATTTCACAGCTTATATTTTCAGTTTATTTATGTAAACTTTTCATGAATATAAGTTCATAAGTTATCAAGATTTTCCATTATGTTTTCAGAAATCCCTTAACATCATAAAATGAAAGAACTATTCTCCCAAATTATTTCCTAAAGTTTAATAACTTTGCCCTTCACATTTATGTTTTTAATCCACTCATAATTGATTTTTTAGTATACTATGTGGCCAGGGTACAATTTTATTATTTTCCAGGTGAATACTTATATGTTAGTGTTATGCACAGTAATCTTATTTTAACCCTTAATAGATTATTATTTTACATACCCAATTTTGCTTAGGTGTATATCACTTATTTAGCTCTTTAATTCTTCCTTATCACACCTTTATCTGGATTCATATTTCTTATGCCTAAAGTACATCTTTAAGAATTTCCTTCAGGAAATTACATTGGTGGTCTGCTTTTTATTTTACCCTTGTTCTTAAAAGATAGTTTTGCTTGTTGTGGAATTTGAGATTGACATTTATTTTTCATTTGAGTTGGTGGAGAAGTCAGATGTCTAAGTCTTCTTCTTTGAAGTTAATTTGTCTTCTTTGACTGCTTTTAATATCTCTGTTTTTTGTATTCTTCAGTATGCCTTTGATGTATCTATATGTAGATTGATTTTTTAAAATTTCTTCCTTAGAATTTGTTGGGATTTTTTAGTTCATATAGTGTAGAATATTCTGAGTTAATATCTCTCCAGATATAACTCTGTTACATTCCCTTTCTTCCCTGGAATTCTGGTTAGATAAGTGTTACACTATCTCACTCTGTCTTCCTCATCTCTTAACCTCTTTATATTTGCCATCTCTACTTTTCTGTGCTGCATTCTGATTGGTTTCTACTAGTTTGTTATTCAGGATGTTCTAGCTATATCTACTCTGTTAAACACATCACCATTATATTCTTAATTTTAATGATCTCATTTCTGTAATTTCTAAGATTCTGTTGGATTGCTTTTCAAATTTCTCAGTGACTATTTCAGTTTCCTGTTCCCTGGATATATTTTCTGGTTTGTTTTTTAATCTTTTAATAGAGTAAGCATAGGATCTTATAATTTGTGTCATCTGTGTCTAATAATTCCCGTATCTGAAAGCTTTGCAGCTTTGCTTATGGTAGTCTTATTTCTACTGGATCTGAGTTTAGAGCTTTGTTGTTATTGTTTCATTTTATTTTGTTATGTGTTTGTTTTTTCACTTCGAGCAGCTCAGTTACTTTACAAAATTATTTGGGCCAAGAATAAAGCCTAAGCTTTTATTTTTTTGTCTTCCTCTTCCACAAGTCCTTGGAAACTGGATCCTCGTTTCCCTGGCTCCACAAATATCCTGAGAACAGAAAAAGATTCAGTGTTCCTCCTACATCTCTGAATTCCCTCCTCCATGTAGATTTTTGCTTCATCATTTCTTACTGCTGTGTTCATTATTTGATTCTTTAAGAATATTTGCAAAAACATTTTTACCAGATTTAATCATTTTCATGGAGGAACATTTGTCCAAATATCTATGCAGTTAAAAACATAAATTTTAAAAGATAATCTTGGAGAAGAAATGGATTTTCTAAATATGAACTGAAACCTACATATCACGAAAGAAAAGCCTGATAAATTTGACTTCATATAAATTTTAAAACTGTGTACAACAAACTCTTAAAAAGAGAAATCAATTAATCCCTGTTTCTCTTTTTAATGGTTTGTTATGCAGAAGGTCTTTTCTCTAATTTATATGTAGTCATATATATCCTAACACACACACACGTATGTGAAAGCACTTGCAAGTTAGTCAGGGCCTTGTGGATGAAGGATGCTATCTAGAGTTTCATGGAAGGAAGGAAGGAAAGAAGGAAGGAAGGAAGGAAGGGAGGGAGGGAGGGAAGATGGCCAAATAAAATGTAAAATAAATGCTTAGCAGTGCAAAATACGTGGTAGGTAACATATGTATCAGATGGTAAAATGAAGAAGTGGAGAAATAGGCACTCTCGTACTTTATTTCAGAGATGTAAGTTGGCAAAAAGTTCTAGGAAAAAATTTGAAAATAACTTTCAAACCGTTAAATGCATTCAAATGTTTTTACCTAGCTTCTTACATTTCAGAAATTTATCGTAAAGATACTAGTAGCCATGCTGAAAGATAAATGGATTGAAATATTTTTGTAGCACTATTTAATAGAAAAAAATGGAAAAAACTTAAATGACTATCTGAGGAAAATAATTAAATACATTATGGCACTGACGATGCATACAATACAATGAAAACATTACTAGAAATAAATTCTCTTTTTATGCTCAGATGTGGAAAACCCACAAGATCTTTTGAGAAATTTTGTTTTTTAAAAAACATAAGATAACAATATGTAAAAAAGACCTCATTTTCTTAAATTCTGAAAGAATACATAAAGAACTGTTAATGGTAGAAATGTCTACAATTGAGATCAGGTGGGAAGAAAACACCTATTTACTTTAAACTTGTCTGTGCTGTGTGAGTTCTTTTGTTTATTTGTTTTTTTAAACCATGAGCTAATATTGCATTTGTAATAAAAATCCTTTTGGAAGAAAATCCAGAAATGCATGCAATAATTTATACAAATGAATACTCACTATAATGGTAAAATAAAACATTGGAAAAATCGAGTTTAAGTAAATTATGATATTTAAGCTATTGTAATATCATGCTATCATTAGCAACCATGTTTTCAAATAATATTTGATAACATTGAAAATGCTCATGATAAAATTCAAAAGAAGCAGGGTACAATTACACACACACACACACATATATATATAAAATATGGTCTAAGTACTATAAAAATCAGAGAAGAAATGCACACATATGCACCCCTATTGAAAAAATGTCCCCAAATGTTAACAATTTATCTGTGTGGAAACATTTGTTTATTTTGATTTCCTCCCTAATAGCATTCTCTATTTTCAAGGTTTTGTATAATGAAATACTCATTATAGAAATCTATAGAAAAACAAAACTATTACAAATGGGAGTGATGTATATAAAGGTTTAGAGACATAATAGGAGGCTTAATTAATAATTATGTTTTTTCTCTCAGAAAGCATCATTTTTCTGTTTTAACGTTTATAAAAGTATATAAATAACAAGAGAACAAAAAGTGAAGTTCTGCAACAGGAATGTTGAATATTTAGAGTTCCACTGTGCAAATTCAGGTTGATCAGAAGGACTGACCTAGGAATGGCAACATTTACCTACATGGGATTATGATTCACTTGTTGCTGCTGTAACAAAAGTCTCAGAAAGCTGCAGAGTTCTCCAAGTGAAAGTACAGAACCATGTTTGTGAAGTAGTAAAAGGAATAGAAGTAAGTAATGAGTCATTTCAAAGAAAAATGGTTCATGTCTCTTTAAAAGAACAATATGTTCAGATGTCTGTATACTGTTTCCTCTCTGCCAAAGAAAGGGAATGATGGATTGGAAAACTTCCGATTTAGTACACTTGGGATTTTCCCCCGCAGTGTGTGTTATAAACATCTCTATTTCCTATCAGCTACTAAAAACGAAGAAGGAAAAGGAAAGAGAAAAATATACTGAAATAAGAGTAAACTAGAGAGAAAAAATTTTTTGTTGTTGCTGAAACTTTCAAAGCAGTCACTATGAGGGAAGTGGCTAAAGGATTCTATGATACAAGTAAGTTAAAGGTTCACATGATATATTCTCATTCTATTTGGAAACATCACAGTTCTCCTGGTTTCTTGGTTTTTAATTTTGTAATGTGTTCTCTACAGAAGAAACAGAGCTATATGCTAACTAGATACGTTTCAATTCTTTCTCTCTCCATCTTTCTCTCTCTTTTTCTCTCTCCTGAGAGAAACCTCCTATACAAAAATAAACCTCTTTATTCATTATTTTCGTCACAAGGCATAATAAGTGTCCTCAGGCAAAATTAGATTTGTTAACCATTATTCAACAAGTTATCCAAAATATTTTCTTTTAATCCATGCGTAACTATAAGAATGTGTAATTATTCAAGTGTTCAAGAAATTATACTCTCTTCTTTAGTATTCTTAATTGCATCTAGTTATTTTCCATGAATTTTCATATAAGATATCATTAATCATGGCTTTGTTGACAACTCAATTGCCTGCATGCAGAGAAATTCTTTGAAGCTTAATGCTTATAGTCATTCCCTGCTTTAGGGAAGTTTTAAGAGAATAATCATATATCTACCTGAGAAAAAAGTCTGTCTTCAGTATAAATTGGGCTCAAGGAGTACTTGAGAGAAAGGGGTCCCTCAGAAAAGCAAATCTGAAAACTTTCTGACCCAGGTTGTTAAGTCTTTTGAGATTGGTTTCATTGCTTTTTAAGAAAGGAATTCCCCTACTGTCAGCAATGTCTGCATCCAAAATTCACATTTCACAGATAAAAACTAAAGCTTTATATGATTTCCTTGATAATATGGGTATAGCTTATACTGCTTATGTATTCCCTGTTGGGTACATTGTGATAGGTTCATAGATTTTTGAACAATTAACCTCCAGAGTTGAATTCATTATCTAATCTGCCTTTATGTATTATCTACTTTCTGCTATTCTCAAATATTTGGAATACAGTAATCTAAAATTGTGTATGCTCATTTTCATCCTATTTCATAATTATATCCATTGATACAACTTCCTTTTGTTTCAACTACTCAATAAAAGTTTGTGTAATAAATGAATTCATGAATAATGTTTGTGGAATGAATAAATAAAGTAATTAATAATGAACAAATGGGAACTTTGAGATAATAGAAGACAGCAATATTACCCTCTATTCAATGACTTTAAAAATAAAAAAAATACAGTAGCATCTAATTACTCTATTATTGGAAAACATATATATATATATATATATATATATATATATATATATATACACATTTCTAGATACTTATACTTGAGGATAAAAGTATTAGATTTACTGACCATTTTTTCCTCTAAAAGTGAACTTTTGCAAATGACCCTAATATCTCCAGTGGGGGAGAAAATGAGTTTTAGGAAAAGTTTGAAACTGACTGGTATATTTAAAGGAATAGTCTTTGTTAATGTTTACATAGCACTCACCTGTTCAGCTAAATGACTGTTAAAACCAACCTTAAACTCTTTTTTCTATAGATATGTATACATAATTCTCCCTCATAAAGGCTACTTTTAGATGGGGAAATGTATGAAAGGCAAATATTTGAAAGTGTAAAATATCACATTCTTTCAGAATCATGACACTTTTACCTTAGGATAATTTAAACCATTTTGGTCATGTATAGTTCCCTCTGGATTCTATTGTAGTTATATATTTGGCTATCAAAAGACTTTATTAAAAAATGTTTTTCAAAAACTGACTTGCTGAAAATATATGATATAAAATATAGTAAACCTTAGATATTTAACGTTTGTGTTTATTTGTCATACACTGTAGTCAAAGGTAAGAATAATATATAATTAGATATAAATAGAGAGATTAATTATCCTTAGAGGAGAAAGACATGTAACATGTTAAAATGATTTAAAGGAGTTTACAAAGAAAACTTACCTATAATTATAATTTTTTTTAATTTTTATAGGTCTTCTTACTTTTCTCTATAAATTAAATGTAATTAACATCAAAGTTTAGGATTCTTAGGATTTAAAAATGCTAGTATTACTAGTATTTAATTATTTTTTATTCACTAAGTAGAAAAAGAAGAGTTTGACTTATGTGTTAACTTGATGCCAGAGCAGTTTGATCACTATTTTTGAAAATAGCTTCTGAATCAAATAATTTTAAATTTTCACAAGTTTGGGGAGGTGGCTTTTTTAATATTGTTGTTGTTTGTTAATGATTTTTCTTCTTGACGTTCAATACAATTTTCCCACATAAAGAAAAGAAAGGAAAGTTGGTAGCATTCTGCATCCAGATCTAATGTTTTTATGCCTTTGCAAAGAAACCATAGAGGAACCAAGATGGTCAAATGGTCGTTCTGTACCTCGTATCTATTTTCTTAGGTATCTAAAATATATTCACAGCTTGTAATGTAAGACTTCTAATATCATGATAAACGAAGAATGTTTCACATATGCATAACCAACACTTTGGAGAATATTAGGAAATAAAAGAAGCCAGTGCCTTATCAGGCATGGAGACGGTTCAAGACTTTTAGAAGTGAACAACTGAGCAAGTTATAGAAGGCTCACTGTGTATAAAATATCATTCTCATAAATCCTCATCGGGGTTTACATTTAAGGGAAAAAGAGACAATTTGCTGTTTTACTGTGAATATTTTAACTTTATAGAAGCCATTCTTATAGAATCACATTAAGATAATTCTGTCCTTAACTATACCTTTGAGAAAACTATACCTTTGAGAAAAAAGCTGTTTTCTCAGGTAAGTGAAAGATCCTACTGATTAATTCATGCCCTATATGATAGCAGTAAACCTAGCTGGATTTTGCTTTAGAATATCTGTACAGGTGAGCCTTTGTTAATGTGACTCATACCAACTATTTTTAACTCTTGGGAGAAATAAAGACAAAATAAGCCCTAAAGCAGCACACACACACACAAATTCCCCCAAGGAATCTATAAATTCTGCTAAAACCCAAAGGTACTTGGAACTGTAGAAGGAAAAAAAATATTCTCAGATGAACAGGCTGTGTTGTTTATGCTTCAGCAATAATTTCCCCAGCATCAAGAAAAAGAAAGAAAACAATTACTATTGAAAAATGATTGTTTAATAATGAAAAAGGAAGAAAAAAATAGGAAAACATTTCTTCTGCAACAAAGATGGTATTGTACTTACAATTTTAGTGGAAAACTATAATTTAGTTTTTGTCTCCCAAAACCATAATTTTTATCAATTTGATCATACCATGAATTAATATTTAGTAATAATTATGTTGACTTAATACTCTGCAGCCATAATGTTAAGTTGATTTAATCATGCCAAGTGCCTTGGTTCCTCAGGGCGCCATACCCAGCAGCTAGCGCAAGTTTAAAACATGGTTATTATTACCAAGATGCTAACTAGTGAGGGAAAGAGATACTCTTAGAGACTGAACTTGGACAATCCAGAGAAAAAGGAAGAGAACTCTTATTATCCAGCACCAGAACATATTAAGTTTTACACAGTGGTTACAAACACTTTCAGAAAGTGACTTAAATCTGGGAAGATAAAAATCCTCTGGATTTAAAATATAAGAATATTGATATATGGACCATTGTGATAGCAAGTAAGCCAACCTAAGATTTCCTTCTAAAACTACAAATGATACAAATCAATTTTTCTATGTTTCAACATGCTATTTTTTGTTACTATTACCCCTGCTTTTCTTTCCCTGATTAGATATGCCAAATGGAAAGCCACCACAGAAATTCACATCTCAAGCATAGCTATTGCCTAATAAAGAACTTCTGGGATTCACATGGTTTTTATTGTACAAAGTTAAGGTTTTCTTTAAGCTCTTATGTCAAAGGGTTAAAATTAAGTTCCCTGATACAGAAAACTGTTTTAAGCCACCCAGATAAAGGACCTGAGAACTAATTGTCCTTGTCTCTACAGTTTAGCCAGCACTCACCTGCATACTGTCCAACCTACTTAACCATCTGCAAAGTAATTGGACAATTTTACCCAAATGTTAAGATAGAGGTATTCCCTTATCATACAATGAACTATGAATCCTTCTGCAAATAAATAATAAATAGCATCCTTGCTAACTTATTATTTGTGACAAGAGGTGACATTTTTAAAACCTCATATATTTGAGGTTTTGAAATTGAATTGCATTAATTCTTCATAATATTTTTCTTCTTCATCAGAGCACCTTTTTAAGTTCATTAATGCAGATAAATTAGTCCTACACTTATTGTTTTTTTATAACACTTAAATTTTTCTTTCATCTAGCAAGATTATTTTTCTTTTTGTTTATGCACTTAAATATCAGGGAATTTTTTTCTGGTTGTGAATAACCAGGTAAGTTCATTCATTATTTTTTCCTGGTGTCTCGTCAACTCAGTAAGTACATGCATCTATTACTCTAGCTACATGGTAGCTTTTACGTTTGTATTTTGTATCACAGGTGACATACATTACACATGGTAACATGAAACTACAGGTCATAGGCTGAACTTGTCCCTTGTGAACACAGAAAAGAACCAAAGCTCAAATGGCCACTTTGCATGAGCAAAGTTCCCAGAGTGGGAGAGGAAGTGCTCCCTGGACCCTTCAGATGATAGAGTTAACACTATGGTAGGCTCTCCTCATTATAATAAGAAAGCTCCATATAACAGGATATTTGTTTTCTTTGACAAAGTCAAGGCACTTGACCAATACAACTAGACACTAGGAAATGATTTGATCCAAAATACTAAATCATTATTTTAATTCTAAAATTTTGCATGATTCTTCTCCTCTAAGTTTCAACTTAAATGAAGATATTTTTTCCCCTAGTTTATCAAGTATGAGTGTGGTATTGAAGGAATTATGACTTATTATACATTAATGATTGAATTAACACCATGTAAATTCATAGTATAGTGAATTTCAAAATCTGGTGAATTAGTAATTGTAACTTTATCCTAGGGTCATCTCTTTTATCAGTTAGTTCAAAATCTGAAGGATTGTTTTCAAATTGAACTGTTATTGGGAATTTTTACCATTAATTCAAATCTACCTCAAGAGGATTGATATTTCTATATGAAAAATTATTTATGTTCTATCAAATATTTGAAACAAAATACTCAGGAATATTAGTAATATGCAGAAATGCATTCAGACGACAAATCACTCTTTACTACTCATAGATATGCATGTGTTTTAAATAAACCTTCTTAAGCTTAACCTCTAAAATGTTAATGAGGAGAAAAAAATCTTATCCTATCTGCAAACCAGGATTTTTTTTTTTTTATTCACAACATAGCAATACTGAAAGAAAATCAAACCTTTCAAAAAGCTAAATCTGGCTTTAAGCTCATGTCTTCACGTCCTGGTATATTCTTCCCCAACACATTTGCTGTCATATGATGAAACCTTCACTTTTTCTAATCCAATCCTACACCTATCTTCTTTTTTGGTGTTTCTTTTGATATCTCCAACTTGGCAAATTATCTGACTCTGTCTACACAACTTTAGCGGATATGATGTTTCCAAAGGTTCTTGTCAACCTTTCTATAGTTGATGTGGACTTCTGAAATCTACGGACTTTTTGTATACAAATCACAGTGGTTTCAGGAAACCTCAACTTATTTACAAACACACCAATTATATATTATATGTACTAGAGACATAAATAAATCACACCAAAAAATATATGTCTAAAAACTACTCATGGCATAGGGAAAGAACTTGATATTAGAGTCCAGACAGAATTCAGTTTAAATCCTAGATTTATCAGTTCCTAGGTCTTTGACTTGGGATTCTTTACTTAAACTCAGCCTCAATCTCAGCCTCTCTAAAATGGGAAAAATAGTACTTATATTTTGTGTTTATTAGAAGAATTAAATGATAACTATATGTAAACATCAAACTCTGTGCCTTTGTAAGGTAGAGGCTCAATAAAAGATAACAACTATTATTATACACGCATGTAATTTGTTCCAAGCAACACATAAAAATTATAATAAAAGTTTATCACCTCTTCAGCAATTCATATGCCAATATCCATTGGACAGTCAAGCACATTCAATATTACACACCCATATTCAATATTAAAAACATTCAATGGTGACACACACATGTATTTGCAAGTCAGTAATTTTACTATTTTATACCCATACCCTTAATAAATGATCTCAGACAACAACTACTTTATTAGAACACATCCCCAATTTTTAAAAAATATCTGTCAGCTTATCAAATAAGAAAATAATAATATAAAGGGAAAGAGTAAAGAAAATCAGTCAATATCTTGAAGGAAAGAAATCTCAAGGGTTATTACAATAATTTATTTGCTACTGAATTTTATGCTTTCTATCTTAGTGTTTTGTAGAATCTACCTTCATGTATGAAGATGGAGTCTTTATCAAAGATGACACCCTCATGGTTTTTAAATGTAATGTCAGCGATTCATGCCAAATGTATGCTTTTGAGGACACAACTTTATCCCAGAACTTTATTCTAAATTAGAAAAATTGTCTACATAATCCATATCCTATAGGTAATCTATACTCTACTTCCTCTGGTGATGATTGTAAATCTAAAAAGAGTAAAAGTGGTAAGTTAGGATAAAATGGCAGTAATGATAAGGGTGTTACATAAAATAATAAGCTTGCTGCATCTGCATTGTGCAGTGTAATTATATTTATGTTCTAAACTTAAGTTAGAACACACTAATTGCAAAAATTAAGGCACAGACTGCATAAATGATTGTTCACAAATATTTTTTGTAGTTTGTAGTTTCCTAGGATGTTACTTTAGAACAGGTTAAATACAGTATCTAATTACTAACTGCGAAGCTTTATGTTTATAAAATATGATACCTATTTTTTGCACTTGAATAGGAAAAACGGAAACCTATGCATAAAATCATGATGACTGAGTTAGAACAGGCTCACTAGTTCTGTAAAAAAATCAATAAAAATCAAATAAAGTATCTGAAAATAATTGGGAATCCTCCAAATAGAGCTGTGATTATATGAAACCCCCTTTGTTGTTCTCTTGAATATTGATATAAACATATACGTTCTCTAGGAAAAACAAGTTTTCCTTTGAATGGAAAAAGGCACTTTTCTTTACTCAAGATCATCCAAAATTTCTCAATAAAATACTGACATAGGCTGAAATTTTTCTTTCATTCTGTGGTTACACAACTTGCAAGCTTTTCCCCAAAATGAGTGTTTGAAGTCTGCTCTCTCTTATGTAGTAACTGGGGAAACATAGAGGAAGGAACAAAGACTAATAAATAGCATTCCAAAAAAATGAAATTTATTCTAAAAAATTGTCAGTAGACTTTGGGAATTATTTAATAGTTTAAATTGTGAGCATATCACAAGGAGACAATTTTCTCCACTCCATTGTAGCCTTGGCCTCAACATGCCATGTTTTGGCTGACGGGTCCATTCTGCGGTGAGAAACGTCAGCATGTCACCATTACTTCATCTAATAGTTACCAAACAAACTCCTCTGGGAGGTAGAAATTTCACAAATGTCCCTTTTCTATATTGTGCACAATATTTTCTTTCTTTAGAACAATTGACTGATTTGTAATAATCTGTTTTGACAGCAGTTACGTAGAAATATCGTGTTAAATATTTTTAGTCACGAGGGAGTATGGACATATGGATATACTTGTGTGGGTCTTGTCTAATTATATGCATTGTACGATTTACTATTGTTGGGGACCATCTTCCATTCATTTAATAATGCTTTTGCAAATTGACAGATAGCATTTGGACTAAAAGACACACAGGATATTTGCGATGAAAAAGGAAAAAAAAAAAACCTCCTCTGCCTTTTCTCTTGTGTAGAGCAATTTGTCAAGTAATTAGCCAACCTAATTAAATTTTTGTAGCACTAATCAAACGAATATGCTAAAATTTTCTTTGCACAGCCAGTTTGCTGTCTGCTTGCATTTAACTTGATGGTTTGAAAGGGGCCCTACTCAGTCTGCCACTCCACTTAATAACCTAATTTGCATTTTATATTGGTAAATCAAATTAAGCACCAGTGGCTTTTAGTATGATTGACTGTGGTCAGGCCTGTTCAGATGGGACTTTTTCACAGAAAATTAGGCACATTTTAATATGACTGAGGCTGTTCTTTCCGTGTTCAGCAAACTGCATTCACTCAGCTAATTAAAAGGGCTCCCTCCACCCCACCCCGCTGCATGTGATAGATTTACCCAGCTGGTGTGTCCATTTTCTTTTGTACAATTTCTTGATGGAAGTTTTTATTTCTAACTATAATAAGATTGTCTAAGCAACACTTCAAACCAATTTGCATGAAACATATAAACAACACTTTGTTAGAAAATAATTACTTCGAGAGGTGGGTGCATCTGTGTGTAAATACAGGTCCATGTAAGGGCTTGCAGGTTTTAGCTTATCTACAGAGCAGCCTCAGACTTCGAAAATTTTCATTGATTGGAACATTAACAGTGACCCATGCTGATGGAACTTACCTAAGGTCATATTAAGGCATATTCCCACTTTTTGTTGTTGTTGTGAGACAACTATTCACATTTTAGTGAGAAAAAAAAGATAACATAAATACAAGTTTTAAAACCTCCTTCTTACCCAATAAAAGCAAGAGCCATTCTTTAGTCAGAGTTAACAATATATTTTATTATAAATGGATATTATTTCCAGTCTACGAATAGGGAAAATGAGACAGAGAGAGATTAAGTGACTTGTCCATTAATACAAGCGAATCTGGGATTTGATTAGTTTTCTTGGCTTTCAATTTGTGCTCTTTCCAATGTCTCACAGTCTTTTGCATGTATTCTAATACCACTCACTTTGTTTCCTAAATGACATTTACCCCACTAGAAAAATCACAAATCCCCTTGGAATTTTTGACTCTATAATACTGAATAAAATAATTCTTTCCACATATTTCTTACTATATATTTTTATTTGCAGTAGTCAGGTTTTCAAGAAGCTAGTTTTAAGATTTTATTAATAGACACTTGATCGTGCTTTTAACAATAGCAACAACAAAACTTCTTACCATGCTAAGCTTATATTCGTCATAAGAGAACACTAAACCTTGACAAAATTAATGGTCTAAACACCAAATTAACCTGAATCTTCAGCAAGTGAGTAAAAACTTCTTCCACACACTTGTGGAGGAATATTCTTTAACTTGGGACTTCTCTTTAGTCAATTATGCAGCCATCAGTAGCTTTGGAAAGGGACAGAAGAATGTTGAACACACTATGTGTCCGGAGATTAGACAACAAAATTATGCCTGGAAACCTGAAAGAAAAATGTGCTGCATTGTCTTACCTAAGCTTAGACCCTGACTTTTCCTAACAAGTTCAAGATAAGCACACTGACTTATACTAGTCTTCAGCTATCTTAAAATTGATGATGAAGGTAATTCTTTAATTAAAAAGAGAATTAAGATTATGAAAGAGATGGAGTCAAACATGGCAGTCGCTAGAGACACACTTGGGTTTTCTATTTTAATTAAGGTAATGGTGCATATGTTCTGAAACCTCAGTTCAGTCCATTTTTTAAAAAGTCATAATTCTGAAAGAAAACTCAAGAAAGTATCTGATGGCAGTGCTTGGGCTAAAGGAAGGCCAAATTTCAAACTTCTTAGTTGCTCAGATCTCCAGAGGTGACCACTTCAAATGTTGTATCTATAGGTTCCATGCCCTTTGCCTCACAGGGGAAGTTGTCGTCACTGGTTTTCTCGGTGGATACATGAGAGGACCTCCCCTCATCTGCTCCTCTATGAAGTACAAAGCTCTGACTCCTTTTTCCCTTCACATAGGTGGTGTTTTTATATCTTTTAACATTCTTATGGATTTCTAGTTCAACATGTGTTTAAAATGTTTGGACCAAAATTGCATATAACACTCTTAAAATTTCTGAGCATGAAAGGATGAATGATATCATAATATTTTATGATGGAAGCACATTAAGATGTTGTATCATTAATATGTTACAGTAATAAAATATCAGTTTTTCTATAATTGTGACTGCGTAATTGTGTGCTCTATCCCTAAGAACTTGTGCATGTATCAGAACACACTGGCCCATTTAAAGAACTGGCCCATTTAATCTATGCTGTGAAATTTATGTGTGTCTTATTCATAGTATTCCCTTATTATCCTTTTGATATCAGCACAGTCTATAGTGATAGACTTTCTTAATATTGGTAATTAGTGTCTTTTCTTTTTCCCTTTATCAGTAGTGCTACATGTATTAGAGTTCTCTAGAGAAACAGAACCAACAGGATGTATAAATATATAGGAAGATGTTTTATTTAAGGAGTTGATTTACACAATTGTGGGAGCAGGCAAGTCCAAAATTTGTAGGGAAGACCAGAAGTCTGGAAACCCAGGTAAGTGCTGATATTGCAGTCTGAAGTCAGTCTGGAGGTGGAATTTCTTCTTCCTGGGGAACCTCAGTCTTTTTTTTAAGACCTTCAACTGATTGGATGAGGCCCACCCACATTATGAAAATTAATCTGCTTTACTCAAAGTTCTCTGCTTTAAATATTAGTCACATCTAAAAAATACCTTCAGAGCAATAACTGGAGAGATGTTTGGCCAAAACCTAGGCATAAGGGCTTAGCCAAGTTGACATACAAAATTAACTATCACATTAAAGTTTTGTCAACTTCCTTGATCTTTTTAAATAATCAGTTTTGTTTCACTAGTTTGATTTTTATTTGTTTGATTTACCCTGTTAATTTCCATTTCATTGATTTCTGCATGCATCTTTATTATTTGATTCTTTCTCCTTGCTTTGGGCATATTTTGCTTTTATTTTTCTACTTTCTTGAGATGGGAGCTGAGATTATTGACTTGAGATTTTTTTTTTCTAATCCAAGCACTTTAGTGCTATACATTTTCCTCACAACACTGCTTTAATCAAGTGTCCAAAAAACCTGGTATATTGTATTTTCATTGTCATTCAGATCAATGTATTTTTTATTTCCCTTTAGACTTCCTCTTTGTCCCACAGATTACTTAGAAGTGTATTGTTTACTTCTCAAGTATTTGGAGATTTTCTTCTGTTTCTATTTTTTATTTCTATTTTTATCCCACTGTGGTTAGAGAACAAGCTTTGTATAATTCAATCCTTTTAAATTTGTTGAGGTATATTTTATGAATCAGTATAGGATCTATGTTGGTTTATTTTCCATGAGTACATGAAAAGAGTGTGTATTCTGCTGTTTTGGGGTTCAGTGTTCTATAAATGTTAATTAGATCATCCATTTAGTTATTTATACTTTTTATTACTTTGCTGAAATTTTTATATTCTAGTTTATTTCAAGTATATTCCTAATGTTTGATGAAGCATTTTTATAATGGTTGCTTTAAAATCCTTGTCAGATAATCCTAATGTTTGTTTCATCTCAGTGTAGACATCTATTGTTTTTTCTCACTCATTTGAGACTGAGTGATTTTCTTATTGAAATCTGGACATTTGGGGTATGTTATGAATGTCTGGATCTGATTTAAATATTTGTTTTAGCAGGCCTCCTCTGACAACAGTCTGGTGGAAATAATACCAGTGGATTATTACCAAGTGGGTAAGGAATCCAGGTTCCCCTCTCAGCCTTCATGGATACTTGGAAGGGGGAGGGGCTGATAATTACTACTGGGTAGGAATGAGTTCTGGCTCCCCAGGTGGTTTCCACTGATGCCATGGTGGTGGTGGTGGGGTGACCTCATGACTTCTGGGGAGTGGTGAAAGTCCTGACTATCTAGTAGGCATCATCTAACACTACACCAGTGAGGCAGGAGCCTTGTTACCTTCAGTTAAGTGTGGAATTCAAGTACAGGAGCCCTATGTGGTCTCCACTGGCACCACACCCCAGGCTCTTTTGGAGTTAAAGGGAAAGATCTAGTCCTGAACTAAAGATTTCTTCATATCCTTGTATAATTCCCAATCATAAGCAAAAGACAGTTGAAAATTCTATCCTTTTGCTCTGCTGTTCATTCCCTTCCCCCATCACCCCTTTAACTCATTCTCTTAAGGCCCATTGCTCTTAACAGAGCTTTACAAATGTGGCCATATGACTAACTGTGGAGTGAAAAAGCTACATATCTTGTAAAGGAATTGTAGGTAATAGCTGGCATATGGAGAAAATAGTTTGAAAGGCAGAGTCTTCCTTGATCCTCTGACATCCTTCCTGTGGAGAGTAAAGAATTCTAGTAGTGAAACAATTCCACTTAGATATAATTCATGAATTACACTGGACTCACTGTGTATTGTTGAATTAAAATATCTTTCGCTTTTTTAAAACTGAAAACTTCTATTTCTAGAGTTAATTACATTACGAGTTTACCATCTAACTAAAAAATAGGTAGATTTTAGAGTGGTACAATAAAACAAGAGACATTGAATCAATGAGAGGCAGATAATACAAAGAAACAGACAAAGGTAAAATGAGTAAGGCAGAAGTCAAAGAAGGGGATCAGAGAGCTGAGAAATGTAAATGTGAACTTGAGAAGTGAAAGTGTCATGAGGAAAAAAGGAACATCTCTGATTTCACTAGGAATGAAATGTGAAGGCCTTGTTTTTGTTGTTTTGTTTGCACCACAGAAACACGTCATCTTTTGTCTATATGAGATTCCCCTCTCATCTTACTATTTTCTTCTTCTTCATTATCGAACCTCACTCCCATTCTATACACATTCTATATTTATTTACTATAGGTACTTCGTAATATATGCCTTATTGAATAACATAATGCTGGTTTGTCTGTGTATGTGCTTTAATTTCATATGTGGTATCAGGCTATAAATGTTGCTTTTCTTATGTTTTTTCAGCCCACACTATATGATCTATTCATTTTGCTGTATGTATATCTAGTTCATTGATTGTAATTCTATCATGATATCACATTGTTTGTACCTACCTTGTTTTAATTTATCGATTCCCATAGTGATAGACATCAATTTTGCTTCTGTATCCTTGGTACCACACAAAAATGTAGCAATTAGCTAAGCAAAAATTCCCACTAGTGGAATCTTTGGATAATAGATTGTATGCATGATTAATTTAATAACAACCTGTAAAATATATCTCCTGAAGAGTAATACCAGTTTACATTGTCATATTCAGTGCATAAGAAACTGTCTTCCCTCATATCATGGCCAGTATTGGTACTGACTTTCTTTCAATAATCAAATGCATGTAAATATCTAATTATTGTATTAATTTACATTTATCTAATTAGTTATGCAATTAATCATCTTTTCATATATTTGTGAGCCATTTGATTTCTCTTCCTTCATCTTTGACAGTTTTTATATTCAGTTTCTTGGTTTTTTTCCTTATTGATTTGCATGAGTCATATTTTAGATATTAAATCTTTGTCAGTTTTAGAACAATACCAGCCTGTTACTCAAATTCTCAATGCTGCCCTTTTTTGAATAAAAGTCCTTAATTTTGATGTGTTCAATTATTCATTTTTGCTTTATGGAATATCTTTTGATTTAAGTTCTAATTTTTATAGTTTTACTTTTCATTTACCTGAAGTATGCCTTCTTATATGGTAAACAAATTTATTTTTCCTGTATAGTAAGTTAGCTGTCCTCAAGTCATCATAACCACTGCTTCAAATAAATATTTTAATGGCACAGTGAAATATAAAAATAAACAATTATGGAATGTTTTAGAAGCAAAAAGGAAACTAACATATCAGGATGACTGTAGCAAGTAAAAAAGGAAATGTAGTTTCTAAACTTCTAGATTATTAGGTAGATAATTTTTTTCCTAAGGAGCAAATACTTATCCCTTTTCTACTTTGTATCATTCCAGAAAAGATCATCATATCTTAGTTTGAAATGACGAAAATAGGTTTAAAAAACAAAAGTTATTTTAAATGATAAAAGTGATAAAAATATAAATGACAAAATGTAAGGTAAAGAGCAAATTTGGATAACTCAAGTAAAAAGTTTTTTAAAAAAAACCCTCTATTATCTGTATGTATTGCATTTAAGAGATCAATTTAGGACTTTATTTACTGAGATAATTACTTTGGTTCTTCATTTTATTTTACTTACATAGATCCAGACTACAGGGAAGAGACTTTTATATATCTACTTGGGTAAACTTTCTAATACCTTAAACTCATTAACTGAAGCTTAACTGAAGCTTAACATTTTACATCTAGCTCAATTCCCCAGACACATTTTAGCCTTGCTGATGGAGTTATTTACCTACATAGGCCAAGCTCAAAGTCAGGAAGTTTATAAAACTCAGAAACTTTAAATAATATGATCTTACTATATACATTTTTGGCAGGAAACTGAGGTAATTCTATATATAATCAGGTTTTAAAAAAGAAAGATTTTATCTGAAATATACAGTAATGAGGAAAAAGTATTTTACTTCAGTTATCTGAATAATTGCTTCCATTTTCCTCCTCACTTTGCTAGTTTAGACTTGTCCTAACACAACAGAATAAATTTATGATAATAGAATTTGGAGAAAAAAAGCAGGATTTCAAGATCTAGAGTGTCATTAATTGAAATACTGTAATCCCCAAAGAGCTAATCTTTTCAGAGACTGCATTTTTTTTCTTTCATGACATAAGTATAACAAATTTACAAATTTATTTCACTGCTTGAGGTAGGAGGAACTCTTTCCTAAATTTCAAAGTAAGCTCATTTTAATGCTTAGTAAAGCCAAGCAGAGTGTTGTCAATTAATAAACATGTTTCCATCATGGGACATAGTGGAGAAGCCATAATATAAAATTTACCCTAGGCTCAAATAATTCACTTGCCTGACTTTGGGGTTCACTAGGTGATTGATAATGATTTAACTGTACTGAGTGGTCCTGGCTTACAACAGTCTTTTGCTGTTGTGTTACATTAATAGCTTTATAGTGAAGAAATTGAATTATTTCAACTTACAAACTAGTGTTGTGAAGCTATCCTAATAATATTCACTAAATGACAAATAAATAAAAACATATTAATAAGGGGAGAAAGAGGAAAAGAAAAGGTTTCATTGCCCTCAAAAGAATTTGCAATCTAATGGTGGTCAGACATGGAAATAATAGAAGGGAACAAATAAAGGTGACAGAAAAGGTAATTGCTAAAATTGTGTGTGGAATTAGTCAACTGGGGAGCTGTAAATTAAAACATTTGAGTTGCAGTGTGACTAATAAATGCTCCCACGCTGGGCTATGGGTGATAGAGAGTCTAACCTTGGTTAGGCCAGGAAAGCATGGAAGTCCACTAAAAAGGCCATTTTTAAATTTTGTTCCATCAACAAAGTCCATGGTTGAGTGCCCTTATGCTTCTGAAAACAAAAAAACAAAACAAACAAAAAAATTTAATGTATAAATTATCTGTGCCAGGGGAAAATGGTCTACCTAGCCCTGGTATTTCCAGGAGGAGGAAAACTCAACAGAGTTTAGAAATTTAAGACTTTAAGAAATGTGTACTACACAAGAAGGAGTTATTTATAATTGACTCCAAGAAGAGAAAGTTGGATAGGAGCTTGCTCATTTAATTCCTGGTGACATGGTGAGCCTCACACATGAACTGTGATTTCACTTGCAATCTCTCTAGGTTTTAAGTACTGTCTCTCATTACCAATGGAAAACATATTCTCACAATTGAGTAACCTCTTTGAGTTATAGGTGAGGAAGTATTTATCAAGATAGAAAATTTCCACACTGGGAGCTACTAAAATGCAGTTTTCACGAAGGGACACATTTTAGACACCATTTTAATGATTCTAAATCTAAACAGGTTGCAGTCCCATCCCATGCCTTCAAAGATTGTTCATTTAAACAAGATTGAGTGTATTGAAGCCACCTTGTTAAGTTCAAAAATGTATGCATAGGGACTTTCCTGGTGGCACAGTGGTTAAGAATCTGCCTGCCAATGCAGGGGACATGGGTTCAATCCCTGGTCTGGGAAGATCCCACTTGCCGTGGAGCAACTAAGCCCATGCGCTACAACTACTGAGCCTGCGCTCTAGAGCCCATGAGCCACAACTACTGAGCCCACATGCTGCAACTACTGAAGCCCATGCACCTAGAGCCCGTTCTCCACCACAAGAGAAGCCACAGCAATAAGAAGCCCTTGCACTGCAGCAAAGAGAAGCCCCTGCTCACTGCAACCAGAGAAAGCCCGCATGCAGCAACAAAGACTCAACACAGCCAAAATAAATAAATAAATAAATAAATAAATAAATAAAATTTTTTTTAAAATGTGTGCATAGGGTAGGAAATAGATCCAGTAACTATGGATTAAGGCAAATGTAAGTGGAAACTTGCTAGGAAATCTTGATCATAATGCTATACATCATACATGAGTATATGTTCATTACATCTTTTAGATGTCATTTTGAATGATGCCACCAAATGTTTATGACAGGGCTTTTTGACATTCCCAAACCATAGTATTTCTGCCATCTTGACATTCTTCAGAACACTTCCTCTACTACACAGTAGAAAGTATTTACTGTTTTCTAAAGTCACGTAAAACAATGTTCTGGGCCCCAAAATGGACTTCCGCTATTATTCTTCAGTAACAAACCACCCAACCCCAAGGCAAATCATTTTCTGAAAGCAAAATATGCAAACTGTTCCCATGTGGTCACACTCATCAGCAAGCCCAGATGCAACCATCTGCTGAGCTGAGTCAGAGCTAAACCCCTTTAGATACAATACCTGCTCACTGGCTTTTCACCTTCCCTCTTGTTTTGGGTGGAATTGTGTCCCCCCAAAAAAATATGCTCAAGCCCTAACCACTAGTACCTGTGAATGTGACCTTATTTGGAAATATGGTATTTGCAGATGTAAGCAAATTAAAATGGGGTCATACTGGATTAGTATGGACCCCGAATTCCATGACTTTGAGTCAATGAAGTGTCCTTGTTAGGAGAGAGAGATTTGAAGATATAGACACACAAAGGGAAGAAGCCCATGTGATGATGGAGACAGAGATTGCAGAGACACACCTGCAAGTCAAGAGCACCAAGGCTTGCTGGCAATCACCAGAAGCTAAGAAGAGGCAAGGAGTGATTCTGCCCTAGAGACTTCAAAGAGAGCATGACCTGAGATGGGGAGAGGAACAAATATTTTCAATCAAGTGGGCAGGAACCTGAGTCAAGGCTAGATTCCCATTTTTGCAAGGTTTAGTTGACATTTGATTCTTCCTTGGACCCAGTATGTCCTTCAAGTCCACAACCCATGGTGAGGTCTGCATGCCAGTCTTTGTCTTCTGAGCACTGAAAGGCTTTAAAAAATCTCTGCTCTGGGCTTCCCTGGCGGCGCAGTGGTTGAGAGTCCGCCTGCCGATGCAGGGGACACGGGTTCGTGCCCCGGTCCGGAAAGATCCCACGTGCCGCGGAGCGGCTGGGCCCATGAGCCATGGCCGCTGAGCCTACGCGCGTCCGGAGCCTGTGCTCCGCAACAGGAGAGGCCACAACACTGAGAGCCCGGCGTACCGCAAAAAAACAAACAAAAAAAAACCTCTGCTCTATGTTTCAGAGATTTGGGGATTATTTTTTTTGTCTCTTGTCCTGTGAAGTTTCAGAATTCAACAAACTTCTTGAGAAAGGAACCAGCCACATACTTAAGACCTGTAAAATTTCCTTTTTTTTTTTTTATCATCATCCTCACAAGAGTGACTAAAGCTGTCTTCTCTGTCCCCAGAAAGATTCTCTGTCCCTCGAAGTGTCTCTATGTCTAAATAAAGCTTGAATTCTTAATCTCTTGCCTATGCTTCACAGAAGCAAATACCCCAGAGGAAAATTAGTTGTAAATTGTCAGCTCACTTCTGATGTCTCCCCTCCCTGGAATATTATCCCCCTAATCCTTGTTGCTTTAGCAACTCTCTTATGACTTTTAACATCTTATTTTTGTATTTTAGCCAGTGTTTCTAGTTGTTCTTAGAGTTATTGTTCATCTGGAACAAACTACTTCAGCCTATCCAGTACTTTCTTATCCTGTAATTTTGCTTATCAACTTATAGAGACAACTACAGAATTTTATCTTCAGTTCTGAAGGTCTTTTAGATATTTTAATAACTTCACTCATTCATTCATTAATTCATTTCTCAAATATGTTTTGAATTGTATATTATGTACCTGGGATAGTGTTAGACACTAAGAATGTACTTATATTTTCAGTTTTCAAACTAATCACGTTCAGAATGGTGCTGAACTTTCTTGCCAATGAAACCACCTGAATTTCCCATTTTTATCAGTATTTTCAATGACAAATATGCTTTTCTCCTTTATTACAAAATTTGAAACTTGGGCCAATAATTATTTGTTCAGTTCACTCTATGAGCCTGGCACTTTACTCCTCACTTATGATTCAGAAAAAATTAGCCTCTGTTCTCTTAACAGAAACACTGATTATTTTGAGTTGTATTTTAATAACCATTAAGTTTGACCTGGATTTAGATTCAAATTGTTTCAACACAGGACAGCTAGGCAATGTCCTTGATATTTTTCTGACCTGGCTTCTGCTAAAATCTCAGTCAGTTCTACTCCTTGTGAAGACATCTGACATTCTTGCTAAATTTCTTACCCCACTGGCCTCAACCATGCCAAACACTCAGAAATCTGTCCCCTACCTGTGTAGAGACGCTCAAAATTAGATTCCTTCACCTGTCCTGGTTTCTCATACTTCATTACTTTCTTTCATTCTCTAGATATCTTTTTTTCAGTTCACTATTTCTGCCCTGAAGTCATTTCTGTGTCTACCTATTTGAGCCATGTTTCTTATGAGAGATATTTTGGGTCTTTTATGAGTATTTCCAAAGCCCATAACTTATATATAGAAATTTTCTCTACTACAAAAAAAGGTGCAAACATTAAAATAAACATGTGATTGGGGAAGGACTATATTCACATATCCTACTTCTAGCATAAATACCAGGGTCCTAAAACAGATATCTTCAATTTAATGATCATTTAAAATTTATTAGTTATTTTAACTTGACTTAGAAAGAATTTATACTTATCTGTTAGAGAATCATTAGCATGCTTTTCTCTGCTTCTGTTTGTCCTTTGAATATAGATCTGATTTTTAGAAATATACCAGGAGAATTTGGAGTATGCAGATTAAGGAAATTCAACTTCTTTATCTTTTCATATGCATGTATGAGTCTAGTAAAATCACTGAGTCATTACTAAATGTCAGAGAATGTACTAGGCAAGATGAAAATGGTACATTCCTGTCTTCCAGGTGCTCACTATATATTTGAAGAAAAATTCACTTAAATCATGTGTTTGCAAAGACAGTGACATGGGTGACTTGGGAAACATGTAGGACAAGAACTGAACAGCCTGTAGGGATGGCACAGGAAGACCTCAGAATGGGGTCTTAGACTAGGAGATTGTGTAAGCCAAGTCTGGTGGATTAGTCAGGGTTCTCCAGAGAAACAGAACCAGCAGGATAGACAGATGATAGATAGATGATAGACAGATAGGTAGATCTTACAATAAAGAAATTTATTAAAAGGAATTGGTCACATGATTATGGAAGCTGAGAAGTCCCAAGATCTACAGGCAGCAAGCTGAAAAGGCAAATGTTCTGATGGTATAGTTCCAGTCTGAGTCCAAAAGTCTGTGAAACCAGAATGCTAATAATGTAAATTTCAGTCCAAGTCCAAGTCTGAAGGTAAGAGAAGACCCATGTCCCAGCTCAGATTATCCAAGTCACATCCTATCTCTTATCTAGGTCCAGCTCTATATATTGGATGAAAAGGGTGTTGTGTAGTATTTGTTGATTACTATACAGATAGTGGAGAAAATTTATAAATATAAAACAGCTATTTTCCTTAATGAGTTATATTTTAATTGGAAACATAAGATTATAAACTTCAAAAAATATATAAGAGGACTTAAATAACAAATATGTTTAATAAAAGATGAGATGTAAACATAGAGGAAATAATAGATGATTACATGAAGTAGACAAATAACTATCACAGCTAGGCAGCTTCCTGCTAAGGTGGTCAGAGAAAGAGTAGTTTTTGAAAGTGTAAGAGGGGAATTAGTTCTTGAGGAAATAAGTAGAGGTGCAATTTGCCAACAATCGGATGGGCTGTATAAATATAATGTGTTTTGAAGGCTCATGGTATCTTCTGGACTCTGGGGAACCAACAAGTTTAGTTGTAGTGACAGATGGTTAGAGATGTTAGAAAGCTGAAATGAGTTTTTAAGAACCAAGCTGAGAATGTCATTAATATTACTAAATATTTATCAGAAATGCAGGGGTGTGATCTCTAGAAGATTCTATCTCCTGGTAATTGGAATACATATATGGAAAATTTGTAAGTGAGGAGGAAGCTGGACTAGAGCAAGAATCTGCAAACTACTGCCAATGGCCAGATCCAGCTCGCGGCTGGTTTTCGTAAATAAAGTTTTATTGGAACCCTGCCACATTCATTCACTAATGTACTGCCTTGGCTGCTTTCATGCTGCAATAGCAGAGTTGAACGCAACAGAGACCATATGGCCCACAAAACCTAAAATATTTACTTTCTGGACCTCTAAAGAAAAATTTCCAAGGCCTGAACTAAAGAGAAGAAAGCCAGTTTGAATATAAATTGTTGAATAGGTAGATGTATGCGTGAATGAACATATAAAAGATATGACAAGAAATACCGTAAATGCATAGCTACTGAGGAACACTGAATATGAGTCCAATTAAACTGAGGTTTTTAGATAAGAAACTAAAACAAGCAAAATTAGGTCATCTATTTATTAAGCATTGCCCAGCACAGTCCTGGGTCCTTGTGAAAATATATATAATAAATGCAACACATGGCTCTTGCCTTGGAGAAATTTCTTTTCAAAGAAGAAACACGTGGGCTTTCCTGGTGGTGCAGTGGTTGAGAGTCCGCCTGCCGATGCAGGGGACACGGGTTCGTGCCCCGGTCTGGGAAGATCCCACATGCCGTGGAGCGGCTGGGCCCGTGAGCCATGGCCGCGGAGCTTGTGCTGCGCAACGGGAGAGGCCACAACAGTGAGAGGCCCGCGTACCGCAAAAAAAAAAAAAAGACACGTTTTGCTTTAATGAAAGAGAACAGTATATAACAAAATATAATAAAGTTCTACATATTTGGTACCATTAAGTGCTGTTGAACTTCTAAAAAATTATGCAATTCAGACTCTGGTCACTGAAAGAAAACAAAAATAGGAGGTCAGGAAAACTAATTGATTGAAAATATTTCAGCCTCTGTTCCAACATGGATATCATGTGCAGCATAACTTAAAATGTTTGCCTGGATCTATCAGTATAATGTGAACTGATTTTAAGCAGAGTAACAAAGTCTAAATAACTTGAGAAAACTGCTCACGTGGGATATTTTGTTTCTTAAGTTCATATCATCAACATTTCTTAGTCTTTTATATGTTTTTCTGGCAGGTCCACAGAGGAACATGGCTTCTAGATACAGTAGTTTGCAAGCCTAGATTGTTTAGTGCTTTGTTTAATGCTTCTTTGAAAAAAGTCCAATTTCTTCCTGCTCTGATTTTCTGTTTAATCATTGTGAGTAATGGGTAAAATTATGAACTTCATTCAGAAAGTCCCACAAATTTTCAAATCTTCTATTCTCCTAAAGTGAATGTTTTTTAACATCTTTATTGGAGTATAATTGCTTTACAACATTGTATTAGTTTTTGCTGTATAACAAAGTCAATCAGCTATATGTATACATATATCCCCATATCCCCTCCCTCTTCCATCTCTCTCCCACCCTCCCTATCCTACCCCTCTAGGTGGTCCCAAAGCACTGAGCTGATCTCCCCGTGCGATGCAGCTGCTTCCCACTAGCTATCTATTTTACATTTGGTAGTGTATCTATGTCAATGCTACTCTCTCACTTCATCCCAGCTTACACTTCCCCCTCCCCATGTCCTCAAGTCCATTTTCTACATCTGCCTCTTTATTCCTGCACTTCCCCTAGGTTCATCAGAACCTGTTTTTTTAGATTCCATACACATGTCTTAACATACAGTATTTGTTTTTCTCTTTCTGACTTACTTCACTCTGTATGACAGACTCTGGGTCCATCTACCTCACTACGAATAACTCAATTTCGCTTCTTTTTATGACTGAGTAATATTCCATTGTATATATGTGCCACATCTTCTTTATCCATTCATCTGTCAATGGACACAGGTTGTGCTTCCATGTCTTGGCTATTGTAAATAGTGCTGCAATGAACATTGTGGTACATGACTCTTTTTATAGTTTTCTCAGGGTATATGCCCAGTAGTGGAATTGCTGGGTCATATGGTACTTCTGTTTTTAGTTTTTTAAGGAAACTCCATACTGTTCTCCATAGTGACTGTATCAATTTACATTCTCACCAACAGTACAAGAGGTTTCCCTTTTCTCCACACCCTCTCCAGAATTTATTGTTTGTAGATTTTTTAATGATGGCCATTCTGACTGGTGTGAGGTGATACCTCATTGTAGATTTGATTGTATTTCTCTAGTGATTAGTGATATTGAGCATCCTTTCATGTGTTTGCTGGCAGTCTGTATATCTTTGCAGAAATGTCTATTTAGGTCTTCTGCCCAATTTTGGATTCGGGTGCTGTTTTTTTGATATCGAGCTGCATGAGCTGCTTGTATATTTTGGAAATTAATCCTTTGTCAGTTGCTTTTTTTGCAAATATTTTCTCCCATTCTGAGGGTTGTCTTTTCATCTTGTTTATGGTTTCCTTTACTGTGCAAAACTTATAAGTTTCATTAGGTTCCATTTGTTTATTTTTGTTTTTATTTCCATTTCTCTAGGAGGTGGGTCAAAAAGCATCTTGCTTTGATTTATGTGAAAGAGTGTTCTTTCTATCTTTCCTCTAAGACTTTTATAGGGTCTGGCCTTACATTTAGGTCTTTAATCCCTTCTGAGTTTATCTTTTTATGGTGTTAGGAAGTGTTCTAATTTCATTCTTTTACATGTAGCTGTCAGTTTTCCCAGCACCACTTATTGAAGAGGCTGTCTTTTCTCCATTGTATATTCTTGTCTCCTTTATCAAAGACAAGATGACCATATGTGCATGAGTTTATCTCTGGGCTTTCTATCCTGTTCCATTGATCTATATTTCTGTTTTTGTGCCAGTACAATACTGTCTTGATTACTGTAGCTTTGTAGTATAATCTGAAGTCAGGGAGCCTGATTCCTCCAGCTCCATTTTTCTTTCTTAATATTGTTCTGGCTATTTGGGGTCTTTTGTGTTTCCATAAAAATTGTGAAATTTTTTGTTCTAGTTCTGTGATAAATGCCATTGGTAGTTTGATAGGGATTGCATTGAAACTGTAGATTGCTTTGGGTAGTAGAGTCATTTTCACAATGTTGATTCTTCCAATCAAAGAACATGGTATGTCTCTCCCTCTGTTGGTATCATATTTACTTTCTTTCATCAGTGTCATATAGTTTTCTGCATACAGGTCTTTTGTCCCCTTAGGTAGGTTTATTCCTAGGTATTTTATTCTTTTTGTTGCAATGGTAAATGGGAGTGTTTCCATAATTTCTCTTTCAGATTTTTCATCATTAGTGTATAGAAATGCAAGAGATTTCTGTGCATTAATTTTGTATCCTTATATTTTACCAAATTCATTGATTAGCTCTAGTAGTTTTCTGGTAGAATAAGATTCTCTATGTATAGTATCATGTCATCCACAAACAATGACAGCTTTACTTCTTCTTTTCTGATTTGGATTCCTTTTGTTTCTTTTTTTCTCTGATTGCTGTGGCTAGAACTTCTAAAACTATGTTGAATAATAGTGGTGAGAGTGGGCAGTGTTGTCTTGTTCCTGATCTTAGTGGAAATGGTTTCAGTTTTTCACCATTGAGAACGATGTTGGTTGTGGGTTTGTCACATATGGCCTTTATTATGTTCAAGTAAGTTCCCTCTATGCCTACTTTCTGGAGAGTTTTTATCACAAATGGGTGTTGAATTTTTTCGAAAGCATTTTCTGCATCTATTGAGATTATCATATGGTTTTTATCCTTCAGTGTGTTAATATGGTGTATCACATTGATTTGTGTTTATTGAAGAATCCTTGCATTGCTGGGATAAACCCCACTTGACCATGGTGCATGAGCCTTTTCATGTGTTGTTGGATTCTGTTTGTTAGTATTTTGTTGAGGATTTTTGCATCTATGTTCATCAGTGATATTGGCCTGTAGTTTTCATTTTTTGTGACAGCTTTTCTGATTTTGGTATCAGGGTGATGGTGGCCTCATAGAAAGAATTTGGCAGTGTTCCTCCCTCTGCTATATTTTGGAAGAGTTTCAGAGGGCTAGCTGTTAGCTCTTCTCTAAATGTTTGACAGAATTCACCCGTGAATCCTAGTCCTGGGCTTTTGTTTGTTGGAAGATTTTTAATTACAGTTTCTATTTCAGTGTTTGTGATTGGTCTGTTTATATTTTCTATTTCTTCCTGGTTCAGTCTTAGAAGGTTGTGCTTTTCTAAGAATTGGTCCATTTCTTCCAGGTTGCCCATTTTATTGGCATATAGTTTCTTGTCATAATCCCTCATAATTCTTTGTATTTCTGCAGTGTCAGTTGTTACTTCTCCTTTTTCATTTCTAATTCTACTGATTTGAGTCTTCTCCCTTTCTTTCTTGATGAGTCTGCCTAGTGGTTTTTCGATTTTGTTTATCTTTTCAAAGAATCAGCTTTTAGTTTTATTGATCTTTGCTATTGTTTTTTTCATTTCTTTTTCATTTATTTCTGATCTGATCTTTATGATTTCTTTCCTTCTGCTAACTTTGGGTGTTTTTTGCTCTTCTTTCTCTAATTGTTTGGGTGTAAGGTTAGGTTGTTTTTGAGTTTTTTCTTGTTTCTTGAGGTAGAATTGTATTGCTATAAACTTCCCTCTTAGAACTGCTTTTGCTACATCCCATAGATTTTGGGTCATCGTGTTTTCATTGTCATTTGTTTCCAGGTATTTTCTTATTTCTTCTTTGATTTCTTCAGTGATCTTTTGGTTATTTAGTAGTGTACCTCCACGTGTTTGTATTTTTTACAGATTTTTTTCCTGTAATTGATATCTAGTCTCATAGCATTGTGGTCAGAAAAGATACTTAATACGATTTCAATTTTCTTAAATTTACCAAGGCTTGATTTGTGACCCAAGATGTGATCTATCCTGGAGAATGTTCCATGAACACTTGAGAAGAAAGTGTATTCTGTTGTTTTTGGATGGAATGTCTTATAAATTTCAATTAAGTCCATCTTGTTTAAAGTGTCATTTAAAGCTTGTGTTTCCTTATTTATTTTCATTTTGGATAATGTCTATTGGTGAATGTGCGTTGTTAAAGTCCACTACTATTATTATGTTACTGTTGATTTCCCCTTTTATGGCTGTTAGCATTTGACTTATGAATTGACGTGCTCCAATGTTGGGTGCATAAATATTTACAATTGTTATATCTTCTTCTTGGATTGATTCCTTGATCATTATGTAGTGTCCTTTTGACTCTTGTAATAGTCTTTATCTTAAAGTCTATTTTGTCTGATATGGGAATTGCTACTCCAGCTTTTTTTGATTTCCATTTGCATGGAATATCTTTTTCCATCCCCTTATTTTCAGTCTGTATGTGTCCCTCGGTCTGAAATGGGTCTCTTGTAGACAGCATATACACATGTCTTGTTTTTTATCCATTCAGCCAATCTATGTGTTTTGGTGGGAGCATTTAATCCATTTCCATTTTAGGTAATTATCGATATGTATGTTCCTTTCACCATTTTCTTAATTGTTTCAGGTTTGTTTTTGTAGGTCTTTTCCTTCTCTTGTGTTTCCTGCCTAGAGAAATTCCTTTAGCATTTGTTGTAAAGTTGGTTTGGTGGTGCTGAATTCTCTTAACTTTTGCTTGTCTGTAAAGGTTTTAATTTCTCTGTCGAATCTGAATTGGATCCTTGCTGGGTAGAGTAATCTTGGTTGTATGTTTTTCCCTTTCATCACTTTAAATACGTCCTGCCACTCCCTTCTGGCTTACAGAGTTTCTGCTGAAAGATCAGCTGTTAACCTTATGGGGATTCCCTTGTATGTTATTTGTTGTTTTTCCCTTGCTACTTTTAATATTTTTTCTTTGTATTTAATTTTTGATAGTTTGATTAACATGTGTCTTGGCATGTTTCTCCTTGGATTTATCCTGTATGGGACTCTCTATGCTTCCTGGACTTATTGACTATTTCCTTTCCCATTTTAGGGAAGTTTTCAACTGTAATCTCTTCAAATATTTTCTCAGTACCTTTCTTTTTCTCTTCTTCTTCTGGAACCCCTATAATTTGAATGATGGTGCACTTAGTGTTGTCCTAGAAGTCTCTGAGACTGTCCTCAATTCTTTGCATTCTTTTTTCTTTAGTCTTCTCTGTAGTAGTTATTTCCACTATTTTATCTTCCATGTCACTTCCTGTTCTTCTGCCTCAGTTATTCTGCTATTGATTCCTTCTAGAGAATTTTTAATTTCATATATTGTGTTGTTCATCATTGTTTGCTCTTTAGTTCTTCTAGGTCTTTGTTAAACGTTTGTTGTAATTTCTCCATTCTGTTTCCAAGATTTTGGATCACCTTTACTATCATTACTCTGAATTCTTTTTCAGGTAGACTGCCTATTTCCTCTTCATTTGTTTGGTCTGGTGGGTTTTTACCTTGCTCCTTCATCTGCTGCATATTTCTCTGTCTTCCCATTGTGCTTAACTTACTGTGTTTGGGGTCTCCTTTTCACAGGCTGCAAGTTCGTAGTTCCCATTGTTTTTGGTGTCTGTTCCCAGTGGCTAAGTTTTGTTCAGTGGGTTGTGTAGGCTTCCTGGTGAAGGGGACTTGTGCCTGTGTTTTGGTTGGTAGGGCTGTATCTTGTCTTTCTGGTGGTCAGGGCTGCATCCGGTGGTGTGTTTTGGGGTGTCTGTGAACTTAGTATGATTTTAGGCAGCCTCTCTGCTAATGGGTGAGGTTGTGTTCTTGTCTTGCTAGTTGCTTGGCATGGGGCTTGCAGCAGTGGAGCTCTCTGGCCATTGGGTGGAGCTTGGTCTTAGCACTGAGACAGAGATCTCTGGGAGAGGTCTTGCTGATTGATATTATGTGGGTTCAAGAGGTCTCTGGTGGTTCATTGTCCTGAACTTGGCTCTCCCACCTCAGAGGCTCAGGCCTAACACCAGGCCAGAACACAAAGACCCTGTCAGCCACACGGCTCAGAAGAAAAGGGAGAAAAAAGAAAGAAAAGAAAAAGAAAAAAAGAAATATTAAAAAATGAAATAATTAAAATTTAAAAATAAAAATAATTATTAAATTAAAAAGTAATTTAAAAAAGAGAAGAGGGCAACCAAACCAATTAAGTCCACCAGTGATAAGCATTAAAAACTATACTAAGATAAACGTAAAAATCAGAAACAAGTTAGTCACAGAGAGCAAACCCCAAGTCTACAGTTACTCCAAAATTCCACTGCCTCAGTTTTGTGTTGATTCATCATCTATTCAGGTATTGCACAGATGCAGGATACCTCCCACTGATTGTGGGCATTTAATCCATTGCTCCTGATGCTGTAAGGAGAAATTTCCCTTTCTCTTCTTTGTTTGCACAACGCCTGGGGTTCAGCTTTTGTTTTGGCCCCACCTTTGCATGTACGTTGCCCTCAGGCTTCGGTTCCCACCCAGACAGGATGGGGTTAAAGAGCGGCTGATTAGGGGGCTCTGGCTCACTCATGCCTCGGGGAGGGAGAGGTACGGTAGTTATAATTGGAATGCAGGGCAAGCCTGCAGCGGCAGAGGCCGGCGTGACTTTGCAACAGTCTGAGGCATGCCGTGTGTTCTCCTGGGGAAGTTGTCCCTGGATCGTGGGACCCTGGCAGTGGTGGCTGCACAGGCTCCCAGGGGTTTGGAGAGTGACCTGCACTTTCACACAGGTTTCTTGGTGGCTGCAGCAGCAGCGTTAGCATTTCATGCCCATCTCTAGTGTCTGAGCTGATAGCCATGGCTCGAGCCTATCTCTGGAGCTCGTTTAGGCTGTGCTCTGCTTTCCATGGCAGACAGGGAAGGAATCCCCTCTCCTCGCACACCCCAAAACAATGGTCCCATGCCTCTTGGCAGGTTTAGAGTTTTCTCGGACTCCCTCCCATCTAGCTGTGGCACACTAGTCCCCTTCAGGCTGTGTTCACCCAGCCAGTCCCAGTCCTCTCCCTGGGATCTGACCTCCAAAGCCCGAGCCTCAGCTCCCAGCCCCCACCCGCCCCAGCAGGTAGCAGACAAGCCTCTCAGTCTGGTGAGTGCTGGTTGGCACTGATCCTCTGTGTGGGAATCTCTCTGCTTTGCCCTCTGCACCCATTGCTGCGCTCTCCTCCTTGACTCTGAATCTTTCCCGCTGATCACCCCCTTTGTCTGCCCATGAAGGGGCTTCCTAGTGTGTGGAAACTTTTCCTCCTTCACAGCTCCCTCCCAGAGGTGCAAGTCCCGTCCCTATTCTTTTGTCTTTGTTTTTTCTTTTCTCTTTTGCCCTACTCAGGTATGTGGGGAGTTTCTTGCCTTTTGGGAAGTCTGAGGTCTTCTGCCAGCATTCAGTAGGTGTTCTGTAGTTGTTCCACATGTAGATGTATTTTTGATGTATTTGCTGGGGGGGAAGTTGATCTCCACATCTTACTCCTCCACCATTATGAAGGTCCACCAGCTCCTAAAATGAATTTTGCTTTTCTTCCTCTATCTTGTAGTTGGTCACTAAACAGCTTTATGAATGCGTTTTTTAAAATTATAAATGGAGTTCAAGAACTCTATAAAAATTACCTCATAAATGATTATATAATTAACTGGCTTCAAGATTGTGCTATAAATTGCCTTGCTTTACCACGCAGTACATTGCTCAAATCCTTATCTTAAACTGGACTTTTACAATGCAGACTGAAAGTTGCTTGTGTCATTATGTTCATTTGCTTGAACGTTACATCAACATTGGCAAAACCACTAAATATGATGATAAGGAGTGTGAGAACAGGATGATAGGTATTGATTAATCAGTAATTATTATTATTATCATTCAAATAAGTTTTTTTGCATTGTTATCCTTTTTATAAATTTATTTATTTTATTTATTAATTTTTGGCCACATTGCGTCTTCATTGCTATGCGCAGGATTTCTCTAGTTGCAGCAAGCAGGGGCTACTCTTTGTTGCGGTGTGCAATCTTCTCATTGCAGTGGCTTCTCTTGTTATGAAGCACAGGCTCTAGGTGTGGGGGTTTCAGTAGTTGTGGCACACAGGCTCAGTAGATGTGGCTCATGGGCTCTAGAGTGCAGGTTCAGTAGTTGTGGCATATGGGCTTAGTTGCTCTGCAGCATGTGAGGTCTTCCTGGACCAGGGCTCAAACCCATGTCCCCTGCATTGGCAGGTGGATTCCAAACCATTGTGCCACCAGGGAAGCCCCTGTTTTATTTATTTATTTATTTATTTTTAACTTTTTTATTGGAGTAAAATTGCTTTACAATGGTGTGTTAGTTTCTGCTTTATAACAAAGTGAATCAGCTATACATATATCCCCATATCTCCTCCCTCTTCCATCTCCCTCCCACCCTCCCTATCCCATCCCTCTAGGTGTACACAAAGCACAGAGCTGATTTCCTTGTGCTATGCAGCTGCTTCCCACTAGCTATCTACTTTACATTTGGTAGTGTATATATGTCCATGTCACTCTCTCACTTCATCTCAGCTTCCCCTCCCCCCTCCCTGTGTCCTCAAGTTGATTCTCTACATCTGTATCTTTATTCCTATCTTGCCCCTAGGTTCCTCAGAACCATTTTTTTTTTTTTTAGATTCCATATATATGTGTTAGCATATGGTATTTGTTTTTCTCTTTCTGAGTTACTTCACTCTGTATGACAGATTCTAGGTCCATCCACCTCACCACAAATAACTCAATTTCATTTATTTTTTATGGCTGAGTAATATTCCATTGTATATATGTGCCACATCTTCTTTATCCATTCATCTGTTGATGGACACTTAGGTTGCTTCCATGTCCTGGCTATTATAAATAAAGCTGCAATGAACAATGTGGTACAAACTCTTTTTGAATTATGGTTTTCTCAGCGTATATGCCCAGTAGTGGGATTGCTGGTCATATGCTAGTTCTATTTTTAATTTTTAATGACAGTTTTTTTTATTGGAGTATAATTGCTTTACAATGTTGTGTTAGTTTCTGCTGTACAATGAAGTGAATCAGCTATATGTATACATATATCCCCTCTCTCTTGGACCTCTCTAACTCCCCTCCCCTCCCATTGAGGTCATCACAGAGCACCGAGCTGAGCTCCCTATGCTATACAGCAGGTCCCCACTAGCTATCTATTTTACACATTGTGGTGTATTTATGTCTAATCTCCCAATTCATCCCACAGTGGGGGAAGAGGAGGGTCAAATAAATAAGTTTTTTATGGGAGTTTTACCTCACATTATATGTCATGGATTTAAAAATCAAAATTAAAAAATGATGTATCTTTTAATTATGTGTGTTTTATTATTATAAAAGTAATGAATGCTCATTATAAAGAATTTGGATTTTTTTTTAATTTGTAAAATAAATATTAGAATATCATGATCCATAACACTATCATTCATAATAACTACTATTGACATTAAGATGAACTCTGTTATGCTATTTTTCTTATTAAAATATATAAATTTAAAACTATATCTAGAAATATATAGAGAAACATAAGTATATTTATTTTACAAAACTTGAATTATATTGTGCATCTAATTATATCTTGATTTTTCACTTAAGTTTTTATATCTTTGGTAATGTAATTTTTAATAATTGCATGAAACTTTCTAGTTTGAATAAAGCATAATTTAGGATATTCCAATTTTCCCCAACTATCCATAATGTTGCAAGCAACACATTTTTAGAAAAAAAAATCTGAAAATCTGGGTAATATGTTTACCCATGTTTTCTTTTTTTTATTGGGCTTTGTTAAACAGCTTTATTGAGATATAATTTACATAGCAGAAAATTCACCCTTTTAAAGTATACCATTCAGTTATTAGTAGTACAGTCACAGAGTTGTACAATCATCACTCTAATTTCAGAACATTTTAATCACTTCCCCCAAATCTCTATACCCATTAGCCAACATACCTCAACACCTTCTCTCCCCAGAATCTGGTAAGCACTAATCTACTTTCTTCCTGTGAATTTGACCTCATCAATACAGCTCTAGTGTAGTAACAAGGGATTACTCTGAAAGAACTGCAAGTCTCAAATCCTAATAAAAGGGAGTCTCTAGAAAAACAAAGTCAAGAGACAAAGACAATGAAGCTAGAGAAAATTTTAAACTCTGAAACCATAGGTATAGCAAACAGTAAATACAGTCTAATTCCTAGCCAGATAAACATAAAACCTCATACCAAAGGCTTATCTACCTCAGTTTCTTTTACACAACTATCATGTCTGGTTTGGAACAACATATTACAAGGCATGCTTAAAGGCAAAATATACAGTCAGAAAATGCAAAACAAACGTCAGAACCAGATTCAGACATGGCAGATATTTTGGAATTATCAGACTGGGAATTTTAAAATAACTATGATTAATATGCCAAGAGAGCTAGTGGAAAAGGTGGACAACATGCAAAAACAGGTGGGTAATGCAAGCAGAAAGTTGAAAACTAAGAAAGAATCAAAAATAAATGATGCAATCATCAGTAAACTGTACATGTCTAAGGAAAAAACCATTGACCTTGAAGATATGTCAATAGATACTTTAATATCCTAGAAGTGTGGGACAACTATAAAAGTCCTAGTATATGCATAATTGGAACACCAGGAGGAGAAGAAAAAGGGAACAGAAATATTTTAAATATTTGAAGTAAAAATGGCTGAGAATGTTCCAAAATGAATAACAGGCATGAAAGCACATATCCAGGAAGTTCAGAGAACACCAAGCAGAAAAAATACCCAAAATTCTACACCTAGGTATATCATCATATAATACTGAGACTGTAGAAAATCAAAGACAAAGAAAAATCTTGAAAGAAGCCAAAGGAAGGGAAAACCTTACCTATAGAGGAACAAGAATAAGAATTACATTGGACCTTTTGTCAGAAACCATGCAAGCAAGAAGAGAGTGGATGGAAATATTTAAAGTCTTAAAAGTGTAAAACCCCCCAACCTAGAATTCTACATCCAGAGAAATTATTCTTCAGAAGTGAAGGTGAAATAAATGATTGTTTATCAGACAAACAATAACTGAGGGAATCTGTCATCAGTAGACTTGCTTTGAAAGAAATGTTTAAGTTCTTCAGAGAGAAGAAAAATGATGTAGGTAAGAAATTCAGATCTATGTAAAGAAAGGAAGAGTATTACAGAAAGAACAAATGAAAAGAAAATAAAATCTTTCATAGCGCTTATTCTTAATTGATCTAATAAATAAATTTGATTAAAATAATAATAGCAAAAATGTACTGGTTTATTATAACTTATGGATAAGTGAAATGAAGGACAGAAGTGTAACAAAGGATGGAAGGAAGGAAATGGGAACACTCTATTGTAAGATAGCTTCACTGCTCATGAAGTGGTATAGTGTTATTTCAAAGTGACTTAAGATTAGTTACAAATGTATATGGAAAACTCAAAAGTAACTAGTGAAAAAAGTCTTAAAAATAAGTACAATGTATATGATAATAGAAGAGAGAAAATGGAATCATACAAAATAATTAAAACCAGAGAAGATGGGAAAAAGAGTGAAAGACAAAAAGAAAAACATGGGCAATGAATAGAAAACAATTTGAAATATGGTAGATATTAATTCAACTATATCAATAATCATTTTAAATATGAGTTGTCTAAAGATACCAATTAAAAGATAGAGAATTTCAGAGTAGATAAAAACAAGACCCAGGGGCTTCCCTGGTGGCGCAGTGGTTGAGAGTCTGCCTGCCGATGCAGGGGACACGGGTTCGTGCCCCGGTCCGGGAGGATCCCACGTGCCGCGGAGCAGCTGGGCCGATGAGCCATGGCCACTGAGCCTGCACATCCAGAGCCTGTGCTCCGCAACGGGAGAGGCCACAACAGTGAGAGGCCCACATACTGCAAAAAAAAAAAAAAAAAAAAAAAAAAAACAAGACCCAACTACATGTTGTCCACAGGAAACTTACTTTAAATATAAAGAAAAAGAAAAATTAAAAGTAAAGAGATAGAGAAAGAGAGATCAATGTTAATCAAAAGAAAGTTGGAATAGCTATAATATTTTAGAAAAAGTAGAATTCAGAGAAGGAAAAATTATCAGGGATAAAGAGGTCAATTCCCCAAGAAGACATAACAATCCTTAATGTGTATGCACCTAACAAGAGAACATCAAAGTACATGAGGCAAAAGCTTATAGAATTGAGAAGAGAAATAAACAAAGTCATTAATATAGATGGAGACTTCAAGACCACTCAATCAGTAATTGACAGATCCAGCAGGCAGAAAATCAGTACGGATTTAGTTGAATGGAACAGCACAATCAATCAGCTGGATCTGGTTGACAATTATAGAATACTCCATCGAACAACAGTAGAATACACATTCGTCTCAAGTTCACATGGAACAGTTACTAAGATAGACTATATTCCAGACCATAAAACACACCTTAACAAATTTAAAAGAATAGAAATCATACGATGTATGCTTTCAGACCACAGTGAAATTAAAGTTGAAATCAATAACAGAAAGATAGCTGGAAGATCCCCAAATATTTTGAGGTTAAATAACACACTTCAAAATAATCCATGGAGAAATGAAGGCTGAACAGAAATGTTAAAATATTTCTAACTAAATAAAAATGAAATACAACTTATCAAATTTTGTGAGATGGAGTGAAATGAGTGTTCAGAGAAAAATTTATAAAATTGAATTTATATATTAAAAGAATATCTAAAAATGAGAATTGTAGCATCTATCTTAATAAACTAAAAAAGAAGAGCAAATTAAAACCAAGTAAACAGAAGAAAAGAAATAACAAAAGTTAGAGCAAGAATCAATGAAATTGAAGAAAGGAAATCGATTATAGAAAATCAGTGAAACCGAAAGCTAGTTTGTTTTTTTTTAAAGATCAGTAAAACTGATTAAATTGTAGCCAAGCTAACCAAGGAGAAAAGAGAGAAGACAAATGACAAATATCAGAAATGATAGGTCATTACTACTGATCCCAAGGACACTAAAAGGATAATAAAGGAATATTATCAATTACTCCATGGCCATAAATTTGAAACCCTGGATGAAATGGAACAAGTCCTTGAGAGACAAAATTTACCAAAATTTGCACAGGAGAAATAGATAATCTGAATAAGCCTATATCTATTAAGGAAATTGAATCAATAATTAATTACCTTCACAAACAGAAAGCACCAGGCCCAGATTTGTTCACTGGTGAATTCTACCAAATATTTGTGGAATAAGGATACCAATTCCATACAGTCTGTTCCAGAAAATAGAAGCAGAGGGAACATTTCCTAAATCATTCTGAGACCCATATTACACGAATACCAAAACCAAGTGAAGTCATTAAAAGAAAGGAAAACTACAGATTCATATGTCTTAAGAATATGGATATAAAAATCTTTAACAAAATGTTAGCAAATTGAATTCAACAATGTGTAAAAGTAATTATACACCATGACCAAGTGGAGTATAGTCCATGTATAACAAACTGATAGAATGATCAAAATAACTTAGTGTAATAATCCACATCAACATTCTACGGAAGAAAAATCATGCCGTCCTATCAATAGAAGCATAAAAAGCATTTGACATAATTCAACACTCATTCAGGATTTTTAAAAAACTCAGCAAGCTAGGAATAAAGAACTTCTTCAACTTGATAAAGTACATCTATGAAAACCCGACATACAGTTAACATCATACTTAATGATGAAAAACTACATACTTTGCCCTAAAATTGAGGCAAGGATGTTCCCTCTCACTACTCCTATTTGACATCACACTGAAAGTCCTAGCCAATGTAACATGACAAGAAAAGTATACAGACTGGGAAGGAAGAAGTAAAACTTTGTTTGCAGATGCCATGATCATGTATGTAGAAAATCCCGCAGAACTGACAAAAAACCTCTAACTAATAAATATATTAAAGATTGCTGCATTTCAGAATATGTATTGGAGGTGACTAGTACACAGCTGGTGCCTTCAAGGAGTTTCAAGTCAACTAATAAGAGTTATCAAATTATAGGTGGCAAAGGAATATCCTGAGTATCTTGTTTAAAAAACAGATACTCATGGGCTTCCCTGGTGGTGCAGTGGTTGAGAGTCCGCCTGCCGATGCAGGGGACATGGGTTCGTGCCCCGGTCCGGGAGGATCCCACATGGAGCTGCTGGGCCCGTGAGCCATGGTCGCTGAGCCTGTGCGTCTGGAGCCTGTGCTCCGCAACGGGAGAGGCCACAACAGTGAGAGGCCCGCGTACCAGAAAACAAAACAAAACAAAACAAAACAAAAACAGATACTCAGACCCCATGACTTGCAACTGTGAGTCTGTAGGGCCAATTTAGGCAGTCCTCAGTTTTTATAGGTACACCTATATGGCACACTAAGACCATAATTCTAGAAACACTGGCCTCAGGATAAGGGGTATGAAAACTATGAAAAAGATAGAAAGTATGCAGTAGGTGAAAACTGTGACACAGACATGACCTCTGGGTTGTATAAAACTGACACTTTATTCTAGGTGGGTGGCTTCCCACAGTGATATTTGAATAGACTAAAATTCCAACCGTGGCCTTGGAGTCGAGTAGCTGAGCCATACTGAGCATAATTTTGCATAGGGGGCTGTGGGGATACAGAGGGGAACCGATAGCAGGGAAGGGAAGTCTTCCCAGAAGAGACCTAAGGAATTATCTACCCAAAGAAAGAGAAATAGGAAGCCTATTCCAAAAGAAAGTACCACTTACAGAGGCCTAAAAGAAGAGACAAGCAGTCGTATAGAGAGCTAATAATTCAACTTGCCTATCAAACATTATGGAGAAAAAGTACTAAGATGAAGCCTAGAGTTGGTCAGGAAACAATCACGAATAGTCTTGCATATGATATATTAAGGAGTTTTATTTCCATAGTGAGTGCAAAGGGGATCATGAAATGATTTTTAAGCAGAAGGATGCAAGTCTCATATTTCTGCCTTAAAGGGGTTGCAACTGGAAAACAGATTAGAAAGACATAAACTTGGGACTTTTGCAACTGTAGCATGATGGATTTCTTAAGCCTGCCTAAATTTTTGTAGGAAGAGACCAGTTTCTAATTTGTTTGCCACCTAAATTTCCTCCTATCCAGGAATTCATCACTTTACTCCCTGTGTCATACCTTCAGTGATTCTCGAGAGGTAGAAGCTATCATTATTTTTGTCACTTGAGCCTTCCTGAGAGTTTGAAAATTACTCATTTCACTCCCTCTAATGATCATGGGTATTACTCATTAGGATAAAATAATACTTGTTAATAATCACCAATAAATGAGGTGCTGTATTTGGCTTTATATAATAAAAAATGTCATCACAATCCCTTCCCAAGTGGTCTGTATGATTAGGGCACCTCATTGGGAATGCAAAACCCCAGAAGATATGGATCCTTCCTTGCAGAAATTAATCCTGATCACAAAATTAAGGCAAACCCTAAATAAAGATAATTCATGATAGTATATATCAAATATCAGATGAGTGGTACCTGCAATAGGTGCCTCAAAGCTTCCACATGCAGACTAACAACTGGAGAAGAGGATGCTGCTTGCGAGAGGTCATCTCACCAGGACCTCAAAAGGAAGACAAATGAATACCAGAAAGTGACAGCAAGAAGAGGCAGTCTGAAGGGGAAGACTAGTGACACCTTTAAGATTGTTTCTATTCAACACTGCTGAATATATCACTTATGCTATTTTCTTTCCCATTCCCCTGTACCTTCCCACAAATGATGTGTTTGAGAGAACAGTTCTTGTGAGATCCACCCATCATTTTAACATGATATCGCTGAACTGGAGAGGAAACAGAGATGTAGCACAATTTCACAAGATTTGTTCTTTCTGAGCATTGTCTTTGTTTTGTTCATTTTTGTTTCCAAAAGCTTAGAGCAGAGCCCAGCACATAGTAGGTATTTAAAAGAATGCCCATTGAATAAATGAATGAAGTCAAGAGTTATTTACAAGAAGTCTCATAATGCAAGTTATTATAAACTTACATCCAAATTTCAATTGTATGGGGAAAATATGTGCGAGTAAGAACACATTGCTTTAAAAGCTCCTTTAAATACAAATAATATTCAAGAGAGAACTGAACAAATATTCCACTATTTTTCAAGAGATTCTAAATTATTTTGCTATAGACTTTGATATTGGTTATTTTTTTTAAACCCAGACAATTTTTAAAAAAATTAAAAGATTATAGCAAAACTAACCAAGAGAAAAATGATCATGATCATAGATGTCTATCAATGAACAAATAATATTATGCAAACAAGAGCTAACTGAAACCTTATTTGAAGGACTGAACTCATTGTTCTTGGACAAGCCAAATTCCCTTACACAGACCCAGTTCTCTTTGATGAAGTCATCCTCCCTCCTCCCACTTCCTGCCTCCAAAACAACTTAACTAGAAGCTGGAGCTTCATTGTAACCAGAATCCCAATTTGCACACATTGGAATGTACTGAAGTAATTCAGGTCTTTCATCTTATTTAACTACTGAGCTTGGGTTTATACAAATTCATAATTGCAATTCCACACTTCAAGAAAAACATAAACAAAATTAGAAACTCTGGACAGCAACGATAATAAATGTTCAAATGGTGCCCTACAGATAAATCATATAGATACAGGATTTCAAACATCAGCCAGTGTGTGGTTCCAAGTCCTTTGAAAAGAAAGAGTTTCTTTGTGACAAGCTGATGTTAACATTTTAATTAATGGGAAGAAGTCAAATAAAAAACGATTATTCTCTATTAAATTTTTCTAAATCAAGCCACACTACACTTATGTTTAAACTATATTTTCCATTAATAAATTTACTTTAAGCTATATACATAGCTTTCAAAATGTTGATATTTATATCATTCACTAAAGTGTATTCTGAAAATGACACTTTCTCTAAAGTGCAGACTGCTGCAAGCTTTATGTTAACTGAAATACTTAAATACCACTTCAAGGTCATGAAGTTGATTCTCATAATAGAAAGTCCTTTTGTTAATTTTTACTTACAAATTTAGGAGCACAAATTCCATATAGCACTCTGGTTCATGCCCTGAGTATCCCAGTGGCAAGAAGGAACTCTTGCTTGATGTATCTTTATTGTTTCTCTGCCACTGTTATGGCTACTAAAAGGTCAGCCAGAGCTTATGGCACCAAAAGGTCATTTTTGTTATTCTAAAGAGAGAAGTTTTGACATATGATATATTATGAAGAGAACAGAGACACTAACTGATGTACTGTAATCCTAATCATCCACATCTTTTATTTCTTTAAAAGAAAGAAAAGGGGAAATTCTTTTGATTTTAATCTGAAAAAAAAACCTTTTTAAAATATTCAAAATATAAAAGGAATGAGTTACATTCCCTGTGGTCCACTTAAAAAAAATTATAATTTTGGTGAAAAGAAATTAGTAATCTAAGTTACAGCATTTCAGCTCATTTGCATTATTCCTTTCGTTTTTGCTTATCCATGACACACGTTTCTATTTTCATGAGTATCGGTTTGTAGCTTGAGGAAAGCATTTTTGAAAATTGCAGGCTTATTACTAGAAGAAAAGGAAGTCAGTTCTTTTTTCACAGCTATCTTCTCCATTTTAAGTCCAAGGATTATGAAAAAAATCTGAACTTGGATCGATGAGGAGACAATTTAGCGGCCATAGGAATGTTTTTACAAACAACAAAACAATAAATCAACGAGGTGAATTCTGAAATCTTATAGTTGTGATTGTTTTTTATACATATGTATATATAGGTATGTGTGTTTGTGTGTGTGTATACATATATCTGAGAAAAAAATTCTCTGGGTTTATTTGGTTGAAGAATTAATGGTGTTACTACAATCTCTAAACACCAAACTTGAGGACGGGATCTTAATCTGGAATCTCTGAACAGACTTGATCCTACAGGAAATCTGGGAAGACTGGAAAAATACAAAAGTTTACATTAGCGGGAGTAAGTCCATAGCTTTTGTCAGATTTTCAAAAGGAACTATGACAAAATCCAAGTTAAAAAATATTAGCAGCTGAGCTGTGATATGGAGGCCAGAAATTCCTGAACAGTCCAGTGTGTTCCCAAGGAATCTTTTCTCTTTCATTCACAAGGAGGGTACCTCCTTGAATAATAAACATAACAGAATTAATAGCATGATTATTTCAGGATAGACACTGTGCTGAGTGCTTAAATTTTGCTTCATAAATTATCTGCAAACATTTCACATATTATCTTTAATTCTTACAACAACCCTGGCAGTTAAGTATTATGATTACCATAGTTTAAGTGAGAAAATTAGAGGTGTATCATTTACGTTACTACTTGAATAGGACATCTAGAACCTACATTTCAAACACTTTTAACAGATGAACTTTTTTCTCCAGATGAAAAATGACATAGAACCATAAACAGCAAATACATGAGATCATAATTTATATGTATGCATTTTTCTTAAGTTTTAATATATAATATTTACTCTAAAGGCAATCAGTGAGAATACGAAGGTTATCTTCCACACAAAAATTCGTAAGTAGAGATTGCAGATGAAACTGGTAACTTATAACAGCTTCAACATCCAAATTATTTCTGTATTTTGTTTTGGATTGCATTATATAAAAACAATTTTGTGTCACGTAGAACAATGGCAAATTACAACAGTTTTTTAACAGCTCATACAGAAATTCTGTGATGCTCTTCCATTTAATTCATCCGGAAGACTAAAAGAGAAAGAGCAGAAAATTGTTTCAAGGCTGAATCACTAACATTATCCAACATCTGCTCTCAACCCTTAATTGTTAAATTTTCAAGTTGAAATTGGTTGATGAACAGTTCCTCATTCATTTTAAATTAACATTCTTTGGAAAATAATTTTCAAGTGTAATTTTTATCCATTCTGCATTCAACAATGTCAGTTTCTAAAGTTAGCCAAATCACTCTGTCTCTATCAAAGTTTCAGTATATATATAGCTTGTACTTCCGATAAAAACTTTAAAGCTCTGTCTTTTGGTTTTTGGGGGTTTTTTTTGCGGCACGCGGGCCTCTAACCGCTGCGGCCCCTCCCGCCGCGGAGCACAGACGCAGCGGGCATGGCTCACGGACCCAGCCGCTCCGCGGCATGTGGACCGGGGCACGAACCCGCGTGCCCTGCATCGGCAGGCGGACTCCCAACCACTGCGCCACCAGGGAAGCCCTAAAACTCTGTTTTGATTGCTTATACTTTATCTTCGATTTTCAGTATGTACAATGACATTGATATACAGCCAAATGGAGCTTCTTTGGCTTACCCCAAATTCTAGAAGGATATACAAGATAGGGAAGGCATGTTGTATTTGAGCTAATTTTAGTTAACGAAGTTTCTTTGTTAGAAAACAGGAGTATTTCTTGTCTCACTTGAAACATTTGTACTAACACTTTGCCATGGAATAGTCAATCAATTTCCATTTTTAAAAAAATGGAAGTTTTAACACTCATTGCTGTATCACTACAAATAGCTCTGAAAAATCTGCAATTGAAAGATCAGACCTTAACTATATAATTTGTCTGGCATTTATCTATCATGGTTATGAAAAGTGATGCATCTTAAGAACTACTAGATTTATCTGTGTATTAAACGAGGATAAGAAACCTAAATACAGAAATTCCTAGGCAGTCCAGTGGTTAGGACTCCATCCTCGCTTTCACTGCTGAGGGCAGTAAGATCCCACGAGACACGTGGAGTGGCAAAAAAAACAAAAAAACAAAAAACTGTAAATACATTTTCCTGCAACACCTTTTAGAAAAACCACTATTCCTACCTTCTTTCTCTTCAGTCACTACAGCCATCATTAAATCATTGCCAGTTTATTTAATGATGTGTGAAAATTTTATTCTTTCTATATTATATACTTTTCCAGTGTTTTATAGGTAAAAGTCCATCTTTATATTGTACTTTGATATATATTTTACAAAAATTATTGGAAAATCTGCAATACCCCCCTTGCCTAGTTATACTGTTAAGATTTCATGTGATATTAGACTTCTATTTACTAATATCTTGGATGTGCACTCTAGGTTTATCTCTAGATTATATCATGAGACAACAGTACCAATTGTATTTTTATCACTGCCTGTCCACTCTCATGCTTGTTGCAGTGTCTATAGTGGAAGGCTTAATGAATATTTTTCCTAATAGTGTGTGATTCTCCCTCATGTCTGATGGATTAAGTTCTTTTGAAAAAAATCCATGAATACATTTCAATGGACATATTTAAACTTTGTTGCATAAATATTTTTAGGACTATGTTCAATATATGTTTAAATTGATAATATTATTTTATGCTTGTTTATTTATGCTTCAAAATGATTTAGCAGGAAACATAAGACAATTTTTTAAATGTTATTATGTGAGACTCATTTATCCTTTAAAAAATGAGCCCATATAACAAATGACTTTTGTGTCTTCAGCTCATTTTGTGTGAGATTTTAGAACATTGCTTCATTGGATGCTTATTAGTATAGATGTAGTAGCTGTGTATTTAGTTGGTCTATGTATAAATACGGGTTCACTAGTTACTTCATTTTGAACCTAAACAATCTCATCAACTCAATTGTTAAATTAATTATTTTAAACTTCTCCTTTTAAAATATATAGTTTCAAAGAATATAATTTCACTTTACCTTGAACCCATGTAAAATTTTAAAATTCAAAGTGAATACAAAAGCACACCAATTTTAACTCAGTCAAAAACATAGAAACAAGACAAGTAAAATCTAAAACTAAGTTTTGTGCTATCACTATCTGAGCTTGTTAGGGTTAAATACCATTGTGTATATACAGGCTATTGGCCAACTTGTCTTCAGCAGCACTGATAAAAATAAATATTTTTTGAGCACCTATCTTGTGCCAGGACTGTACTTCATAATGGAGATAAAACAGACAACAAAAAAGAACAGTCTAGGCTCTCATCTTGATGATTTTAATTTAAATAAAATGTTTGTGACACCTCTGAACTATCTCCATAGATTATTGAACAGGGATTTTTCATACCTTTCTTTTAAAGCATAGCTTGCTCTTCAAAGGAAATTAGCAATGCCAATATGTAAATCATATCTTCTAATTGATATCCCTCCTGCACATACCGCTTCCCCCTCTCCAACGACATTCTAAAACCCTCTAGGAACCTGGGGAACACAATTAGAAAACCACTGCTTTGGATCTATCATCTCGCTTACTCTTGAGTTGGACTCTCTCATCTTTTTGGAAACAAAGATATCAAGCATACATCATACATCACAGATAATTTTCATTGTATTAATCAATTGTCTATAATGGAGTGCTTTTTCTTTGCAAAACAACATTTGCAGTTTGAGCCACTAGTAAAATTAACATATTCCTTAAATGTGTTATTTACACATATTCATTTCATAGAACAGTTATTTCAGTTGGAAGGTTACAGATAACCACATAATTTTTTGGTTTCTGACCACATGAGAACTTCAGTAACTAGCCTATTGATTACTTCATGAAAGAGATACCTCATTAAAAATTCTAACAGAAATTGTACCACTAAAATCATTGTTGAAATATTGAACAGAAAATAATAAAACCTATCATTATTGTTCAATAATATATAATTAGTTAATTAGTCAATATTTGTAACAGAGATCTGCAGAGTATGGTATTCCTACAAGAATATAACAGTCACATAATTTTAAAAGACTAAAAAGGAAATTAAAAATAAATGTCAGAGCTATTAATATAAAACAAGCTCTGTGCACTAGTATTTTCCAAGGGTATAAGATGGAGCAGAGAAAGAGGTGTGTTTACTTCTGTGTTAATATTTTCTTTTTTCTCTGTACAGGTAATTAGAGGTTTTTCTTAAACACAAAAGTGGTTTCCTTTTTCACATCAAAATGAGATTGAGAGAGAAAAAGTCATGTTAGTTTGAGTGATAAGACAAGAAAGTCAGTAGAGATGATTAAATAATGACACTTGTAGAGACTTGACTATACCGTTATGCTGCCTGGTTTAACCTATACTTAACACAGTAATCAGGTAAGTACACAAACGTGAACTCATCCAAAAACAAAAGTGCTCAAACCAACATATTAAGTTTCACTGATCCTAAAAGAACAACAGGTTTCATTCCAGTGTTGTTCATTATAGGTTTGTTCTGAAGGGGAGAGGTGGCCAGACCTGTCAGGGGAGGACTTGTTTGGTCTCTTTGTGTGGTATTTATAGCCCAGTCTGGTTAATGTCAATCTTCACTTTATTGGTATTCTCTTAAATCCTGAAATTTTACCCCGACTTTTCCTTATAAGCCAAATCTTCTCGTAGAGATCTCTATGTATATTTTCAGCAATATAAAAGTTCCCTGCTTCTTCCTCACAATTCTTTTTCCTATTTGCCCTCTGTTGTGATGCTTAGTGTAAATTTCACATAAGATCTCAAGTTTGGCTTGAGTATTCGCTGTTTATATACATGGGTGCTTTTTCCCCACTCTTTAGTAACCGAAATAAACAAAATCCTTTTTCAGAGTCACAAAGGCTGAATCTTTTCTGATAGACATTGTTAGTAATGAAAGTGGGAAAAACCGATCAATCAACTGCTAGGGAGACAAGGGCTTGTAAGCAACAGCTTCTATATTAAATAAAGTTATTCCATTCTCCATTGGGATGTATAAAAATCAAATAATTCATAATATAAAAAGTCAGATATTTTGTTTACCTATGCCTCTTTGTTTAAAACAATAAATCTTTGACATCTCTTTTTTAAAATAAGTACTTGGAATACCCTTAATACCTGGTGAGTTCCTTAACTGTCATTCCAGAGCACTTTATCTTTCTCTTCTACTGGTCTCAGTTTGGATTACAATAGATGAAATGTCAAGAAAGTAAAACAGAGATTGTGTGGACCTTAATGTGTGTATCAGTAGGAGAAAAAACACAAAAAAGCAATCTAACAGAAAAACAGAGGGTGCTGTATTCTATTTAGTCATTTATTTGATGCCAATAATATATTGATATACTTTTATGAAAAAACTTGGGAGACAGAGAATTTTAGGAATACAGTAAGCAGAAACTGAGGATGATTAAGATACATTTTATTTAATTCACTATTATAGAAATCATAAGATACTTAAAGATATTTCTACTTCAACACTTTTGCATCCAAGAACTGTAATAACATTTTCTAAATTAACACCAAGAAAGAAAGTCTTCATATTCAGTATATAAATATAACAAAAGATTTGTTTTAATAGCATGTCACATTCAATATTCCTTTGTTTTCCTTTCCCCTAAGTTTTAAAGTCAATAATATATTAATTATTAGTTTCTGTGGCTGAGTTTTGATGGCTACCTTTGATAGTTATATTTCTACTGATGAAACAAATCAAGTTCTTGTTTTCTAAGTTTTAAAGGTTACATTTTTATATTTCATGTCACTTAATTTTTAAGTTGTAAATTATTATACAATGTCAATGAGTTAACTAGAGGAGTTCCCAGTAAGTAGGTTTGTAGCCTTTCTGGGTTTTTAGGAGGACAGACATATTAATACTTCAAGATTTGTCATTCTTGTTCATGCATTCAATAATATGAAGAATTTTGACTGTTAAATGTCTCCATACCCCTAAAAATATATATCTTCCTATTGATTAATTTAAAACCAAACTCTACCTACCTTTTATGTGACTCAGATGTACAAATGCAATATTTGCCAATCCTTTTCCGTCCACTTCTTTAGGTGTTAACGCATTTCATAATGTCCGCTCCTCTGACTGAATCAGTATTTACTTCTGCTCCCCAATCATTTCTATCCCAAATGCCAGATTTCATTTTTTTCAAATATGATACTTATAGGTGTGGTAAAAATATCTAAATTGATCTTTGATCATTTTATCAATTTTATCCTTTGATCATTTTATCCTATGTATTCTCCAAAGCATACAGTAAGTTATTACTGGTTTAAAGATCTTTTTAAAAAAATTCTAACAGTCTAATATCTCCATATACAGACCAGCTTTTAAGTCATCTATTGCCTAATACACATGACAACCATTGGAAATACACATTATTTACTTTATGTCTTTACTTTCCAAAGATTTTACAAATAAAGTTCTTGTAATAAACTCTCCTCTTGCATATGAACATAACTTGCTTTATTTTTAAAACCACTTTTCAGAAACTTGTAAATTGAACCATATCCCTCATTGAAAATTCCAAGTAGACAACTTAAATGTAAAAGAGCCAAAAAGAAAATTCTAGAGAATAAAGAGTAGTGTAGTTGTTCTCATGTTATGGACCTTGGAGTTACTGCAAGAGGTCCAAAGTGCTAAGCAATGCTTCAACAAAACTATAATTTTGCCATGTATGCATCAAATTCAAAGGGCTGTAAATGCCCTCATGACTACCTAAACTGAAATTGATTGAATATATTATACATTCTTCATAGCTTTGGCTTTTATGTATTTTCTCAATCAATAGGCACTGTGAACTCAGAATCAAATGGGATTTTTTAAATTATTATTTTAAAAAGAGGGCTTTTTATTTGGAAAGCACGAGAACCACTTATTTAAAGTTCATATTGTTGATGTGGACCATGTACCTGAAAATATATTTTTACTGATGAGCAGAGCTAGTGCTAATCTTCAAGTTCAAAGACACTGCAGCAGGAGCTCATGCTCTGCTTTGAGGACCCAAGGGGATCAGGAGTGTCCAGCAGTGCCTTTCACACTCTTCGTGCCACGAGGTTTGGACATTCAGGCTCTGGTTACAGAAACTGGTATACTTGGTGAATGACTCTTCACCTCTGGTCCGAAAGATTCTTGAGATTTCTTTTTTTTTTAAGTCTCTCTCTCTCTCTGGAATTGCTGCTTGTGTGTCTGAACTGCCCTGGCGGCTACGGACGCTTCCTGCCTGTCCACAGCTCAGCTGTAATGTTTGAAGTGGTGTCTTGGTGTGTCAATGAGCAGGGCAGTCTGTAAAAAACAAATTTGTTTGCAAAAGATGTTTTTAAAAATCTTTCAAAGCACTTCAAAGACCGCTTCGGTTTTCCAAAACCCTTTGAACTAGCAGTGTTTCAGAATAAGAGTGAATTTCACATTATTAGAATTTCCTATGAAAAAGCTGGCCCCAAAAATGCCTCCTTTTAAAATAAGTTCAAATGTTTGTTGAAATAGTATCAAATCTTGCAACTAGTAACATCTAAGTACTGATGGATTTCTTGTGTGGAGAGTCGAACCAACTATATTGATAATCTAATGCAAAGAAATAGTTTAAATGTTAATTTTGCATATGTTGACTCATACTGTATCATTGATTTTGGTTACAAAAGAATTTCAAAATATCAGGTGTGACATTTTTCGATTAAGTTTAACCTTTAGAAAAACAGTGTGACAAAACCTGTCACAATTACTTTTATCATCGTCTCCAAGTGTGCCTTTCTTTGAAGTTAACCTTCCCACATATAATTGTCTACATAAAAGCCTCTTATAAAAATATTTCTTTATATAACTGGAAGTCTACCATCATTCTTTTTCCCTAAGAACACTTGCCCTGCATTTCTTTGCCTGAGGTCTATTTTTTCCAAAGGAACCGGCTGCTACTTTCAAATCTTTATTACATCTCTGTATCGGTGAAACTATGCACTTCACTGCACCCGTCTACATTCAGGTTCTGGAACATCTCTAAATTAAGGACAACTATGAGTTCTGGCTCTGCCAAGCCTCAGGATTTGAGAGGAAAAGTGGTTACAAGTCAGGGTTAAAAAAAAATAAAGGAGTAAAATTTATCCTGGAATTTTATTTCAGCTGAAAAGTTATGCTTGATATTTTCTGACCAGGTTGTCCATTGAAAACATTTTTTTTTCTAATTTTCACGGGCAATAACCTCCTTTCTTTCTGAAGAGTATGACCTGATATTTCTGCACAAAATACATAATATTCCTGGAACTTCCTTGTTGCTCCTGGAAACCCGTGCCATTTCTTCTGTCTCTCATAGGCTGGATGCATTTTAATTGTTAAAAGGTCTTCAAAAATTGATTTATGTTTTCATTATGGAAATATTTATTGTGGTTTGAGTGGAAAATATAATAACTGTGATGTGAAGGAAAGGGACAAGGGAGTCTAAGAAAGGGAATAAAAATTAGTTTAATGTAACATCTTTCTTCTCTACAGTCATTCCTTTTATAATATATCTTATTTGCATCTATTTCCAGGAAAATAATGCTATCATTCAGTATGGCTTTTATTTGTTTCTTAATTGCTGTGGCCACCTGAGGTAGGGGTGAGGGGTGGAGTTCCCGGTGGAGAGAGGAGCAGAAATCAAAAATTGTTTTTTAAATAATATTTAGTTCCTGTCTAGTTTTAGTTCCTGAAATTCAAATTCTTATCGCCTACATCCTTGTTGATGTCTGAGATAAGAATAAAAACTTCTTTTGGAATCCAAAAGTAAAAATCCTTATATAAATATAATATTTTTAGCAATACTCAGAAGTGTTTGAGACTTTCTCTTTATGATGTTAAACCCCATGACCAGGTAGATCATAAACTTCTGGCCACTCAACCATATGACTGCTACTGCCTGAGATTTTGACTGAGCCAAAGGTAATAACTCAAGGCTTTGACATCTTGTTCATAGAGACTAAGACTAAAAGTCTAGCCCAAACCCCAAGGGGGCAAAAAGGCTAAAAATAACTCCTTTCCTCCATTGCTTTCCAGTTGAAGATGTGGGGGAAGACTGAAAGTTGAATCATATTATCACCATGTTTTAGATATGGAAAGCAGTTTCTAGATAATCCAAACTCTACATTTCATAAATAAAGAGTAGACATGACAGAGCTTTTTAGATGTTTTAACTCAACAGAACAGTGGTTTTTCTACTCTACCACAAGGTTTTTGTATTTTAGACACAATTATTTACCTAGATTACTAAAGTAGCTTTTCAACTAGGTTGTCTTTCCCTGATCTCCTACCTTTATACTTCATTTTACACATGACTTCCAGTTGAATAGTCCTAAACATTAATTTGATCATGACACTCTCCTACCTCACATCTTTCAATGATACACTAGAGTCAAAGCAAAATATTTCCTTCGAAGTGGGATGCTCTATCTCAGAGACTCATTCATATCTTACTCCTTCTGTGATGCCTTCCTTGGCCTCACCAGCTCAGTGACATGTTCTTAGGATTTATTGCTTAACCCAATTCCAAACTGTAATTCATTAATGGATGAATTTTATAAACTATCATATACTTTATAAGTTATTGTGATTATTATTTTCCTTGCTATTCTTCATAATGTCTTGTTACAGAAAAGTATGCATATTAAGTAGTCATTTAAATGTATGACACATTAATTAACATACATGATTTGTGATGCTGTAGTAAATTGTCGAGATAACATGATGAGAATGATGAGGTTGATGATGAAGGAAAGAAGGAAGAGAAAGCACATAACAAACATGAGTTAAATGATAAATATAAAACAACCATAATTGGAAAGTTGTTCTTGGACAACACCCACGTGCTTTCTTTGGTGGTTCTTTGCATTTTCCTCACTTACTCAATGACCTAATTCTATTTTAGCAGCTCCACAACTTAGCTCTGCAAATACTTAACTAGACTGTTGATAAGAAAAGTATGGCTTCATATTTTCATTGTCTATCATCTTTATTAAAATCTACCCAATCTTGTTCTAGTCCTTGGTCATGAGAGTTAATTGTCTGTGTTCTTCCCTGCTTACCAGTATAAGATCTAATAAAAAAAATCTGAAAGAGCTTACCTAACCCACTGGCCAGCATTCGAGATATAATTACTGAAATATTCCAGAAAATGGCTTCTTGTGCTCTTCAGTTCTTTTGCTTACTTTCTGAAGATGTTCTCATTGATTTCACCCACAAGCATCAGCTAAAGTAAAACAAAGCTAGAAAAGAAGTTGAAAAGTTGTCGAAGAATCACCCTCCACAAGACTTTTGACAAGATAGCTTCACAGAGGAATTCTTTCCAAATTTCAGTAATTGGACATAATTTATGCTATAATAAAAATAATTCTAGAGCACACACATTTAAAAGCCTTCAAATTAATTTAATGGTAGTTATAAATCCAAAATGTGACACAGATGAACAAATAAAGAACACGACAGACACTTTTAACTTATTAGCTATATATACAGAAATTCCTAAAGTAAATATAGGAGTTAATTTTTTAAATCATTCAGAATAACTAAATAGAACTTTTAACAAGAATGGCAGAAAATTTATTCATATAACATATCAATTAGTTAAAGGAGCAAAATAAATGGAGATTAAAAGAAAACATTTAATTTACCATAAATTCTTCCCAGGAACAAAACAAAGGAACTCTTAATAACCATTGGAAAAATAGCTATTTCTTTGCCATGATCAAGAATACTTAGCCTAAGCTTATAGCTGACTTCATGTTAAATGGCAAAACATTAAAGGCTTTAAAAAATTAATTTAGGAACAAGACTAGATATTACAAATGTAGATATTCTAGTCAATATCATATATAAAACATAAAGAAGAAATATAGCTACTGGAAAGAAGAAACAAATATTACAATTATTTGCTAATACAAAACTGTCTAGAAAAATGCTACAAATTGAACTGAAAACCTGTTAGAACTAGTAAGGTGGATTAGCAAATTGACAAGATACAACATAAATACAAAGAAAAAGCTTTTTCTCTATAGTAATAATAAATAGTTAAATTTATTAAAATATTCTATTCATAGCAATAAGCATATAAAATAAAAGGCAAAACTTCAATAAGAAATATACAAAACCTAAAAGAAGAAAATTGTTAAAAATTTACTAAGAAATGTAAATGAAGACTTCAATAAAAGGGAGACTTGCCAAGTTTCTGGCTGAGAAGAATTAATAATATAAAGACATCAATACTTTCAAAGTAATTTATAATTTTAATTTTAGCATTTTAGTATATGTAGAACTTAGTAATTTTAAATTATACTTGATGAGGAAAATGGCTCTGAATAGGCCAGAAAAGTTTTGTAAGAAGCAAGATTGAGGAAGGGAATATATGCCATATCAGAAATTAAAATGTACTCTAAATATACTATAATCAATTGTATTTATATAAATATCAGTAGTCAGAGAGTGGAAGAAAAATGTTACCCAGAAGTAGTTCTTACTTCTTAGAACAATTTAGAAATAACCTTAGAAATGAATGGAGAAAGAAAGACAGTAAAGAAATGATGCTGGAAAATTTAGTTAAGCCTTTCATTAAAAAATTAGATGTTACTAGAAAATAAATTCTACCAAGGTAAGATTTTTGTCTATTTTAGTCACAGCTCCATCCTTAGCACTTAAAGTAATGCCTGGCATTAAAGAGTTGTTGCATGAATAGATTAAAGAGATTCCCCCACACAACATAATATATGAAAATAAATTCCAAATGTATTAAATATTTAATATGTATAATGTAGTGAAATATAGCATTATAACTAGAAAATGTAAATCAGTAGTATGTTTATTATTTTAATTTCTGATATAATATACATTCTCTTTCTTAATCTTCCTTTCTCTAAACATTTTTCTGGCCAATTCACAGCTACAATTTAAAAATATTTATTGTGTCTTACACTAAGGGAAGAATTTCTAAATATAAAGCAATGAAAGGAATTAAAAGACAAAAATGTATTTGAATGTCCTTCCAACAATATTTACAAGTTTTTACAATGTATACATCATCATAATAAAATTAATGAAGAAGATGAAAAATAAGAGTTTTTAAGAGAGGGGGAAAACAGTAACATACAACTTTTATGTTTATATAAATATATTCTTTAAAATAATGGGAAAGAACACACTAAAATATTAACAGAGCTTCTTTCTAGATGTTGAAATTGCAAGCAATCTCAAATTATTTCCATTTTTTGTATTTTTCCATTTCCTTACTATAATTTATAAATAATACTTTTTTTTTGTAAAGCCATAAATAAGAGATAAATTAAAACCCACAGTGCCATTATTTTAAGTGAATTCTCTGACCATCTTTACTTAAGCTGTTTATTGAAGCTTATTATGCCTGGCCATAATTCAAGTACATTTTGGAAACAGGAATTCCACAAGAAAGCACTGCCTATTACAAATTAAGAATATGCAATTTTGAACTGTTATTTATCAAATTTAAATACGTTCAAAAATGCAATCAGGATTTCATCTTTCTCATCAAAGAATCTCTCCTTTACCAACTTCACTAATATAATTAAATTCATTTTTTAATGAACATCAATATATTTTCTCTTCTGTCATTATAGTGTAAATCAAAAATTTAATAAGAATTTAGTAGTGATTCCAGCTATATAACTTTTACAGTTACAACTATTTAAGTTTGGTTTCAACAAACTTATTACTATGATTCTCATTTGGTGAAATCTTACTTATTTACCCAAATAGCTATACTTTGGAACTCATTTTCCCTGGGCAGCTCATTCTATTTCTATTACTCTTTCCTGGTGACAGTAATGGCTCTGGAATTTCTTTACAGAAGGCACTGCAGGATGTATCTTAAAGGTTTTTGTTTGTTTGTTTGTTTTAGATTGCATGTTTGTTTGATTGGCTAATTGATAGTGCAAAGAAGGACTCTCCACCAACTCTTTGTCTCCTTGGCCTGAGGTTGTAAGAAAGAAGGCAAAATTCTGATGTATTTAATTTGTTTGCTCTGTTTTCTCGAGCTAGGGGAAACAAGACTTTCTTGCTTACTTTACTTATATTCACTATACTGGATAGCCATTACAAATGCTAATTCTTTTCACTTTAGTTCCATGGGGCAGAATAAGCTGGTATAATGTTTTATATGGCCTAGTAAATATTCCTTATACTATTGCTGCATTAATCACAAAGTTCTTTGTTGTCAAGTATCATGTTTTTAGTGGTTCTGTATAGTATCTCATATAATGTGAGCATTTAATGACAATGATATTTCAATACACATGAAATTTGAAATGCCTATACAGATACCACTCTTGTATGGCATAACTCTCATCATTTCCTAAATTGCATAGAAAAATGAAATGACATAGGTTCTTTTCAAAGAAACCAAATTATTTACCTTGTACTCTCCCCTTCTTTTGAGTTGTAAAATCAAAACCAATGCACCATGTGCTACAAGAACCACAAAGGTATAATCCCATGTCATAAGGATTTTTAAATGTTCACTATTTGAACTGGCTTTCAGTATTAAGAAGCTGTATTCATTTAAAGAAAAAGTTCACTCTTTATGGTGATATTTTGCAGACTTATTCATAAAAAGTAAAACTGTATCCAAAATGAATTACTGTTGCTGGCTGTTTTTCTATTCAACCGTCTTTTTTTAATCATCTTTTCATTGCTCATTGAAGGACTTTGCCTATAAAATTTTAAGAAGTTACACTTAAAATAGGTACATACACTAGAACTAGCCTCTTAAATAGGATTTAATGTGACTATTGATAGCATAACATGTAGTAATAAAAAGTATAGTTCTTATCGCAGCACAAACATATTTGCATCGTTTCATATCCTGTGTATGTTCTGTGTAAAATTTACTTCCAAGAAACATAGGAGTCAACCCTTTTTTAGAGAATTTAAGAATTACATTGGAGTTAAAATAGTATTCCAGATTTTCATCAGTATTTTAAATATATATATCTATATTTAATGTACATTTTTATCTGTTACTGAGAAATCCATTTTTTCTTGAAAGATATATGTATACCAATAAGTAAATAAATATTCAGAATTATAGTGACTATCATGTTTTGAGCCAAGAATATAGAATTAATAATTGAGTTGACTCTTAATTGGCCCAGATGTCAAGTGAATGAACAAGACATAGTAGATGACATTATGGAATGTTAACAAATTTAAAACATGGGGGCTTCCATGGTGGCGCAGTGGTTGAGAGTCCGCCTGCCGATGCAGGGGACACGGGCTCGTGCCCTGGTCCGGGAGGATCCCACATGCCGCGGAGCGACTGGGCCCGTGAGCCATGGCCGCTGAGCCTGCGTGTCTGGAGCCTGTGCTCTGCAACGGGAGAGGCCACAACAGTGAGAGGCCCACGTACCGCAAAAAAACAAAAACATGGCAAGGTAGATAATTTTAGCATATTTTTTTAAAACAAAACTTTCCTCCATATCTGTATTGTTTTGTTTTTAAGGCATGCATCTAAATATGCTTTTTAAAAAACATTTTTTTCAATGTGCAATTAGTTTGCTTAATTTGCAACCTAATCCCAAAAGTCAGATGTTTCTGTGTTTAATCTACAATTTTAAACTTTATTCACATTCACCTTCATGAATTTAACTGACAGCACTCATATTTCTCCTCTACCAAATCATTTTGATGCCAAATTCTGCCACCTTGATATATATAACTAATGATAGATTTGGCTTTTCAGGCTATTTATTTTCTTTTTGAACTTTCTGTAAGTTTTTGTTAATTCATGATATACTACTTATATTTTCCTTCTAGGTCCTTCCTACTTCACAACTGCCACCTGTCTCTCTTGGAGCACTTAGGCCCACTAATCTTTTTATCTTATCAGCCTTTTAAAAATTACATAGAAACCCACAACTAGAAAGTCAACAACTTTTGATTGTAACTCAGTTTTTCCCTCTCCTGAAAAACTGAGGAGTCAATTTGAGTAGCTGGAAGAAATTGATGAGACAAATAAATAAGAGCAGAATATGCAAACTAAAATGCCTAGAGAGAACAAGCAAATAATGAAAATGAACAAAGAAGACTCTGTGTGGGACATTAGGGAGTGGTAGGGACTATGGCTAATTGGAAGCACAAGTTCTATCCAGAGAGCTGCTGCCACTCAATCCCAGCCAATTAACTTTAGCAATATCAATTACGAATTACTATACTTGTGGTTCTTAAAAGCTTCAAATAACTTATATTAAAAGAAAAAAAAAACACCTTACATGCAAAATTATATTCCTGACACACCTGACTCAGAAGAATTTTATATTTTAAAGAAATTCATAGGCCAGCCAATAATCCTATGAGTCTAGGGATACTACTTGCAAAATTCAAATCAATTAATATTCCCTGATAGCATGGTAGGCATTAACTAATGACTTTAATAAAGTAAGAAAATGATTCTTGAAACCAGTAATTAAATTTGGCAACTCAAATATAAACAGAATACTAATGATGGCTTTTTTTCTAATTAAATCACTTGAGGCTGTATGGGCTCTTATAGTTCATCTGGTTAACTCTCATTAATCCAAAATCTCCTTTCCTACATCCCTAAAGGAAAAATACCTTTCCTTAGCTTGAATATTTCCAGGAATAGAAAGCCGATAGTCCTTACAGCAGCCCATGCCACTAAAGAATGGCAAACATGAGATAATTTTCCATACCCTGCTCTGGGATCCATCTCCCACGGGTCCCAAAATTCCTCCGGACCAATGCAGAACAATAATAATTCCTTGAGAGCCATTTATTTGCTTAACATCATAGTTAGCCCTGTACATATCATCTCATTTAATCTTAAAAATAACTCCAAGTTAGATATTATTATTCCCATTTTTGAGGTAAGAAATTGAAGCTGAGAGAAGTTAAGAAATCAACCCAGGGATAAACAGGTAAATTAAAACACAATTCTTTTTTGCTCCTGAACCTTTAAAAGTATGGAGTCCAAATCACTACACTTCTGATTCTGAATCTCTACCCAATTACATGGCATATTACTGCTTTGCCACTGAAACAAAATTTGTGCCAAGAAATTTGAAGCGCAAAATTGATTTTTGATACAATTGTATATACACTTTGTATACATATGAGGTCTGCTAGTTGGAAAATTGAATTCAGCAAAGTCATAAAGTACAATAAAGGGTGCAGTAAAATTTATTGAAAGTATGATACAGCATTACATCAAGTTCATAATAAAGAAAGACTGTGTTTAGCAAAAGTAGAGAAAATGTTTCTTCTTGAATATAAAGGAGATCAAGTCAGAGCCACCTGCTAACTCTACATCTTAAGCAAAATTACTTAATTTGACTTCTGGTTTCCAATTCTGCATGTAAAGAACTTTAAGTCATCACTGCTGTCCTTACAAGAGAAAAAGTTGAACAAATTCAAAACTTTTCTTAGATTCATCAGAGAATTGAAGTCACAAGGCAAACTGCTGTCCCCAAAACTGGTGAGACAGACAGGTGGGTAGGGAGAATCACAGCTTACTGGAGAAGCAGCCCAGGAATAGAAACATCTGGTGGAGCCAGTTCCAAGGTAGGAAAACACAAACTGTGATTGACAAATTATAAAAAATAGAAAGACTTCCTTGCTTGCAGATCTGCTTTACAAGAAACATTAAAGTTCTTCAGGATCTACACAAATATCAGAAGTGGAATAAATAACAGTATTATAATATTCATTTATTTTCTTCTGTTTAATTGCTCTAAAACATAACTACCTAAAGTAACAATAGGAACATGTATTATACGTTTATAGCACATGTAACTGGAAAGTTATGACAAAAATATCACAAAGATTGGGAGGGAAGAATTAGGAATATAATGCTGTAAGGTCCACACATTACACTTGATGCAGCAAAATTTTGTTAAATTTAGACTCAGATTAAATAAAAATGTATATTATAACCTCATAAATCAATACTTTTTAAGGAAAAGAGCTATAAACATGTCAACAGAGGAGATAAAATGAAATTATGAAATATGCTCAATTAATGAAAAAGACAGAAAACTAAAATGGAACAACTAAAATACAGCAAGCAACGTGATAGTTTGATCCATTCATATCATAATAACTTTAAAGGTGAATGGTTCAAACACACCAGTTAAAAGATCAAAATTGTCAGACTGTATAAGAAAAATCAATACCCCACCATATGCTGTACTCAAGAAACCTGACTTATTATAACGCTGTAGTAAATTAAGAATGGCAAAAGGTATTCCATGCAAACGCTAAGCAAATGAAAGCTGCATTAGCTATATTAATATCAGACAATACAGATTTCAGAACAAGGAATATTATTTGAGATAAAAAGAGACATTATATACTGATATAACATAAAACTCCTAAATGTATATTCACCTAAAACAAAACTTCAAAATACATGAGGCAATAACTGGTAGGTGTGAAAAGAGAAATAGGAAAATAGATATTTAAGGTAACAAACAAATAGACACATAAGAATAAGTAATTCCAATTCTATACAATCTCTTCCAGAAAATAGAAAAGCAGGGAACACTTCCCAACTAATTTTATGAGGACAGCATTATTTTTACAACAAAATCACACAAAGCCATTATAAGAAAAGCCAACCTCAGAACAATATACCCCACGAACATACACACAAAAATCTGCAACAAGATATTATGCAATCAAATTCAGCAACGTGTTAAAAGAAAAATATGACATAACCTACTGAGGGGTTTCTCAGGTGTGTAAGGTCGAGTAATATAAAATAAAAATCAGTGAACGTGGGGCTTCCTTGGTGGCGCAGTGGTTGAGAGTCTGCCTGCCGATGCAGGGCACACGGCTTCGTGTCCCGGTCCGGGAGGATCCCACATGCCGCAGAGCGGCTAGGCCCGTGAGCCATGGCCGCTGAGCCTGCGCGTCCGGAGCTTGTGCTCTGCAACGGGAGAGGCCATAACAGTGAGAGGCCCGCATACCGCAAAAAAAAAAAAAAAAACAGTGAATGTAATTCATCATAAACAGACTAAAGGAAAAAAAAAAATATGATCTCCTCAACAGGTGCAGAAAATGTGTTTGAAAAGTTTAACATCTATACATGATAAATATCTCAGCAAATCTATAATGAAAGGAACTTCCTTAAACTATTAAAGGGCATCTACAATAAAACCTATAATGGGGGCTTCCCTGGTGGCGCAGTGCTTAAGAATTCGCCTGCCAATTCAAGGGACATGGGTTTGAGCCCTGGTCCAGGAAGATCCCACATGCCACGGAGCAAATAAGCCCGTGCGCCACAACTACTGAGTCTGCGCTCTAGAGCCTGCGGCCCACAACTACTGACGCCCACGAGCCTAGAGCCCATGCTCCACAACAAGAGAAGCCACTGCAGTGAGAAGCCCACTCACCACAAAGAAGAGTAGCCCCCGCTCGCCGCAACTAGAGAATGCCCGCATGCAGCAATGAAGACCCAACGCAGCCAAAAATAAATTAATTAATTAATAATAATAAAAAACCCTATAATGAGCATCATACTTAATGGTAGGAGACTGAATGCTTTCCTCCTAAGGTCAGGAACAAAGCAAGGTTGTACTCTCTTAACACACCTATTCAACATCATACTTGAATATCTAACCAGTTCTATAAGGCAATAAGAGGAAGGAAAAAGTTGTATTGATTAGAAAGGAAGCAATAAAACTATCTCAAGTTACAGATGACATAACTGCCTATGTAGAAAATCACTAAAAATCTCCTAGAATTAATGTGTCTTTAATAAGGTAGCAGTATAAAAGGTCAAGTATACAAAAATCAATTTTCTTCCTGTAATGACAGCAATGAACATTTGAAGTTTCAAATTAAAAAAAAATTACAATAGTCCTCCAAAAATAAATTAACAAAATTTGTGAAGTATCTTTCCAATGAAAACTGATGGTCTTATTTGGAAGAGCTAAAACTGATGGTCTTATTTAGACGACCTAAATAAGGAGAAATAGACTTTTCTTATAGATTGGAAGAAACAATGTTACTAATATATCAATTTTCCCTAACTTGATCTGCAGAACCAGTGTACTCACAAATAAAATCCCAGCAGGTATTTTTGCAGATTTAGAATAGCTGATTCTAAATTTTATATGAAAGTGCAAAGGAGCTAAAAGAGCTAAAACAATTCTAAATGATGAACTAAATTGAAGAATTCACAGTATACGACTTCAGGATGTACTATAAAACTATAATCAAGATAGATGCATATGTCAAATGAGATATTACAGGGAACTTGGAAATTGACACATATGAACATAGTCAACTGTATTTTAGTAAGACTTTAGCTTTTCAGAGCAGTTTAAGGCTCCTGGCAGGATTGAGGGGACTCTGAGGGGATGCTGAGATTACCCATATATCCCCTGACCCTACACACATATAGCATCCCCCATTTCTGACATCCCGCACCAGAGTGGTATTTCTTGCAATTGATGAACCTACATGGATACATCATAATTACCCAAAGTCCATAGTTTACATTATGATTCATTCTTGATGTTGAACATTGTATGGGTTTCCACAAATGTATAATGACATGTGGATAAACCAGGGAAATCCAAATAAGATCTGTAGTTTAGTTTATTGAATTTTACCAATGATAATTTCTTTTTATATAACTGTTCCATGGTGTATAAGATGTTAACATTAGGAGAGTTTGAGCAAAGGGTATATAAGATAAAGGTATAAGGATATATTAAATAAAAAAATAAGGTCAGGATTTGGAGTGCTTTCTTATCTGTGCGAAAATATATAAAATCAGATTTTCCCTTAAAAGTCTTCTTTTTTAAAAAAATAAATTTATTTGTTTATTTTTGGCTGAGTTGCATCTTTGTTACTGCGCACAGGCTTTTCTCTAGTTGTGGCAAGCGGGGGCTACTCTTTGTTGCGGTGCATAGGCTTCTCATTGCGGTGGCTTCTCTTATTGCGGAGCACGGGCTCTAGGCGTGTGGGCTTCAGGAGTTGTGGCTCGTGGCTCGCGGGCTGTAGAGTGCAGGCTCAGTAGTTGTGGCACACGGGCTTAATTGCTCTGCAGCATGTGGGATCTTCCTGGACCAGAGATTGAACCCATGTCCCCTGCATTGGCAGGTGGATTCTTAACCACTGAACCACCAGGGAAGCCCTAAAAGTCTTCTTGAAGGCAACAGTAACACCTTATTGATTCAAATACAAATAAATGAAATTAAACTATAAATACTAACAAAATTTTACATTTTCTGAGCAATTTTACATTTTTCTGGCATATAATATGAAATTATCCAAATAAACAAGTTTATGGGTCCTTAACTATAATTACAATAGTCATTTTTAAAAATGTGTTGGATTTTAATAAACCCCCAAAAGCTCACCAAGAAACAATTACTTTTACTAATTACATAGAATATCAGAAAGAGCTTTTCCTTTGCAGAATCATCCAAAATATGGATTTGTATAAAGTAATTTCAATCTATACTCAAATCAGACCTCTTTTCTAAATTTTATTTTTCCAGTTCTAGGAGGTGGAAGTATAATTAAGGACTGAAGCTGTAGATGCTCTTCAGATGTGAAAAAATCTTCAACAGGAAGAGGGGTTAAGAAGTTAAACCACAGTAACAATGATGCATCAGTGAAAGGCATGTTCCTTTTCTTTGGTACGGTTTAAACTAGAAAACCTGTCATTTGAAAGAATAGATGTTCTTTGAGTCATGGGTGGCAACGTTAAGTCACAAGCTTATTCTGACTTCTTAGCCTGAAGCTGAAGTCCTTGATTCTCTTTCTGACAATTCCCCTGCAGCCTTCTAGTGTGCTCTGGTTATACATGCCATAGGGATTATCTGCCAGCAATTACAAACTTTCTTCTGTGTAGGTTCCTGATTTTTAAGTCGACTGACTTGTAATTTTAACTTTTTCCTATTGCTATCTTTAATCTCAGTTAAGATGGAATTCACAGTAGTCAAAATTAAAAACAAAACAAGACAGATTTTGAACTAAATTTGAAAAATGTCTAGGATGTTGTTGACACCAGTATTATGGAGACCGCAAGGATAAAGAAATATGCAGACATACCACACAGATTTTTATGTTGTGCTTTGCTCTTCAACAACCAGTGTCGCAAGTGATAGAGAAAAGCCTCATAGGCTATTGGAAGACTTGTTCCAGGGGAATGGAATTAAAGATTGGGTTCAAATATATTTGAAACCCTTCCTAAGGATCTGGCGACCCAGATTAAAGGGGACATAATTTGCCCCATTGCATGCATGGCCAAAATCAGAGTGAGAACATGAAGTCAGGTTCTCAGCTTACTGTTCACTTTCCCACCAAAGTCAGCCTACCTCATGGGATTTACTCTTGGTCTTCTCAGGAAGTGTTTGAGAGCCTCAGAGGAAAACTTCTTGGAGGTTGGATCCTGTGTCTTCTCTTCAGGTCCCCTGCCAAGTGCAATGCACCTCCTCTTCTAAGTCCTATGAATTTCCCAGGGACTAGCGAGTGCCTAGTCCAGGACCAGCTGTGACACTGCTCCATCTCAGAACAGCTTACTTAACTCTGCCTTGAAATTCAAACTCCCAGCACCCCATGAGGCCATACCTTCTGTGGCCTCTGCATGATTCTCAGACATTCCTTAGATACCCAGCCCTAGCCTTCACCCATAGGTCTGGTTGCAGTCAGGCCTGATTATCTGTCTGTCTTCACAACTAGGTGGCAAACTCCTTGCTGTGTTCCCTCCTCTAGCTGTGTAAAGAAAAGTAAACAAGTTTTGGTGACTGACTTGGCAGTGTCCACCTCAAACAAATGGACAAACAAAAAATTAGATGGTGATGAGGGCCTGAAAATGATAGCAATATTTATAATACATTATTGTCATAGAGAGTAACTCAGGTTTGATTTAGATGGTGTCAAAGCCATTTTTGAGGAATGACTTCGAAACTCACAGCTTAATAAAGAGCTTGCCTGTAGGAGATTTCCAGGCAGAGAGGACACTAGTACAAAAGCCTCTAGTCAAAATAGGTGGTTTGTTCAAAGAACACAAGAAGGCCAGAGTGTCTGGAGGGCAGTACGAGGGCACTAAGAGATGCAGCTGGAGAGGTGGCTAGGAAAATAGGACATGGGACTTTGTAGGTCGGAGTCTGAAGTTCTAAATGCAATGGAAAGCCAATAGAGTTTTAGCATGGGCATGACAATCTTATTTTTCTTTTAAAAGAATCATTCTGGATTTTAGGGGACTGAACACAGGAGTCTAGAAGACAAGTTCATGAAATACTGCAGTAATCCAGAAGAGACGAGGTACGGACTCTTCCAAGAAAGGCAAAAGTTTGCCTCTGAGATCCTCCTTTTCCTAACCTTACACAGGTGACCAAGCCCCCTCCTGATGGCCACATTCCTTCCTTAGATATATTGATGTCTTTCGTCAGGTTAAAGTCAGGTCCTGCTGGGCTCTTTTCCAGGTGCTTTTGAAAATATCTGCTTTGATCCATAATATTCTGATTTATGGTTTAACTCTCTAAGAGTAAATTTATTTTCTAATTCTCAGAAGGCAACTCTGTTAACAGCCTTCCCATATACTATCAACTCCAAGTATGAACAAACTCGCTAAACAAAGTTTTAGAATTCCTTTTAAATATTTGTGGAAGTAGAAGAGTTAGGGATATTTTTTTTAAAAATTACCCTTCCAGGTTCTTTCCACATAGTTCCACAAAATACAGTTAATAGCATTTAAATTATAACAGCCTAAGAGCTATCAGAGACCTTGGAACTAGTAGCATTAATAATAATATCATCTTAAATTTCATAAGACTTAGAACCTTAAGATTAGTCATCACTTCTACTTCACCAACTCCTCTCCCATCTAAGTTCAGAAGTTCCCTCTACAATGGTTTATTAAGTTCTTGTGTACCTCATATTGCTTCAGAGAGAGAGGAGAGACACGATTATATAAGAAATAGGTTCTGCCCTCATGAAGCCACTGTCGACTGAGGAAAGCAAACCTTATATCCAATGAGAATACAGTTTGGATGGGACACTGCTGATCCAACCAATGCTTTTGTGTTAATTAGAAAAAAGGTACCCCTTTATCAAAATACTTTACATCCAGCTTCCCTGGTGGCGCAGTGGTTGAGAGTCCGCCTGCCGATGCAGGGGACACGGGTTCGTGCCCCGGTCCGGGAAGATCCCACGTGCCGCTGAGTGGCTGGGCCCGTGAGTCATGGCCGCTGAGCCTGCGCGTCTGGAGCCTGTGCTCTGCAACGGGAGAGGCCACAACAGTGAGAGGCCCGCGTACCGCAAAAAAATAAACAAATACTTACATCCATCTGCCAAAATATTGTTGTGACACATGGATATTTAAAAAAAAAAACAGTTTACTGCCATCTGCCTGAAGTTTGTCTAAACAAATATACAAATACATTTGTCTAAATAAATAAACAGTGTGAATGGTGTCTCCTGTGTTCCACCCGTCCTGTACAACCACACACAGCAGTGCTGGTTGGCTTTTTGCAACAAGAGGATTCCAGGAGAAGAAGGAAGGCAAGACAGAAGGGTCAGAAGGAGAAGCTGCTTGATAGGTCAAGGAGTACTTCATGGAGGATGCACAGCTGCCTAAAATTTGATCATCTTAAGCAAAACGTCTTCAAACAGTCCTTAAGATCACATATATTCATAGCATTTCTTTGTGATGGGTAAAAGAACAAAATCTCCTTTGGAGAAAGGAACACTGGACACGGAAAGATCCACTGGTTTGTGTAATATTATGAAGTCGAAGCCAGGATCCAGAAATTCTGATACTCCATTGCCTACCTTCCCACATGGCTATGCTGTTTTCTAACTTTCCCATTCCTTCGCAGTCTCAAAATTAATACTTTTAAAATATAAACACCAAGGTACACCATCCTGAACACTTAAGCCTGTGTCACTTTAGAGTATGCAAATCAGAAACACTCAGCAGTTTTTAAACCATCAAAGTCAGTACCATACCTACCTCTCGTAGAAACCCAAGACTCCTGACATTACTGAGTTGTTGTTCCCTCACTAGCTAATGCGCTGGTGCCTGCAGTATCCTTTATGGGGAAGAAAAAGAGAGAAATAAAAAAAGCTTTCAAATAATTTTGAGGTAAAGAGGTAAACATAAACACTTCTCAGAAGTGAAATTCTGGCTTTCCAGAATAACAACAGTACAATAGCAGTTGAAGAGGGTACAAAGAAGAAAACAATAACAGTATTTACCGCTGTTTAATAATGAATTGAAATATACTAGCTACCCCAATCTTCAATCTTCTTGAAGCAGACAGGATTTCCATCTGGTGATGGGACTTTCAGGATTTACAAACTCCCATGAAGGGGGATGACTCTAGGGTTAAATGTGGATAGAACCAAAAAGAGATCCCTGAAGATAAACTAAAGAAGGGCTACCTGTTTGGCTGACTGTTCATTTCCTGATTTATTTCTTTTTACCCATAATTCTGGATAATCTCAATTTAAAAGACTACTGAATACTTACAATCAGTATTCCTCAATAAGCAACTTCTATTTATATTTGTTCAAAATTGAAATTCAGAAATGAGGGACAACATTCTAGGTTCAATGGGCTGGTGTCCTATTTGTTCTAATATCTGGGACAAACATTTTTTCTACTCTAGGTTTCTGTGGGTATAACCCGTCAGTCATTTTATTTTCATCTTACCTTTTCTTCTGGTTCTAGTGTTAACTTAAAAAAAAAAAAGTCACTTGCTATTTTGTACCCACCTCCTCGCCTGCCACCTCAGCACTTGCCATTTTCTGTCTCTCTTTCTTGTCCTTCCCTCTCCCTCTCTGTTTCTTTCTTTCTCTCTCACACACACTTAGCTGAATATCTCAATTCAAGGGGAGAATTTTCCCACAAAGTTTCAACAAATGAGTTGTGATCCACCTTCTCTGCTCATTTTCTATAGTCGTATAATTTTACTTGCCTTCGTCATTTTTTCTTTTCTACCTTTCTATGCAGAACTTACTTTTCATTAGCTCAATTTTTACTAGAAATTTGTTTCAAATATTGGGGGGTTGAAGCAAGTGTGATGTCACTCAAAATAGCTATTCTCTTGCTTTTTTTGATCATTTAGGATTATCAACTTTACACCTAATGCTAAAAACTTGCCATGACGTATTTAATAAGGATATCTTGTGGTTCAATTTTTTTAAATGATTGCATGCCTGGTACTTTCAAGGACACTGTACTGCATGTGGCTTATCCCTACAGCTTTGATGTTTTCCAGAGAGACAAGATTATTTTCTGTGATGAGAGCAAGAGTGGTGGGGATGATGACTTGACTCTATTTTGTTTATTTGCTGCATTGTACTGTTGATATACGTTATGTTGTCAATTAAATTATAAGAAATGACAAATAAAGCTGTTCCTCAAAATGTAAACAAGACCGATGTTTGTTGGTTGGTTCGTTTGGTTGCCAATGAGAGGCAGAAAGTTGGCTTTGTCACAGACTGCTGTCTTCTCTCAGGTATACATTTCCTTCTGAAGGGGTGTGTGCAATTTTAAGTGTAATTTAACGGTGTTATGTAAGTCAACTATCTTGGCCATGGCAGGTTAGAAAGTGAAACAATTTCATAACTGGTTGGATAATTACTAACCCTGAAGAGGTATCTTATTTGGGCACTAAATCAAGAGTATTAACCTGTCATGATTAGATTATCCAAATTCAAAATATGTACTACACTAGAGATTACTTTTTGAAGATAAACGCACACAAACACACGTTCACATACATACACATACACACACACAAAACCTGAACTCTGAAGCCTTGACTAAGGTTAGATAAAATGTAAAATGTCAAACAGACTACATAAGAAGGTACTTAAAACATTCTTCAGGATGAGAATGCTTGGATTATGATTGAATATGAACATAAAGACTACTCAGTTAAGGAAATTTGTTGATATACAATAGCACCTTAATACCAGTACTTCATATTTGCTTAGTATTTTTAACTTCTAAAAGCACTTTCACATCTATTATATCTTTTTATATGTAATTTTATTCAACATAAAATTGCCATTGTAGTGATTGTTAAACTGCAAATAATTTAAAGAATTAATCTGTATAGGTGCATTTCAAATAGCACTTATAAAGTTCTTTCATATATACAACACTGAAATGTTTGTATTAAAACCGATTTCTGAGAAATTAGTCTACTCCACACACAGATATACAAACACATACTCCATACATACACATACAAACACAAAGAGAAAAATATTATAATTTAGGGCCTACTTAGGTAAGATGAACTGAATAAATGATCAGGCTAAATAATAGAGAAAATATTCTTTAAAACTTATATTTGCCCCTAGATTTGCAAAGAACTAACGAATAAATTGGAGTCATGTAGACCAAGAAATGGTTGACATCTTTTACGTTCTAAACAGTGTGGCCAGGAAATATCACAGACCAAGTAAATTACAATTTTGTGGGGTGAGACCAATCACAATTTAATTTGAAGCTAGCCAGGTGATTCTACTAAGGCTGAGAACTATGATATGATCACATCATTTATTTCAGTGTACAACTATCACAGTAACAGAACAAGATGCATGTACGAAAGTCGTATTCAAAATAAAAACCATCTATATTTTAATATTCTCTATTTTTAAAAAAATCTAAATTTTACTTGGGTGAAAATATAGCATATGCAATCACTGACTGGATTACATTTTGTCATCTAGAAGAGAATTAAGTTATTGTACATTGTACTATATAGTACAATGGAAACACAAAGGTTACAACCCACCAGCCCTAACTGTTATAAATTCACAATAGATCCTGAATTATGGAGGATTATCTGAGAGAACAAATGTCCCACAAAGCAAAAAGGAAATAGGTGAATATACAAATGAAAATGCCTAAGTTTGAAAAATAAAAAGCAAAATTAATTTATACATCTGTGCTTTAAATTTTGAATAAATTTTTGACTCATTAAACAAAAACATTAGGCTCTGTAGGGGGAAAATATATCTGTTTTCAATTATCTCAAGTTTGAGTTTGAAAACACAATATTAAAAATTAATGACTCTACACTTCTATTTAAAATGAGCACCTCATCTCTGACATTCTTTGTCCTCATTTTTGACCTGAGTCACATATTTCACTTGTCATTTACCCAGAGTCATAAATTCTAAAAGAACATTGCATTACTGTCAATCACTAGGTCGGCAAAAGCAAGAGACCAATGAGTTCTGCCTGACCTCAACATCACAGTAAGCCAATGAAAACATTAAAAGACTGACTTCTACAATGTTCCAGGACCCAATGTCGGCACTGTGGAGTTCCATCACCTGCAGACTTTTAACAGTAGTACCAGAATTTGGTCCAGAAAACTGTTGACTAGTACATCAATTTGTAGAGCTATTGTGCCTTAGGCATGGATGTATATTTTTTACTATGAACTATAATAACAATGACATTTAATCATACCTTCATTTACTTTCTGGCTCAGCTTCTGGGAACAAGTTCTATCCCAATTTTGTGATATTTTGAATAGAATTGATTATTGGCACCATTACCAACATAAATTGTGGCCCAACGAGTCTATCAGATGCACTTAATAAAGTTAAATGCACTAAACGTGGATATCCCAGATGGCTGAATCCTTGAACAGCTAATTAAGGTAAACTCTTGTTTCATATTTCATAAGAATAATCTTCTCTGGACATCAGCCAAAAAAAAAGGTAGGAGAGTATTTTTCCTCATGGCTAAGAGAATAGACTGTGTTTATTCACTGTGATTAGCCAAACAATTTATATGATTGTTCCCATAAATACAGTCATTTCCAAAAATTAATACAGATTTTATATCTAGTACAACAGAAGTGGGATCATCCTTATGTAGTGGTTCCTGTATTAGGAATAACAATTACACATTCATATAGCACATTACATAAATGCTAAACTGAAAAAGTTCTTTCATGCTTTTAATATGCTATATTTTTGTAAAGACAGTCTTGTGTATATTTCTGAGAGAAATCTTCATTTTAAAGCTAAGACATAATTAAATACAATAAAGGAAAATCAGCATTGAATTCTTCAAAGGTAATTGGTAGATTCTTATCGATTAAATTTGAAAACACTAAAAAAAATAAACTTTACTGTACAGAACATGAAACGAAGCATTTATACTTCATTCCCGGGGGTGGGAGAAACCTTGAGATCTAGTTACAAGCTGATTACCTGAAACAGTTAAAAAAAAAAAAAGTAGTGAGAAATACGGATGCATCTTAATTGAATTGTCCACTTCATTTTGCCCATTCTGTTCTGTAGTGTGAGCAGTAGAGTATATCCTGGTTTTAGCTATGCAGGATAAAATTCTATCTGAAGTTGGAGTCTATAGCTGGCTTTTCACAGTAAATTGACCTTGCTCAGTGCAGCTAAAGTCATAATGCTCTGTTTTATCTGGCCTGAGAGAGAAAATCGCAAATTGCTTCTGCATGATTAGTTCTGCCGCTTCAAACGTGTTTCTTCCGAGTTGGCTTCCACACTTACTGCTAAAGATATGTGCCACTGGGAACACTGATCTGACTCTGAACTTCTCCAATTAAATAACCCTTTAATTGCCAGTTCAAGAAAAGGTATTCAACAGAACAAAAAGGAATCTTTCAATCAATGTAACTTAAAAGTGTTTTTCATAGGCTATAAGCATAAAAGAGAACATCTTTTTTTAAAATGACTTATTGTAACTTTGAAATCTATCAAAATCAAATTGAATGTAAAATCAGATAAAGTTATAAAAAGAATTGCAAGTTCAGTTTGAGATGTTGGCAAATATATTTAATCACTGGCATAAGATATTCAGGGATTTTTCCCCCCTGAAATATCTAATTTACTCTAAGAATTTTAATATTATAACACACTGAAAATTTATTCCCTTTACCTATAAAAGCTTACACCCTGTTTTAGAAACTCATATGGGTACAATTTAATTTTCCCAGTCAAGGAAAAAAACACTGCATGATCAATTGTTATAAAAATACTAAGAGGCAGCAATTCCCAAATAGATAAGACTGTCCGTTTCATCTAATAATAATATTAATAGTCAAAGTAACAAAAGATCTAATGATTTACATATCCACTTAGAATATCAGGGACACAGTTCTCTAAATAAACAGTTATGCCAAAAAAATATAGTCCAAAAATCTGTTTTCCCTTCTGACTTCTTTTTTTTTTTCTTTTTCTTTTTTTCCCTTCTGACTTCTTATATCACTCAGTATAGACTCTTAAAACCAGTGACATATTAATTTTACAACTCATCAAAATATAAGCATGGTGACATTCATAATGAACATTAATTGCATTAACTGTTACAAATCCCAGAAAACATAGGATTGAATTCAGTGACAACATTCCCAAAAAAAAAAAAATAGATATTTCAAGAAATTACTTTTAGCTAAGTTCACAGATTTATCTTCTTCTAACAAAACCGCACTACCATAAAGACCTTCAAGACAATGAAAACAAAGCAAGGGAGAAGATTGGAATTTGTGAAAAAAAAAATTTGTTCTTTTGTGGATTTTTTTGTTGTTTGCTTGTTTCCTTTAGTCTGTGAAATGTTGAAGCTCTAAACTATCTTGGGGCAGATACCTATATAAAATTGAAAGCTCTTGGTAACGTCTTTGGTGAGTCAAATTTTAAATTTTAGATATTATTTTATATATTACTATATATTTGATACTAGAGATATATATATATTATACATTTAAATTGAAATAGGAGGTAGATATCAAACTAAAAGAATTATACAAGTGATTGAAAGTGTTCAAGTTGGAGACTAGAATCTATCCTTTGTGTCATCTTCTACCTCATTTTTGCTGTGCTGCTGCAGATGAAAGTTTAACACATGCTTGAAAAATAAGATTTGTTGAGTGTTTTTAAGAAAGAGTAATAAAAGAGGAATGCAAAATTCATGGGGCTAAACTGTGCTTAAGCCTTGCTATCAGATACAGATGGGAATGACCCAGAGTAGATAGATCCACTTAAAGGTGAAGAGGGAACTAGAAAGGTGTTACCTGACAAATAATTCTGCGTATCAAAAGATTTTGTTAGCCAGCCTGACACATAAATGACACATGTTGTCAACTTCTATTAATCTCTTTACAAACGATGACAGCACCAAGAAACAACCACTTTTTCCTTAAGGACTGAATGGTTTTACAAACTTCTATGCATTTTCATGGGTTAGAAATGAACATACTTCTCAGTAATGAAAAAATTTATAATTTCTATTTACAACTTAATTTGAAGATGTGAAAATGTTAGGTATTGGGTAAAGATTGTTTCATTATGTGGTATCATTATTTTAACTTTTTGTGGGAAACAGCTTAAATCAGTCCTAGGCATTTTACAAGCTTGAAGATGCTAGAACTCAAATATGTTGTACATGTAGGAATGAGTTAAGTGTTACATGAAATTATAACTTAAAAAAGGGTATTTTTAAATAAATATGAATTCTGGAATGAATTTGTTAAATCATCAGAAAAATACATGCTAATGTATGTTGCTTACTAATGAATGAAATGTTTTAAAACTTTCCTGTAAACTAGAGAAGACATATAAATACCGGAGTGCTGTTAATATGATAAAACATAATAACACCAGCCAATTCTTTGTTTTGTAAGAGAGGCTTCACATGGAAAAGTTGATAGATTAAATTAGCATCAATGAATTAGTATTCACAAAGGCAATTTACCATCAGATATTAATGTAGTTCCTTCAATTTCTCCAGAAGATTTTAATTATGTTATTACCCTTGATAAAATCTCTATGGTTTGCACTGAGCGAATACTAATTTTGTGTTCCCCACATAAACTGTTGGCAAAAAGAAAAGCTAAAATAATCAAGATTACAAATCATGTTTGCTATGTGCTAGCGAGCATGTGAACTGTGATGCTATGTTTCTATTCACTGCCTCGACCGATCTTCTTTAAAACCACAAAATAAGGTATGTAAAGGTCACGGGTAGGATTAGATCTCTACATGCTTGAACATCCCAACTTAAGAAAAAAAAATCACCTTAGAATCCTGGACTCAGGCCACCAAAGTAGCATTATGCCCTCGAGAAAGCTATTTGCAGCCTGGCTCTTATGAATAGACTTACCCACCACCAGCTGGGCTATGTTTAACACAAGAGCATCTTCCAAGATAGCTATTCATTAAATTTGGTTCATGCTCAATTATCCCTTTTCATCTTTCTCTTCTACTCCACCTATTTTCAATCAACCTGTGAACAGAGTAGGACTCCCTTCCCTACCCCATTCCCACCAAATAAAAAAAAAAGAAAAAAGAAAAAAAGGAAAGGAAGTTTAAATAAAATCAAAATATTTTGGCTTCATTACTCCTTGAGTTAGTATCTTATATTTCTCCTTCCATTTTCTGCCAAATTCTTTGAAGGATGCTTTGTGTTCACCACCTCCATCACTTGTTTCTCCTCAACTACTTGCTACCTGTCATTGTGCAGCCCTTATCATTCTACTGTAGTTTTGTTCTACAAGGTCACTCAATCAAATGTGACAATCAATTAGTGTTTCTCTTTTCCACCTCATTCAGGTTAAGCTTTAATTTCTTTCAATATGTTTGATCACCTCCTTACAAAAATCTCTTTTCTTGACTGTTGTCAAACCAAACACCGTTCTCCTATCAATTTTGATTTTTGTGACTGGACACTATTTCAGTCCAAGAGTTGTCTCTTTAGCTTCTCCTTAGTTGTCAAAACGTATCTTCAGGGACTTTTCCACCATGAATATTCAACTTTGACCCAAAACACCATATGTATAAAATCCCCCTGGAAGTCTCTATGTCTATAATGGTACCAAAATGATGCAATTGATCATTGTTAAAAGTTTTGAGCCATTTCTCTTTTCTATTTACCTGTATCCAAGTTCTAAAGGTGTCATTCCCATCTCTTTCTTCAGTGAGTGTGCCCAAATTTCTTTGTCAAGTCCAGAGCTTATATATTATATATATATTTTTATATTTACATATATTTCCAAATATAAACTGAATCTTTCTACATGCAAGCTTCACCAATACATCCAACCTAAAAATAATAAAAGCAAACCATGAGTTTACGTTTCTTCCTCCTTTCACTCAGTATTGATGACATGAACTTTCTTCTCATTACCAAGACTCAAACCTGAACATCACCTATGATTCCTAACATGTTGCTAATAATTCTTAATCTATTTTCTTATCTTCATACATTCATTTACATAAACAACATTAAGACTTAAATATTCCAGGCAGAGTTCATTCAAAAATGAAAGGAGCAAAGTGTCCATCTTTAAGTAACTAATTACCTAATTAGGGATTCAAATACATAAACAACACAGTGGTATCCCAGATTAATGTGAGGTCATTATCTTGGGGACCAAATAGAAAAAACTATTAGCCAAGAAAGGCAACTCGGGATCAAAAACAAATTTTATAGGAAAGCAAACAAGCATATTTTTTTTAATATTAAAGAGATTACAGGAGGCAAAAACTGGTCTTAAACTTGGCGAATAGAAGTGAGCTACTAATATTGAGTTGGATACTAAGGTAAGGTAAGGTAAAATAGGATGATATTTCAAAAGTAAAGATAAAGTAGTGTTAGAAAAGAAGAGGGGAGAAGTGAAAAGATAACTCCAGAGAATGATAATATTTAAGGAGCAGGAAGAGAAGATAAATTAGCAGATGTGGTTAACAGAAGAAATAAGAAAAGCACTCCCAATCCAAGAAACTGTCCTTTTATTCTTTTTGCACTACCACATCCCCTTCAGCTTTTTTATGCTCTATTATAGCATTTAATACATTATATTGTAAAGTTGATTTTCTTGTCTCTCTCCCTCATTAGATCATCAGTTTCTTGAGGACAAGAAGTGTATCTAGTTTATCTCTCTATCCCTAGAGCTTAACATATTGCCTGTAATATAAAACCCGCTCAATTCTCCAAAGAACATATACAGATCACCAACAAATGCATGAAAGGATGCTCAACATCACTAATCATTAGAGAAATGCAACTCAAAACTACAATGAGGTATCACCTCACACCAGTTAGAATGGCCATCATCAAAATATCTACAAACAATAAATGCTGGAGAGGGTGTGGAGAAAAGGGAACGCTCTTGCACTGTTGGTGGGAATGTAAATTGATACAGTCATTATGGAGAATGGTATGGAGGTTCCTTAAAAAACTAAAATTAAAACTACTATACGACCCAGCAATCCCACTACTGGGCATACACCCTGAGAAAACCATAATTCAAAAAGAGTCATGTACCACAATGTTCATTGCAGCTCTATTTACAATAGCCAGGACATGGAAGCAACCTAGTGTCCGTCGACAGATGAATGGATAAAGAAGATGTGGCACATATATACAATGGAATATTACTCAGCCATAAAAGGAAACGAAATTGAGTTATTTGTAGTGAGGTGGATGGACCTAGAGTCTGTCATACAGAGTGAAGGAAGTCAGAAAGAGAAAAACAAATACCATATGCTAAAACATATATATAGAATCTAAAAAAAAAAAATGGTCATGAAGAACCTAGGGGCAAGATGGGAATAAGGACGCAGATGTAGAGAATGGACTTGAGGACACGGGGAGGGGGTCGGGTAAGCTGGGACGAAGTGAGAGAGTGGCATGGACATATATACACTACCAAATGTAAAATAGATAGCTAGTGGGAAGCGGCCGCATAGCACAGGGAGATCAGCTCGGTGCTTTGTGACCACCTAGAGGGGTGGGATAGGGAGGGTGGGAGGGAGAAGCAAGAGGGAGGGGACATGGGGATATATGTATATGTATAGCTGATTCACTTTGTTATAAAGCAGAAACTAACACACCATTGTAAAGCAATTATACTCCAATAAAGATGTTTAAAAAAATGCTCAAAATTTTTACGGAATTAATCAATAAATGATAGTGTTATCCAAGAACACAGAAAAGAGAAATATTGGAGAAGGATGATTTGACTACACAGCAGAAAGATAGAAAAAATTAAATGAATGAATTTGATTTGGGAACTCCACTTGAAGGTCATTGGTTATTCTAGGAAGAGTTGTTTCACTAGAGTGGTGAGAATAAAACCAGGTGCAAGAGAATGAAACATCAAAGACAGTTTAAGAGTAGGCAACACAATGTAGACCACTCTTGGGATGGATTTGAGAGTTTAATTAAGGAAGGAGTTAGGGTGGCAGGTAGTGAAAGACTTATTTGCATCCCAGTCATATACCTGGAGAATCCTTCAGTAGGGAGTCTATGTTTTTCTATAAAAAAAAAAAAAAAGCAGTGTTAAGAAAAAGCAGATTAAAATAGTGACAATTCTGAGTTCACGGGATAAGAAGCAAGGTGATGTTCTAAATTGCAAATAAAGTTTGAGATGAGAGTTGAGAAAGACCTAGAGAAGTTGAGGAAGCATTTTGTGAGAAGAGCTAAGACAGAGAAGTGGTTCAGGAATTAGTTGGAGAACACTTTATTTATTTATTATTATTATTTTTTTGGCTGTGCCACGTGGCATTGCTGGATCTTAGTTCCCCAACCAGGGATCAAACCCGTGCCCCTTGCATTGGGAGTACGGAAGTCTCAACCACTGGACTGCCGGGGAAGTCATGCGAACACTTTATGGCTCTCAGGCAGAGCTGGCAACTTTAACTAGAGAAGTCTTCACAGAATCCAGATCAAGGGCAGATTTGTTTTTCTTTTTCGGAAGGAGTGGATGAAGCCTTGAGTATGTTTTTAAGCAACAACAAGAGATTTCTTTAAAATAAGTGGGAGTGATTTCCCTGGTGGTCCAGTGGTTAAGAATCTGCCTTCTAATGCAGGGGATGCTGGTTCGATCCCTGGTCAAGGAACTAAAATCTCACATACCCTGGGGCAAGTAAGCCCACACGCTGTGACTACTGAACCTGCATGCCACAACTAGAGAGCCCGTGCACTGCAATAAAAGATCCTGCATGCCACAACTAAGACCCTACACAGACAAATAATAAAATTTAAAAAATTATTTTTAATTTAGAAAAAAATATAGTGAGTGGGAGATTGATGAAGAAACTTTGGGAGAAGCGTTATCTTTGGAGGGAAGGGGAAGTTGCTAGCAACTTTTTTTTTCTGAGTAGGATGAAATATTTGGTTGAGAAAGAGGTAAGCCAATATGGTCATAAAATGAAGGGAACATAAAATTTTAATTTATCACTGAATTAGGGATTGAGATTGAAAAGAGTGGGAAAGGAATTGGCAGGTTGAGAACAGAAGAAACAGCTGAAAACAACTTCTGCATGTATTTGGAAACTTGACTAAAAATGAGGTAAATGAGTTAAATGACTTTCAAAAAGGCCACTGTATAGTATCAAGGGTTCAACTTAGATTGGAAATCATACGTTTATACTGAAGGCAATCCACGTGGTTCTGTAATTTTCTCCAGGTATATCCAAATTGCCTGAGAACAAGATTAGAGAAAACTGATAGTTTGGTTGAACCAGGGTGAGAATTAACTAGCAAAGTGAAACAACCGTGTCAGTGGCATTAAGAAATTGAAAATAATAAGGAAAGTAAAGACAAAATAGCTGTAGTATCCATTATGATTTGGGTATGAAGTGAAACCAGAAAGAGGATAACAGATGAGTAAAGTAAAGTGTGGAACTGATGTCAATTTAAAGCCAAAGGCATGTTTAGTAGACATGCTAGGGATAGAGTTGTAGTGTCAAGAAAGAATTTCAAAACGTAAGATTGCAGATGTGGAACACTTTCGGTTGTTGACAAGACACATAAGTTAAGTGGGAAAGTGGAATGATGTAAAGGATGTTAGAACAATCCCTTGAAATCACCAATAGGTAGCCCAGAGGATCCCAATCTTACCTCTTCCCTCCATGTATAGTACAAAGGTTGAATGTTAACATTTCTGGAGTCAGACAGAACTGGATTCAAATCTTAACCTTTCCTCCTTAGGTGACTAACTGTGGGCAAGTTACTCTTCTGTGTCTCACTTTTCATATCTTTCAAATGGGCATGTATCTATTTCCCAAGATTGTTGGGAGGATTACATAAGATATAAGGGTTGGTGCAATATAAGCCAATAACAGGTGGTTTAGAGTGCAAACTCTAGGGCAACACTTTTTCTGTTTGAATCCTAGCTCTGCCACCTACTTGTTTTACAACCTTAGGGAGATTAAGCTCTCTATGCCTCAGTTTCCTTGCATAAAATGCAAATAATAATAGGAACTAACTCATATGATTATTTTGAGGATTAAGTGAACCATATGAAGTCACAGCTCTTCACTTTTTTACCTGTAAGAATGGCAATTTCATATGGTTCGACATGTAATTTACATATGGTAATGCATATTATAATACATGTAAATTGATTAAGATGTGTGTGGCACATGGTAAGTGATCATCAAAAGCTATTATCAAGTGATAGCTACTAGTACTACTTTTACTGGTACAACTAATAAAATAAGAATTCTCAAATGGCCATCAAAAATAATAAAGGCTGGGGCTTCCCTGGTGGCGCAGTGGTTGAGAGTCTGCCTGCTAATGCAGGGGACGCGGGTTCGAGCCCTGGTCTGGGAGGATCCCATATGCCACGGAGCAACTAGTCCCGTGAGCCACAACTACTGAGCCTGCGTGTCTGGAGCCTGTGCTCCGCAACAAGAGAGGCCGCTGTAGTGAAGAGGCCCGCGCACCGCGATGAAGAGTGGCCCCCGCCTGCCACGAAAGCCTTCGCACAGAAACGAAGACCCAACACAGCAAAAATAAATTAATTAATTAATAAACTCCTACCCCCAACATCTAAAAAAAAAAAACTATATAAAAAAAAAATAATAATAATAATAAAGGCTGGAGACGGTGTGGAGAAAAGGGAACCCTCCTACACTGTTGGTGGGAATGTAAATTGGTGCAGCCACTATGGAGAACAGTCCAGAGGTTCCTCAACAAACTAAAAGTAGAGTTACCATATGATGCAGCAATCCCACTCTTGGGCATATACCCAGAAAAGATGAAAGCTCTAATTTGAAAAGATACATGCACCCCCAATGTTCATAGTAGCACTGTTTACAATAGCCCAGACATGGAAGCAACCTAAATGTCCATTGACAGATGAATGGATAAAGAAGATGTGGTGTGTGTATGTATGTGTGTGTGTGAGTGTGTGTGTGTATATATATATATATATATATATATATATATATATATATATATATATATTACACGGCCATAAAGAACAATGCCATTTGCAGCAACATAGATGGACCTAGAGATTGTCATACTAAGTGAAGTAAGTCAGACAAATACCATATGATATCACTTATATGTGGAATATTAAAAAGTGATACAAATGATTACAAAACAGAAATAGACTCACAGACATAGAAAATAAACTTACAGTTACTAAAAGGGAAAGGGAAGGGGCGATAAATTGGGAATTTGGATTTAACAGATTAAAAACTACTATATATAAGACAGATAAACAAGGACATATTGTATAGCACAGGGAACTATATTGAATATCTTGTAATAACTTATCATAGAAAAGAATCTGAAAAATATATATACATATACAACTGAATCACTTCGCTGTATACCTGAAACATTGTAAGTCAACTATACTTCAATAAAAATAAATTTAGGGCTTCCCTGGTGGCACAGTGGTTGAGCGTCTGCCTGCCGATGCAGGGGACACGGGTTCGTGCCTCGGTCCGGGAAGATCCCACATGCCGTGGAGCGGCTAGGCCCGTGAGCCAAGGCTGCTGAGCCTGCGCGTCGGGGGCCTGTGCTCCACAACGGGAGAGGCCCGTGTACCGCAAAATAAATAAATTAATTAATTAATTAATTTAAAAAATTTTTAAATACTATATGTGCATAAACTATAGAAACAGGAAAAAGAATTCTCAATGTGAGAAAGCCATGAAAGATTCAGGGTTAACGTAAGTTGCAGCTCAATTAAGGAAGGGCAGCAGAAGGAACATAAAAAAACAACCAAACACACGCGCGCACACACACACACACACACACACACACGTTAAAATTCACTGTCAATAGAATAAGGTTCTAAGAGTCATGCATTCTGCCATTTCCTCTAGTGCAAATCTACATCTCCTCCAGCCTTGGTAACCACAATTTTCCCCTAATTTAATTATCTGGCTTCAGTTTGTCTACTCTAATCCCCTTAACATAATGGTCTGAAATTAATCTTCCTTAGAAGCTGTTGTTCATGTACCTTTCTTTCCTTAAAAAAATGAATGAAATCCATAGTCTTCAAGTTCATCTTCAAGAACTGAGTTGACTTGGCCCAGAACAGTCCAAGAAGCCTAAATTCCACATCTGCCCTATCCAAGCCAGCTGCTTCAGCTAAACCAGGCTTTGCAAATACGATATAAACGTTTCCACCTTGTCTCCATCTGGCTCCGCACTTCAGGGCTCTTGGTTAAGGCCTCTTCATACCTCAAGATCCATTTCAAATCTACACTGACTGTTAAAACATCAGCTTCCCCATTTCACTCCTCTTTCATATCTGATCTCCTCAAGTAAAAAAGATCCTTAACATTACCTTTCATTTTTATTTGTGTGTGTACTCTATCTTATCATGAGTCTGTAGGCACTTTAAAGATAGGAATCATGTCTGAAATCTCTTTGTATTATCCACTGAACCACCACAATTGCCTTGCATAAAATTATTTTAATATTTATAGAGTTTCACAATAATTGTGGAATGACAACTATTGGGAGAATTTTTGAAAAGAATGCAAACCTTTGATACACTTAAGAGTATAATAAATATTCTCAATTCAGATGTGAAAAAATGTAGAGAACAGTGAAAAGTTTAATTATCATCTTTCTTACATCTGTGCTAGTATAAATTCTCTTGGGTTGGTCTTACAGATAGAGAGAGGGGAATCCAAAAACAGGATCACAAAGGGAAAAGACTTAAGAAAACTACTGGGCACCTTGTTATTCATCCTTTTAAATAATGGAATATAAGTTTACATGTCCATGATTGACCATAGAGGGAATACTCCAGGTGAGCATGTAGTTCTTTCTAATGAGCCCTGTGGTTAAGCTTGGAAATAGTTTCGTTATGTGCAAGTTCATTGGGAAGTTATCCCACTGGGATTCTTAAAAATTTGTGTTACTATAATATTAAGAAGAATCCATAGAATTTTAAAGATAAATAAAATTTTAGAGCTCAAAGCATACATGTTGAACATGAAGCTCAGAAAGATTGTCGTAAGCTCAAAGTCAACAAACTTTCAACTCTTTACTGTATACTAGTCTATTTTTCAGTCTTAAAAATTGTGAATTAGTATGTAAATATTATATGTTCACATGAAGTAAATATTAGCAAAAGACTTTTTAAAAATGGGGTCATTTAGATAGTTTTCTTCCTTTTGCTTTTAATTCAATTCATAGGTATGTGACTGTATGTATACACTATATACTCATAAACAATATATTAGTGTACAAGTTAAGCTACTATAACAAAGACTCCCCAGTAAAACAGATTAAATGAAATAGATGTTTACTTATCTCTCTTGTTCCAGTTTGGGTGGTCCAGGTTGAATGATAGTTGTGCTGCAAGTTGTCATTTAGAGGTCCAGAGTCATGGCATCTTCATGTTCTGTCATCTCTCAGAACCTTGTCCTCCTCCACATGTTTGGAGCTGACTCACAATCAAGTTAGTGTTCCAGTTCATAAGAAGAGAAAAGAGTGGAAACCCAAGTAGCTTGTCCTCAGTTGGAAATATCAAAACATTCTTTTTGATCAGATAGGAATGGTTTGAATTTAGTCATACGGTCAAAAGTAGCTGCAAGAAAAATTGAAAAATGGAAACTCTCTGAAAGTCATGTGCTCATCTTATTCTTGGGGGATACTAGTAGTCAAAAGGAAAAAAGAGAGAATGGAAATAGTTGATGTGTTTAACCACAGTAAGAACTTGTGCACATGCATATGCATTTATATGGTAATTTATTCATTTCATCACTTCAGAAATATTCAATGAGCGTCATATTATGTAGGAGACATTGTGTGTGGTGCAGAGAGAACTAAACTCGTCCCAGCCATGAAGCAGTTTATAGTGTAGTGGAGAAAATTGTGAAAATGAAATGAGTCTATGATGAGAGTCAACATAATTAGTATGAGAGAACATTAGGTCCAAACTTTAAGCCACAGGGTGTTCATGATGACTACAGTGCTTAATCTGTATTCATTTATCTCCTTTCTGTCTACATAAAAATTAAGTCAAGTGATTTTACGTACTCAGACAAGACTTTGCTGTAAGAAAACAAGGTAAATATAATTGGAACTAACATCTGGTTGGAAACATTCTAGGAAAAACTCTTAATTTATAAATATTTCAAGAAACTCTTTCAGTTAATTATGTGAAATATTTACTATTGTTGATGCAGGATTTTCAAAACGATGGCTCCGGCGCCTTCCCCTATAGTGTGTTTAGGGGAGAGCCAAACACAGTGCAGAAAACAAAAGGCATTTCTTCCTTCATTCATATATTCTCCAGGTCTGCATTCTGAATTGTCAGATACTCAACTGAGTTTCAATCTTAACTATTGCTTTGAGCTGCAAAATAAGCAGAAAAGCCTCCAGCTGGACACCTCCCCCTAAATATTTTATTTTCTCCAAATAAACATGGTGATCCTCATCCATCATCCTCCCTCAACCAAAGCGAAGATTCACCTATTCCCTTTCACTATTTTTTTTTTGTCTCTTTAGATTCCATAAGTTAAATCACTTAAAACAAATGTTTTGTGAAAGCAACCAAATTGGCAAAGCCTTCTTCATAAATCAAGGCATAATCCTTCCTTCAGTATGCTTCGTCATACTGTTCAAAACAGCTATGACTTATGCAACACAGCATTATTTCTGTGTATAAGGGGGAAAGCTTCTCTCACACTCACCCCACTCATGCCACCACTCTCTTGAATAAACAAAGACTGAGGATTTCAAGTCTTGTTATTTTTCCCACTTATCCCCCAAGTAAGCATATAGTTATGTATCAGGTTGCAGAAAGCATGATATACTCAAAATTAAATAGACAGGAAACCCCTTGGTTCTGCTAAGAGGACAAATCAGACTCCAGCACACTGGAATGAGCTTGGATTCTTACTTCTGATGTTGTACATCAAGCATCTGATATTGCCAAATAGCAAGAAAATTCTGATAGTGTTAAAGGATATTTAACAAAGAAGTTCAAAAATATCTTTTCAGCTCTAGACTGATTAAATGAATACTACCCTTTGCTTTATACATTTCTAAAAAATATTTTAAGATGATGCATAATGCCATTTTATATGCTACTGATTATAGCTTCAGACATCAATTATTCCACAAATATTTATTGAGCACCTACTGTGTGTTGTGCAACACACACATCCATAGGGATACAAAGGTGAAAAAGGGAGCATGCTCTTTTATATAATCATTGTAAAATGCATCAATTATGGGCTAGTTTTACTGTTTATTATAAATGGTTAACTCTACTCAGAAAAGTTTATTCCTGTAACAATAACAGAAATTAGCATGCCTCTTATGACAGCAGCTTTCTTTTTTTATGAAGCCATTCTTCACACTCCGAGATTCCTAAATATTTTTTAAAATCAGCTCTATTGAGGTATAACTTACTTACAAATTCGCCTATTTGAAGTGTTAGATGAGTTTTGACAAATGTACATACCCATGCAACCACCATCGTAATCACTTTCAGTTTATCTTAAAAGAACTCATAATCTGGACTGCTTAATTGAAGGGTGCACAGTAATGACTACGGAGCAGATGGGCACTTAGACATCAGCGCTCCCTCCTAACGTGCTAAGTAGAGTCATTATGAAAAGTGAATAACTCTAAGGGTGAGGATATCCTCAACAACCTCACTCCTACTTGTGGGTTGAAAATTAGGCGTAAGAAGGCCAACTGCCAGATAATGCTGTTGCTCTGAGGCTTGTGTACAAACTGAAAGGTTGAAGTGCACGCTTTCAGCACCAGGATCCGTTCCCAGGGGCTCCCCTCTTCTCTCCAGGGCTTACACCAGCCGAAGCAATACTGCTCCAACCTCTGAGCCCTCACCCTCACGCTCACCCCGCAGACAGGCATATTGTCCCGTCTGGAGTGTCCTCTTCACCAACACATTCCAAGCTGTTTTGGCTCGGGAGAATCTAAACTCGGGCCTGATGACAGATAACTAAAATCTTTTAAGAGAACTCTGAAAAGAAAAAAAAAAAAAAATAGGAAGGACCTAGAGCTACATGTCAACTCACACTGTGTTGTCAGCTACTTTAGCTGACCGAGAAATACAATTCGTTCGAATGGAAGAAGTTTCAATGATAACCTTGTTGGGAAATGATATCAAAGGACAAAAGGTGTCACTCTGAAATGTGTAACTCAGTACCATCAGCAGTGTTCATTTCTGGGGCCATTTTAACTCTTAAAACTATTGCACTGTGGGTATCACTTATGCCCGAGACTAATTTATTGGTAGGGTCCAAGATTACGTGTATGCAGAATAAGTCTAGGTAGAAAATGTGTAATATACTGTTTAGGCTTCAGCAAAGTTAAGGTAAAAGTACTCATTAAACTAAAAATACGCACTAGCTCAGTTACCTTAATTTAGATATTAATCTTCATTTCTCTTGGTTGTACCATTTTCATTTGAGGGCCCCAGTTTGTCCTGGGAGGTTCTTATCACTTACAAGATGTTTAGTAGCAGTTCTAAACAGAAGAGGTGGTTTTAGTTTACTAACTGTGTCATAACGAGCAGTCTTACTGGAAGTTTGAAATAGTCCCTAGAAGCTAACCTTTATGGTCAGGTAAAAAATGAACTGTTAATGCCTTAGGTATGTAGGTAATAAGTCAAAGGCATGTATGTGTAAGTAGATTTTTTTACCATTCCAGTTGTTAGCTTGTTTTCTCTATTTTTATTTGTATACTCAAAACACTTTCACTCTTTCATGCTATTCCTTTAATTTCTGAAAATTGAACTGAAAAAAAAAAAAAAACCAGGTCATATGTCAAAATATTTTTAATGCCTGACTTAGATTAAAAGGTTTGTATCCTCAAACCTTCTATCATGAATAATAGACCTTTTACACAATCTCTTCACTGCTTGTAATTTTGAAATATAAAGGCCTTGAACTTTTATAAAAACAAATATCTTCTAAGTTTAATATATGAGGACTAAGATTATTTTATAATAATATGTTTTATAAAAAATAGTTTGCTCTAATAATTTTATTGAAAAATTGCTGTTAATTACTACAGAGGTAAAACATGTCAGTATTTCATCTTGTGTCCTTTCACTGGTGAATTAAAATATTTTAAAACTCAATTAAACTATTTGGAAAGCACATATGCATCATTCGCTTTTCTGCATTAGTTATTTTTCTAAAATAGGCATATTCAGTAAAACAATGTTCATATAAAAAAAAAAGGTTATTTGACTCTATTCTTAATGGTTCTCAACTTGAACTTAGGTACCTCTAAGTTTAGCATAGATACGTCTTTGTTATCTGACGTTAACTTTAACAGCAAGTGTCAAAATTCCGTGGCCCAATTTATGACTGCATGAGCAATTCACTACAGAAAATGTGGGCGGGGATTTTTAAAATTAACCCTTTTTTTTTTTTTTTTTTTTTTGCGTTATGCAGGCCTCTCACTGCTGTGGCCCCTCCCGCCGCAGAGCACAGGCTGGGGACGCGCGGGCCCAACCGCTCCACGGCACGTGGGATCCTCCCGGACTGGGGCACGAACCCTTGTCCCCTGCATCGGCAGGTGGACTCTCAACCACTGCGCCACCAGGGAAGCCCAAAATTAACCCTTTAACAGAGCAAAAATAATCCAGAGTCCTGACTGTTCTTCCAAATTGTCTACTCTCATTCAACATTCATTCAAGAGATATTTTTAAGTGTCTACTACATGAAAAGATCCCTGTTCTCCAGAGAATCTGGCCCCAGTATTAACAATGACCAAGAAAAACATGGAGAAATAGCAAAAGGCAAGGAGTCTGACTCTTTTTGATCCCCAGGCATTTTTTAAATTTCTTTTTGTAGCAGTAAGTCCTCCTGAGTCAGAGTTGGAAATAAATCCTCTCTCTGCTTGGCCAAGAGTGAAGAGAACTATCCACCAACACCAACCCTCACAAACACACTTGCTTTAACTCACATAGTGTTCCCGTGAATTTTTGAAAGCTGCATCTCTATCCTGAATCTGATCAGCAAGATGATAATTCCTTTTTTATTAAAAATATGGGTTAGGGCTTCCCTGGTGGCGCAGTGGTTGAGAGTCCGCCTGCCGATGCAGGGGACACGGGCTCGTGCCCCGGCCCGGGAAGATCCCACATGCCGCGGTGCGGCTGGGCCCGTGAGCCATGGCCGCTGAGCCTGCGCGTCCGGAGCCTGTGCTCCACAACAGGAGAGGCCACAGCAGTGAGAGGCCCGCGTACCGCAAAAAAAAAAAAAAATATATATATATATATATATATATGTATATGTATATGGGTTAGAGTCTATTCACAGAATTCTTCTTTTAGGTCAGAAGGCTCTTCTTGGGTTGCTTATCTCTAGTGACAAATAATTACTCCCTACAAGAAGCACCTCTGTGGAATGAGATCACGTCATAAGAGAGCATCAGCAAGATAGTATCTTATTGCATTTTCTCAGAAAGAGCTATGCACCGAAAAACACAATTTCTCCACTGTTTACTTGAATCATGGACTCTGTGACACCACCTCTAAAAGCCACTAGAAGAGTCCATCTGGTATCACCTTCTTTATTACCAACTCAAGGGAAGTCCTTTCATTTTTAACTCTAACTCTGTTGTTATCATAATTCTTAAACAAATGCTAAATTTTCCTGTGTCCAATGAACACTCTAACCAGATTATATTTCTATTGACTCTTTTTTAAATTAAATTAAATTAATTTATTTTTCTTTCTATTCTTTTTCAAATTCTTTTCCCATTTAGGTTATTACAGAATACTGAGCAGAGTTCCCTGTGCTATAGAGTAGGTCCTTGTTGGTTATTTATTTTAAATGTAGTAGTATGTATATGTCAGTCCCAAACTCCCACTCTATCCCTCCCCCCACCCTGGTAACCATAAGTTCTTTCTCTAAGCCTGTGACTCTGTTTCTGTTTTGTAGATAAGTTCATTTGTATCAATTTTTTTTTTTTTTTTAGATTCCACATATAAGCGATATCCTATGATATTTGTCTTTCTCTGTCTCACTTACTTCACTTAGTATGATAATCTCCAGGTCCATCCATGCTGCTGCAGGTGGCATTACTTCATTCATTTTTAGGGTTAGAGCTACAAACGATAAATGCTGGAGAGGGTGTGAAGAAAAGGGAACCCTCCTACACTGTTTGTGGGAATGTAAATTGGTACAGCCACTGAGGAGAACAGTATGGAGGTTCCTTAAAAAACTAAAAATAGAACTACCGTATGATCCAGCAATCCCACTACTGGGCATATATCCGGACAAAACCTTGGTTTGAATGTGTACATGCACCCCAGTGTTCACAGCAGCACTGTTTACAATAGCCAAGACATGGAAGCAACCTAAATGTCCATTGACAGATGACTCTATTACCTCTTATATCATTTTATTATCTAGTACGAACATACTGAACAAATGTATAAAATGATTTCTCAAGTATTGTTTTTCCATATTCTTTTTTCAAACTTCACCTACAATAACCAAAATTACTGTGGGAATACTTATGCATTAGAACTAGCTCTCATAGCTGAATTATTTTTTCTAAAAAAAATTTTTTAATTGCATTGAATTCTTGTTTTATACCTTGTAAAACCTACCATGGAGCTTCAGTTAGCTTCCTCAAAAAAAAAAAAAAAATTCCAGATACTCAAGAGCAACTATGATCCCCCAAGTGCCTCACTCTAACATCCATGAAGATGCATAAGTTTTGCTTCATTTCTAAAAATGTAAGTACAGTTGCTAATATAAGTCATTCTTTTTGACTCTATAAAAATAGAATTTTTTAAAAGCCCAAAATATGAAAAAATGAGAATATTTAAGTCTACCACCATTATGACAATAGTACATATACCAAATATACCAAAATATACCTATATACAAAAGATAGCTTATAATTTTGTTCATTTGTATAAAAGGTAAATACAGAAAAACCCTTATTCTAAAATACTTAGAGACTAAAAATGTATTCTGTGTAGAAATTAGTATGAAATAGAAGAAATTATTTAGTTCATTTCCAGAAAAATATTGCAATTATTCCATATACTCTTTGTCTAGCTAAATATCTGATTTTTTACAACTTTGCAATATAGCTAACACCTGGATACATCAACCCTAAAATCATTCTTTCTTACGGAATTGAAAACTAAATACTGCTGCTGTCTAGTAACTTCAGGCATTCTGAGGAGTGTGAATTCATTCAGACCACCATGATGATCACATACTTAAAAAAAATAAAATTATCAAACACTGGTTAAATAACTGCTGTGTTCATGTATTAATCAACTTCCTAAAAGCACCTAGCCTGTAAGTCATCAATCCTAATTATGGCCAACAGTGAGCCTCATTAATGTGTAAAGTCCCAACTGGATAAACATCACTATCCCTGTTTTACAGATGGGGACACTGGGGTTTGGAGAAGATAAAGAGGTTGTCCAAGATAATTTCCCTGTTAAGTAACAGAGGCAGGATTTCCACTATATTCTTCCTGACATTGAGTCTATGTGTTTTGCACTCACCATCTTGCTCCTTGGGACCTCCACAAGACCTAAGTATATTTTTAGTTTTAAATAAATACCTAAGTATCACTGACAGCATCAATTATATCACATGTCATATTCTGATTAATACAAAGAGCTAAATTGAATATTTCAATATTATATCACCTAGATGTTAATGCTTCATCTTTTTCAGAATTATTTTACAAATAGTATCTCATATGTCCTTCCAAATCTTGCGACTTAGGGAACGGCTTTTATTAACATCTCTGGAAACATGAAGAAAACTGAGACACAAAGAAATTAAGTGACCTGAGTAAATCACACACAGACTAACTCAATGGTAAGGTTGGACCCAGGCTCCCTGTTACTTCCACTTAACACAGTATCAGCATTTTTAATGACAACATAGTAGCGGTAAATAATGTTAAATATCATGACATCTTAAGATTAATCACAAAAGAAATGCCATTAAAAACATTAAAATTTTAAAAACAAAAAATACTGACCCAGTGACATTATCCAAAATATTTTATTTCTATGGCTATACTATAATTCAGGATACCAGTAGAATTCAAGCAAATATTGTTTCAAGTGTTGGCTTAGAGAAATTCCTATTTTACTTGCACAAATTTTTACTCTGGGGCTTATCAGCTTCGATCTAGACAAAATATCTGAAAAATGAATCAATTATTAGACCTTTTAAGTAATATCAGTCTATACAACTGTTTTCTACAAAAACAAATAGAAGAAGAAAAGTCACACATTAACTTTAAATTTGAACATGTTTCCTCATGTAAACCTTCATAAGGATTTCCTTCAATTGAAGCTGAAAGAAAGACAGTCTGCATGAAAAAAAATTTATGTCAGCAAAACTTGCTTTCATTATTTCTCTAAGAACAGCAAGCTGAGATACCTTGTCCTGCATAACTCATCACCGTCCATCTAAATGGTAGCTGCCCTGGGGCTTGAAAGATGTAGGCAACTTTTTTTCTTTTTAAATCTTTTTCTCTTCAAAAATTTTAGTACCTAATTAGTAGATATCTTGGAACCTTTCAGTGTAGGTCAGGGTTAAACCTGTGGGAATATATGCTGTAGGTCTGCTGTAAAATAAAACCTCTACTTTAAAAAGTATCACCTTACATTACATGGCAGTGAGGTATTGCGTTCTCTTTCTTCAAGGTTTCCCTTGAGGGGAGTATGCACCCCTCTACAATTTATTCCAAGCACCCTCTGAGGGAAGAGAGGAGGGCGGGGAAGAGAGTCCATTTTTCTACCCTGGCTTGGAAACTTAAGACTGAGAAAGGTTCTGTCTTAATAGCTGATATGTTTTAAAAAATCTTTCATACTTATTTGTAAATGTGTTTATGGATTTTTCATATGGAAAATATTTATATGGATTTCTCATTAGTAAAAATGCGATAGTATTTTAGTTCCTGTCTTTTTTATTTTATTAATGATACAATTAGAAATTATTAAGGAAATTGCTTCTCCATGAAACCCTTCTACTGCTCAGAGACACCCATTTTTCTATTCCTATTTTCTGTGCTATTGTTCTATGATAAACTTTTAGTGACTCAAAGGTAGTCACCCAGCACCTCTCCTGCACACTGAGAAAGTGATATCCCCAGTATTAATAGAATTAACATCTCTGAGCTGTGGCATTGCTCCATAGGACGTCAGAATTTATGACTGTCACTTGCCCTTTATTATTCTGCACTTTTAATATAATGATCTATGTCTTTTTACGTAAATGGTTTATTTGTCTCCATTCAAATACAGGGTCTTTGTGAACAGAGGTCATATCATCCATGTCACAAGCGTCTCCCCAAACATCTGGAAGTATCATGTTTTGCTCAAAGTGGGAGAAAAATAAGTGTTTTTTATGTTTGTTTTCTGACCAATTTCTTGTCATGTCTTAGTCAAATTGGACAAATTACCTAATATCTTTGGCCCAGTTTTGTTACTTCTAAAATGTATATAATACCGCTAGGCTCACAAGTTGCTATAAAAATTAAATGTGTGACGATTCTTTGGAAAACATGAAACGCTGTATGCTGTAGTCACTTTCATGATTAAAGTCTCTTCAGAAGGGAATAAGGCTTTTGAAAAGAGGTGGCTTTTGTTCATTTTCTAATTAGTGTCCATTGTCTAGTTATCATTATAGAAAATTCATCTATTTTAAGATTTTCAAAATAACAGGACTCACGTGAGAAATGGATAGCAACACTTTGGATACATTTGTCATGCACAAGCAAGTGCCGGGAAGTACAGAGCCATGCCATCTGGACAATCCCGTTCCCTGCCTGTGTCCAGCACACAGTACTTGTCCCCTGCTCCCTTCCAGGCTGAACTCTGTGGATTAAGATTCTGATCTGTCAACAGTGGGGAAAATAGCACTTGGCAGCTCGCTCATTTTGAAAGACTACATCTTCGGCCAAATCTACTAGGCTTTATACTATATCTATAGTAGAAACCATCTTGTTTTCATTTTTCTTTCTTTCCCAAGACTAAGCATAGAATCTTGAACATAAGAAATTAATAATAATTATTAAAGAATCCAGTTCAAAATTATTATCAATCTTCATTTTATGCTTCATTGTCAGATCAAAATGAAGAGACTGAGGATTACAGTTCCAAAGAAGTTGCATATATGTACAAAATGTTCATCTCCCCGACAGGCTAATGAACAATTCAGGGTTCCAAAGCAAGTCACTTGCCCTGGTGACTTGGTAAAATTAATGTACATTCCAAAGTATCAATTTACGTATCAGTACCTGTTGAGGATCATTGGTATCCTGCTAGGTTATTTCTGTTTTAGAACTGCTTGTTCCTCCATATTTTTAAGAGCCTATTATGAAAATAAAGTGAAATTTGGATTATTGTATTTCAAAACAGACTGCGTGAAGAGATAGGAGAGAAAGAAAAGGTAAAACTAACATTTGCTTGAATTCTAGTTTAGTGGACATTTAGCTCCGTGAAGGCAAGAAGTATGTTTTTGCTGACTGTTTTTGTCCCAGAACCTAGAATAATGCCAGATATATATTAGGCCTCAGCAACATCTGAGTTTAATAAATAAGTGAATCTATTAGGTACCTGTAAGATACCATCCTAAGTGCTAGAGAATACAAGGGATAAAAAGACATAGTTGCTACGTGTATCTGTGTATCAGACTGGGAGTCATACCCTAAATCCTAGCGCTCTGACCAGAGGAAGTGCAGTCTTTGCTGGCAATCCCTCTAGGAGCCAGTCAGCCGGCCAAGTGGGAGGAGATGGATAGGGGCTTCTCCCGAAGGGTCTCTCAGTTGAGGTTTTGCACTTGCCCCATCCTTCTGCCCCATGGACCTCTGCACTCTGCCGCCAGCTTGTCTCCCCACTCCTGCAGGTCAGACCCAACTGCACGGGATCCCCAACAAGGCATAGGCTGCATCCAGACTGTGTGTTTCTGTCTCTGAGTCTACTGATCCTTTCAGGGTGGTTTCTACAGCAGAACCTTTGGGTCCCCAGTGGCACAAGTCATTCTATTTACACAGCAGTCCCCTTCCCAGGACACAGCAGGGATGGCCAGGCATAGCGGAGCCAGACAGAGTCACCAGCGGCCACGGCTCCTTCTAACATTTCAACCCAACCACAGTCAGCCTCTCTCCACTAACAGGTGATTTTCTCTTGGAGAGCTGCAATCTTTTCCTCCAACTGAGTCTCCCAGGAGAAACCCACAATCCTTCAATCAGATTTGCATTTGCCTGAACCCCAGTTATGGTCTGGGTTCACATCTTCTAACACATGACTCACTGGGTCTAAACAGATTACAGAATTTAGCCAGGCAGCTGTTTCACGGTGCTGAGCTTTCCGTAAGTGAGGAGTTCCCAGAACAGTCTATGCCACCTAGAGGCTGCTCTGCCCAGAGCATTCAACCTAGACCTGCAGGAAAATGCCTCACTAATGCCACTTGCCAGGCTTGTGGTGTCTGATCTCTGACCCAGGCCAATGCCATTACGTACAGAGTATGATAACTTCCATAATGCAAGTCTACTCAAGGCATGACAGGAATGCAGAGGATGAAGCTGGATTTGAGATTTGGAGAAAGAGCTATATCAGTTGAGTCTTGTAGGATGAACAACATTTCCAGACAAGCAGATAAAGGAGGAAACAGTTTTCCATTTGGAAGTGGCAGAACAGAAAAAAAAAAAAAAAGCTTAGAGGCTGGAGGTTAAAGAACCAGAAAAGAATATATTAGTATAATAGGAGAAAGAAGACAAGATACAAAAGGGAATTTTTACATAAACTGCACATCCATGTGATGCAAATACGTAAAAGATAGAAACGTATTTATAAACGTTAAGCATAATCCTTCTAGTGAATTTTAAGCATTTGTGATAAACTGTTAAGTTAAAATGGTTTAAAACTGCTGTGTACACTATGATCTCCCTCGTGGAAGAATATGAAAATATTTAGATAGAAAAAAGTTGAAAGCAGATGTTAAGAATTGCTATCTCTGGGTGCTAGAAATATAATAAAATTTGATTGATTTTTTCTTATTTTTTGTTCTTTTTGTTTATGTGGATCTTGTGATATTATTACAACAAATATGTATTAATTATGACTTTAAAATAATGCTAGCAAGATGACACAGAAAGAGGGGGAGAGTTCCCAAGTACAGATTTTCTGAAACTGAGGTTCATCTCTAGTTTTTACAAGGATATATTAGTAATGCAGAAAACAATATTTCAATATATGTATAAATTTTATTACTTTATGATGAGTATTGGCATGTAAATAATATTTGGCTTATTTTTCTCTCATAAAGTAGACACTGAAAGTGACAAATATGAAAAAAGTTAAATTTATACAGTTGTAAAGAATTTCTCCAAGTATGAATCCTGATGGACCAAGAAGATGAGGCCAACCTTAGTATAAATACATTGTGGTCATGATTGAGAGATTCTGAGGAAGGAGCTCTAACAGAAAACAGTCTCTCCCTTTCATCTGTGCTCCCTGTGGACTAAAATCCTTACAATTTACCCCATTTTTGAAAGCAAGAGTTAACATTTAAATGCTGTCTGAGGTGACCAAGGCTTTTAAAGATTATCAGTTACTTTAGCTTGCATTCATTTCCAGGTTCCTGGTGGGTAGAAGAAAGTGGAAAATGGGAAGCTTCAGTTCTGATCAGGGGCAGGGGAGAGGGAAAGCCTGGAGCAAACACTGCTTCTTTCCTGGAGGCTCCTGTCACCAGGTTGTGAGTTCCCTGAGAACAAGAACTATGTCCTACTGTGTCTTCTTTAATCGCCCGCTCCTAGGACTTTGTCCAGGGCATTGTAGGAAGAAAGAAAAGGAAGGAAGGGGGTAGGGGAGAGCAAAAGAGGAAGTGCTCAGGAAATTTGCTGAGAATCTAGAAGCATACAGAGGCTGCTGGGCACCTGCCAAGAGGCTGTCAGATGGAAAATCATCCTTACCATTTTCCCAGATCCTAATGTGCTTTGCTACACCATCCACATCTTTCCAGATACAGACAGAGGAGGATACAAAAGGGAGATAGAAGAACATTGAAGATATTTGGTTACATTATTGGCAGACTGAAAAACACACACACAAAGCAAGGAGCAAAGAAGGGAAGGGAAGGGAGGGGGGGGAAGGAAAAAAGGAAAAGACATTCTTGCCCACCAAAACAATTTAAAAACCAATGTAGTCCACCCTTTTCAAGGATAACAACACATTTCAATAATGTTTAGTGGAATCTAATTAACTGAAATCTTATGAAAATTCTTAGTTTAGGTTTCTTTCTTCTCTCAGAGGAAAACAACATACAAATTTATCATGGGTTGGGATAGATTCTAAATCTATCTCAAAAAGCTGCACTTTCTCAGCTTTCTGAAGTTTTCTGGCAAGAAAGAAGGGCAATCACAGCACACGCATGCAGTGTATTTGTCAGGTAATGGGTAGGCTCTGTACTCAAAACATCACTAATTTCCATAACTAGGCAAGTGTAGAGATTTGTCCTCTTCTATTAACTCAAAAATACCTACTACTATGGGATCAGAAGTTCAGAGATTAGTAAACCTCTCAAATTTATTCAGTTAAGACTCTTTATCCAGTTTCAACATCTGACTTTTTTTCAGCACACAGTCATGTCCCCTATCAAGAACATTCGACACAACAAATGCATCTGAGATCTGACAGATTAAGGAGATCTTATCCACATTATAAAAAGGGTTACCTTTGATTTTAAACATTTATTTAATGCAGTTTAAATGATTTGTTTCACAAAAATTCAAACTTACTATAATGTTATAAAAGCCCTCGTGTGGGTAAAGTGAGTTGCGTCTGTATTAAATATACGTTCATTGTTGTCAATATAATTTTTTCTTCTTAAAATATAAAATTAGTGTTTTGTATTTATGGAAAGAGTAGTGATTGATGGATAGATAGATAGATTTAGAAATGGAATGCAACAAAGATTAAGTTATTATTTGCATACTAGTACAAGAAAGGAATCAACAGAGTTTTGTGATCAGAACCAATGTAACACATAAAGGTAAAGACATCTATTCAGTCAAGGGTCTTATCCAAAGAGCAGAAGAAAAAGGAAAGAGCTCTGACACTCTATAGGTGCTTTCACAGAATTAAAGGGTAAATTTTTATGAGTTAAAAAAATGCACATTGTGCACCTAGGTTCCTAGATTCATACACAAACATTTATGCAACTTCAATAGTTTACAAAACTACACAATCCATAGAACAATTTAGCTTAGATATAAAGGGATAGTTGCTGTTCTATAAGAAAACTAGCTAAATTGATTTTATACATGTTCTCAGCATATTTTTCTTTTCTTTCTTTTGTTTTTTTTTTGATAGTTCAGATTTAAGTCTTTCTTGAAACTATAAAACTGGGAATGTATAAAGTTTGCTTGTGTCCAGTTTCAAAGATGGTCTTTTTTTCCTTTTCTTTCTAGTCTTTCCTTCTTTTTTCTTTTCCTTTCTTTTTTATGCACAAAATGTCTGCCAAGCCTGAAAATGATGCAGATCATGTTTCGATGTCTGTTAGGTGGCGCTTACCAAGCAGTCTGGCTCTGGTCAGGGATTTTTCAACTGCTCACTGTGGTGGAATTACAGTAGGGGGTTATGAGTGGGGTGAGTGGGAGGGAGGCTTTGTCCCCGCTGCATTTAAAATTACATCTAATCTTATCAGGGCGCTCGTCATTGTTTCTGGCGGCCAGGAGCAGGTACAGTACTGCTTTTGTTCAAGTCAGTAGCTTTGCTGAATAAAGTTGAGGGAAAAGCCAAGACTAAATAATATTCTTTCAGAAACTCATGTGCTGATTGAAAAAATGCTTTGAAAGAGAACAAGAGAAAGCTGGGGGCAGGACGAGAGACAGGTAAAGTCACAATAGAAAAGTATCAATGTAGTAAGAAAAGAAGCAGAGACTTAAAGCTTAGAAGAAACTCATACAGAAAAAATTTGCTCAAAAATGCTCATTTTTATTCGCTAAAATGTTCTGGCTCATTTTCTTTGGCATAATGTAATTGTAAAATTCAGGGACCATATGCCGTCTATTTCTACTGTTTGAGAAACTGGAAAGCTAAAGCAAGACTAGTTTTGTTTTGTTTTGTTATTAATGGCACAAAGCTACAAAGCATATTTTCTCTTTGCACAAATAAATCTTCTTAAACCTTGTTTGTCCCTCGTTGATGTTTCTGACCTTTTAATATGCTAAAATATCAGTAAAAGAGTCTTTGTCACAATTCCTGAGGTTGTGCTAGACCTAAGATAAGTAAGTGGTAATAAATCCAAGTTCAAAAAACTTGCCCTAACGAGCTTTGAACAAAGCAGAGACACTATAATTCTAACAACCAGAACAATATAATTATCAGCAAGAAAAGAAACCCCCAGTTTTCCATGTGTCAATAAAGATTGAAAGTTAATTCAGACAGAAATAATTGGCATTAAGATTTACAAGAGATTCCATTACTGTACTTTGAAAATTAAGATTACAAGTTGTTCAAACATGTTCAGTTTTAAAATCTGGTGAGTTAACTTATTCATAGACATACTCTGGAAAATACTTTCTACCCAAAATGACTGATTTGAAATTTTATCACTTGTAATTAAATTATATTAAAATAGCTTAAACGAATTTTCTGAAGCTCAAAAACTATTTTTCAGTGTGCACTTTCAGAAGATTAAAAATCAAAAGTGATTGAACCTCCTGATCAATAACAGTCCTGTGGAAACTTTAGTGTCTATTCTTCTCATCTTTTTCAGCTTCAGCACATACTATTATAATACTTCATTTTAATATTATGATCAAGAAAGACCTTAAGCTATGTATTATGGAGGGATGCAAATATAAATTCTGATTAAACACATTTTAGTGATGTGCTCTTTCTCCATGCTATAATTACTGTTAAACAGACAAGTATTTTGACACTTTCAAAATAGTGTGAGGAGAGACTGCAGATATGAAAACTACAACTTAAGAGATTTTAAAATTGCAAAGGCACGTTTTGTTCTTTGATAGATCACTGTAAGTAATGTGTGACTAAAATTAACATTCACATTATTTTTGATAGATTAAAATCAAGTGTCTACTAATCAAAGTATTTTAAAGTTATATTGTAAGTTCTTTAGCTGTCACAGTTTATTCCCATACCCGTTTGTTGTGCAGATCATCACAGAATCGTCTAATAGCTGCTGTGTAATCATTGTACTAAGTTGCTATAATGAATTATAATCATAATTTTATAATAGTTTTCTTTAAATCAAATATAGTCAGATATTCTATATACATTTTGTCATTTGATTGCAAATTGTTATTGTTTTAAAAACAGTAAAATGTCATCTATTTAAATGGATCATTCTTTAGTATAAAATCTTGGCGAAACTACCTCTATACCTTTGCATTCACTTTAATTTTTCAGTTAAAAAACTTTATCACATTTCATGGTCACATTAAAAAATCACCTACTGCTGTTGATGTTATATTATTTTTCATAATTTGATTGTAGAAATCAAGAAACAAGTATACATGTCATATTTATAAAAGCCAAATTTACTAAATGTTTAATTAATAGATTTCAAAATGAGGTTTTAAAAGTCATTTAGTGACTGCTTAAAATGTCCTTTTCTTGGTTGACCTTTATTCTAGATGTCTTTTTCTTCTGCTCCTAAAAATTCTTACATATCCTTTTAGTACTGGATATTGTTTCAATATTCAACAATACTGCTGCAATTCACAAGAGATATGAAATCATGATTCTCACTGTTAGTCATAGAAAATAAAGACTTCCTCACTTTAAATTTTTTTATAGAAATGAGAAAGGGGTTGGATATTAGTTTTTGTTTACTTATCAAATTCCAAATTATGCACTTACTTTTACCTTCCTTAAATTATTTCTGTAATTTTTACTAAATAAATTCCATTTTACTTACCCTGTTCCCAAACTTATCTTACTGACAAGCTAGGCTTGAGATGGAAGGCAGAAGTGGGAGAGGAAGAGTAGAAAAGTTTCCTAAAAATAAGAATTGGGGGAAAATCTAGTCTTTCTGGCTCGCTTACCATTTTGGAAGCATCACCTACTTCTTTGTTCTTTTTTTCCTAAGCTCCCCTCTTTACTCCTCAATTAAATATCATAAAGCTAGATTCAGTGTAGGGTCGAAATGTGCTTGGGATTTATTACAAGGAAAATCCAGGGAAATAAGTTCATGTATCTTCAAATATATGTAGTTATGCTATATATCATTTAGAGATAATTAAATCTGATTATCATCATTGATTTTGAAAATAAAATTACATAAGAAGATGAACTGATTTTATCATGAGCTATAGACCATCAATGATATCACCCTGAGTGCTAAATTAAAACTCAGGTTTTTAAGAGATATGCTAATTTTCTGACTATCTTGCAGTTTGAAATATAAACTTCCAGTTTAAAAAAAAAGTCTCTTTCTCTTCACAATTACTTAAATTATTTGCTTGAAGGGGTAACTAATTTTGTTTTTTTCTTATTTACTGATTCTCATGAAACTACCATCTCCTAGAATAAGGGGCTACATGTTCACTGACTACTGCCATGTGGTCTCTAATGCCATTAACAAGTGCCTTGGACAGTGATGCTTAAAGCAAACCTGTCCTGTATGTAGACACAACTCCCACGTGGACTATGGGGAAAATCATGTGCTCAAAGAATGCTCAAAACTAGTGACTTCTTAAGATGTTTTGATTTGAATAAGGGAAAGCTCAGGTTTTTATTAAGATTTAATTCGTTAATAGTCAATGACATTGTGTTCCCATGACATGCTACAAGTGCATAACCTAGCTGCAAATTTTCTTATGCCGAGTCTCCTCTGCCGGGGCCCTATCTCAGCCCCTCTCCTCTTAATTTCAAGCTGGGAGAGACCTTTGTGGTGTCACAGGAGCTTCTCACGCCCAGCCATAGGCTTCTCTATCATCCTCTGTCACACTCTGCCTCCCTCAAATTCAAGAAGCTCAACAAGAAGGAAGTAAAATTGGGGGAACAGGACTCAAGCCCCAGGAGTTCTACAAATTTGCCCTTTGTGGTTCAATTAATATTATTTCAGTTACAATGTGATGAAGTTGTTGAAGAGTCTTTAGAAGATAAAGCCCCCACTCCCACAGAAAATTATAGGCTGAGTTCCTGTCAAACAATTTAGAATTTTTTTTTGTAACAACCCCACTTATAAACTGGAAACATATTTTCCCAAGGAAATGAAAAAATAATAAAAATTCCTAATTAAAAATGCAGTACTAATACTCCGCCACACTGCTAACAGGGTAAGTTACAATCCAAGCTGCCCACAGCAAACCCAAAATAGCAAATAGCTACGCCACTGTAAAGGATGCTGTCAGGCAAAAGCAAATTGTCATTCTGATATCAGGGAATGAACGAGAAAAGTCAAGAACTCAAAACTTGACAGTCTGTGGCTTTAGGTAGAGAGGGAAAAAAATCTTAACATTCTTCATGAATGTCAGCTTTAGCTAATTAGGAAATTTCCTAATGTGAAAAATGCTAACAGAAATGCCAGAGAAAGTGTCACCAAACTCAGCCAATATTCAGTGACATACCGACTCTGTAATGCAAGGAATTTATTTCACAAGTGCCTACCTGTAGATCTAATATAGGATTTATTGTAAGATGCTTCTTGCTGTCATAGACTTTTTGGTTACGTGTCTCTAATACAAGTTTATTTTATATTTTTCACCCAGTTTCAGAAACGGACTTCTATTTTCCAAGGGAACCAGCTTCCAAAAGAATTGACCATATTTAATGGTAAATTTAAGTTCTGGTGAGTTGAAAATACAATCTGTGCATTTCTCATCTTATTTACAAACATGGTGCTTTATCAGACCTTCTTTACACTAATTCTGTTCATTTTCATTATATAAGCATAATCAAAGCAAATTATCTTCTTAAAAGCACTGAATGTTAACTTATTTTTCCATTATTACAACACTGCATTTTTACATGGCAGTGTTTATGATACAGATGTGCCACAGCAGCTGTTTTCTTTTTTTTCACAATTTTTTTTAATGTGGGGTGTAGTTTTTTATAATGTTGTGTTAGTTTCTACTGTACAGAGAAGTGGAGTTCCCTGTGCTATACAGCAGATTCTTATTAGTTACCTATTTTATACATGTAAGTGTATATATGACAATCTCCCAATTCATCCCACCCCCCACCCCCTGCATCCCCCCATTGGTGTTCATATATTTGTTCTCTCCATCTGTGTCTCTATTTCTGCCTTGCAAACCAGTTCTTCTGTACCATTTTTCTAGATTCCACATATATGCGTTAATATACGATATTTGTTTTTCTCTTTCTGACTTACTTCACTCTGTATGACAGTCTCTAAGTCCATCCACGTCTCTACAAATGACCCAATTTCATTCCTTTTTATGGCTGAGTAATATTCCATTGTATATATGTACCACATCTTCTTTATCCATTTGTCTGTTGATGGACATTTAGGTAGCTTCCATCACCTGGCTATTGTAAATAGTGCTGCAATGAACATTGGGGTGCATGTGTCTTTTTGAATTTTGGTTTTCTTTGGGTATATGCCCAGTAGTAGGATTGCTGGGCCATATGGCAATTCTATTTTTAGTTTTGTAAGGAACCTCCATACTGTTCTCCATAGTGTCTGTATCAATTTACATTCCCACCAACAGTGCAAGAGGGTTCCCTTTTCTCCACACCCTCTCCAGCATTTACTGTTTGTAGATTTTCTGATGATGCCCATTCTAACTGGTGTGAGGTGATATCTCATTGTAGTTTTGATTTGCATTTCTCTAATAACTAGTGATGTTGAGCAGCTTTTCATGTGCTTCTTGGCCATCTGTATGTCTTCTTTGGAGAAATGTCTATTTAGGTCTTCTGCCCATTTTTGGATTGGATTGTTTGCTTTTTTGATATTGAGCTGCATGAGCTGTTTATATATTTTGCAGGTTAATCCTTTGTCTGTTGATTCATTTGCAAGTGTTTTCTCCCATTCTGAGGGCACAGCAAGCTCGTTTGATCCAGCAAAATATGGTGAAGTATGTTGTGGTAGATGGTCTGCTCTGACACGGGTGAAAAAGAAGACAGTACGAATGTGTTTTGTGCATGAATGGAAGACTCAACCACTACAAATCAACAGCTTCATAGCACGAAAATCTGGGCATCATCACCTCTAAAATCTATTTTCAACCGTAGAACAATTAAGGGAGAAATAAGTACTTTTCAGCTGGATGGAGGTGAAATGAGGGCTTTGGGAATCCTGGGTTTATTCTGGTACATGTTTGCAGATCTCCGCAGTAGCCTGATTGGAGGTAGAAAAATGGTAATAGAGGGCTTCCTTGGTGGCGCAGTGGTTGAGAGCCCGCCTGCCGATGCAGGGGACACGGGTACGTGCCCCGGTCCGGGAAGATTCCACATGTCGCAAAGCAGCTGGGCCCATGAGCCATGGCCGTTGAGCCTGCGCGTCCGGAGCCTGTGCTCCGCAAACGGGAGAGGCCACAACAGTGAGAGGCCCACATACCGCAAAAAAAAAAAAAAAAAAAAAAAAAGTGGTAATAGAAACAAGGTAGATTTATCAGAGGGATTATTTGCCTATTCTCTTCTTATATAGGAACCAATAGTGTGTTGGTGCACTTTTATTCCTGTTTTCCTCTGCATTGCTTCCCAACCCATTTTACAAAATCTTTCATCTTACAGATCTGAAGTTGCTGATCTATGTTGGAAAAAAAAATTTTTTTTCTGATAGATCCAGCCACATGTGTTTCACTCTTAAGCCAGATTTTAGGTTTCTGCCCACACTCCAAGTAATTCAGGAGGGGCACGATGAGCTGAAGAACTAGCCTGTTTGATGCCTTGGTTTTTACACTTCAGCAAGCAGCCCAGTCTCTTTGGCTCCTCTTACAAATCAACCTTGGCAGAAGCTGTAGTGGAGAACTTTCCAGTGAAGCTTCCCCGTGATCCAAAATAGTTTGATTGACTCCTTTTTGAATCCCCCAGTTTTGTGTAATTTAGACTCTTTTTGAAGGAAATAAGTATCCCTTTTATTAAAACTTAACCCTCAAAATTATAACAAAATGTTTCTTTTTCAGTCCAAAAGCAAATGTGTATAAATTTTCAGGGTCATCTACACCAAACTTACGTTCCATGGAATAACTTGTTGACTAGTTAGAGACCCAGAAATGTTATTCTTCTTCTGTCTCCTGCACCAGCATTCCTCATGGCATTTAACACTCTATCCATTTGAGTTGTTGAAGCATTCTGAAATTTAGTATAAGTGCTTAAAGAGTTTTGAGCAAAAAATAGTAGAAATACATTTCAGTTGTTGTTATTTGGAAGAATATATCTTTCCTCCCCTGAGGGCTTAATAAATACTGCAACTTTCCCTGATTTTTAAAAATACACTGACAGCTTTCCTAATGTTCCTTAATCACCTTTAATTTCTTAGTGGTTTTAGCTGGTAGAGTTACTGTATTTGGAAAATATAAAAAGAATCATTTAGAAGGATGTTCTTTTTTCTCCTTTCTTTCATTGCATATTAAAACTATAAGGCATGGGGACTTCCCTCATGGTGCAGAGATTAAGACTCCACGCTCCCAATGCAGGGGGCCCGGGTTCGATCCCTGGCCAGGGAACTAGATTCCACATGTGTGCGCAACTAAGAGTTTGCATGTCACACCTAAGGAGCCCGATTGCCACAACTAAGGAGCTGGCGAGGCGCAACTAAGGAGTCTGCCTGTTGCAACTAAGACCAGGCACAACCAAATAAATAAATAAGTAAAAGATCTTCCCAGCAATCAGTAAAAAAGTTAAAATTTTTTTAAAAAATAGTAACTATAAGGCATGGAGAGTGATAATGTACTCAGTTCCAACAGCTTTTGATATTCACCCACCAAATTGTTCACTAGAGAGAAATACCAAAAAGGAAAGAATAAAACATCTGGTTTTTATCATATTAAAACGTTATGATTTATTCTGTTTTGTCATGTAGGTGGTAACCAGGAACTTATAGCATGCATGTCGGCAAGTTGAGACCCTGAACAGACTTTCCCACAACATTTGCTCTGGGAATGCTAAGATGTTCCAGTTTTGCCGTGCAAGTGGCTGAAATATATGGAACTGTGTTTATTTCACCTGAGGAAATAACCTTCAAAGGAGACTAAGTTCACCTTGGGTTGAGAAACAGTGAACCATGGGATCTGAAACACAGTGTGTGGCCCATAGGCAGCCATTGCTTTCTCTATCCAGCTGCTTCTGGCCATTTCTGAACAATGTGTCATGGAAACACATGTATGTAACAGATTCTTAAGGGCAAATGAGAACGACACCATCCTTCTGCTTAAAGAAGTTAACGGGATCCAATAAATTCCTTTACAATGTGTTTCCTTCTAGATGGTAAATGAGATGTTACAGCACAGTGGATCTATACATATTTGGGAATTTTTTTTTCAAATAACTAAATTTGGCCAGCCTATATCTGATAGCAGATGACCTACAGGGGGATTTCCTGGAGGAAGAAAATCTCAGGTAGTGTCTGCTTCAGGATGAAAGGGCTGATGCATAGTGTCAAAGATCCATGTTTGAATTCTGGCTCAGCCATTAATTTACTCAACAAATACTTATTGAAAGCCTACTATCTTCCAGGCACTGTAGTTATCACTGGATATTTGACAGTGAATAAGAAAGTCACTGTCTTTGTCCTGTGAACTTTTGAATCTAGTAAAAGAATCAGATGAACAAATAATCAATTATAATACAAGATGATAAAAGCTATGACAAAAAGTACAGAATATGGAACTCCCTGGGAAGAGCACTGTATTAGTTTCCTACAGCTGCTGTAACAAATTGTCAAAATTTTGTGGCTTAAAACAATGCAAATTTATTATATTACAACTCTGGAGGTCAGAAGTCCAAAATGCATTTCACTGGGCTAAAATCAAGGTATCACCAGGGCTACATTCCTTCTGGAGGTTCTAGGAGAGAATCCGTTTCCTTGCCTTTTCTAGCTTCTAAAGGCTGCCTGCATTCCTTAGCTTGTGGTCCCTTCTCATCTTCAAAGTCATCAATGGCCTGTAGAATCTTTTTCATGCCACATCTCTTTGACATTGACTCTTCTGCCATTCTATTCTACTTATAAGGACCCTTGTGATTTCATTGGGCCCATCTAGATAGTCCAGGAGAGTGTCTCCATCTCAACAATACCTGGTTAGCAACCTATATTCCATCTGCAACCTTAATCCCTCCTGGCCAGGTAACATAACATATTCACAGGTTCCAGGGATTAGGATTAGAATGTGGACATCTTTGAGGACCATTATTCTGCCTGTCATAAGCAGATTGGCAGTGGGGAGGATAAAGAGGGAGGTAAAGCTAATTAGAGGATTGAAATGTAAGACAAATCTTGATGGATAAGTAGAATATAGGCAGTTAAAGGAAAGTTTTAGCAGGGTTAAGGGTGGGCTTCTCTGTTTTGATTACGGGAACAGCACGTATGAAGGCCCAGGGGGCAAAAAGAACATGGCCCAAGAGAAGATGTGAGAAAAAAACTGAGTATGGCTTGAGCAGAGATAATGAGGGCAAGAGGATGTCTAGCAAGAGATAAAGCCCAATGAAAACCTTGGAAAAGATGGTAAAAGCTTAGGAATATGTTACTGGAATCTAGACAGGTGGTGTGGGGACCAGCATGGAGGTGGAGAGAGGTGCTGAAGAGTGATTGACACATTTGAGCAACACGTCCCTGGGTGGATCAGTGCAGGACAGTGATTGCTACCCCCAAGTTTGGAGGAGCATTGAGGGGGGTTGAGATGTTAACAGAATAGAAAAGAAAAAGTTGGATGTGGAAGCCTTAAGTAGAAGCACACAGACAATCCTGGGCAACTGTCAGTGGAGGAAGCCACAGTAATCTGACAGATACCCTCCTTTCAAAATGAATTAATTATGATTTTGATTAGCGCTATGAAAGAGAAGTTCAGGGTGCCGAGAGAGTACGCATGGGGGCCCCTAACTTAGCTCTGGGTCAGAGAAAACTTAAGGAGCAATATTTAAGCTGAGATATGAATGGTAAGTAAGAAAGAACCATGTGAACGGGGAGGGACTTCTAGGCAGAGAGAACGAGAAACACAGGGGGCCAATGGTGTGAAGGAGGAGGCCCTGTTCCAGAAGCCAAAAGGCCAGCACCTTCAGAGAGAGAGAAGACAAGGACAAAGGAGAGTGAGACAAGTCAAGGCTGGTGGAGTACAGGATGGGGTTGGGGGCAGAATCACAGAGCTCTCTAGGGTCTATTATGGATTGAAAACTTGGTCCTGAGAGCAGTGAGGTGTCCCTTGTAGTTTAACCAAAAGCATGGCATGATCAAATTACCCCTTTATAAGGATCACCTGTCTGCGGTGTGGAGCGTGTATCCATGGGGGTAAAAATAACCTACCTGTGAGAGAGCATAGTGGTTTGCACCGATGGAAATACTGTGCACATTGGAAACAGAAGCAACTGCTACTGGAAGTGAAAACAGACTATAGTTGAGTCTGCCTTCCAGAGAAATGGCATAATTCATCCGCGGGGAGACGGCTCTGTTTTTGAGAAAATCATCTTCACGGTCTATGCTGTTTCCTTTCCTTGAGAAAGTTCAGGTCCCTGACCTGGCTGGTCCAGGCTGGATGGGTGGCGTAAGAAAAAAAACAAAGCTGCACTGTTACTCTGAAGAGGAAAGAGAGAAAAATTTGGCTTTGCTGCAGGCAGCCTAGGAGAGGGGCCTGGGACTGAGGAGAAAAAGGAGTTGCCAGGAAGATCTAGGAAAAAAAGAAAGAGGGCTCCTGGCACGTAGCTGGAGGCTGGAGCATACAGGGGCATCACGATCATGAAAAACTTCCAACGCAAGGGGATGGATGACAAATTACTGGGAACATCAATATGTGTACTTGACATTTAAGTTGAAGTGTTTTCGTACCTGTAATTACTTTCTGCAACCCTCAAGTCTGCAGTAAAAGGCTGCCACTCCCATGAGCCTTGGTTTGTGGTGCTTTGCTAGGGTGCATGGTGAGGGGAGGCATCTCCCACTTTTTCAGCGTGGGCAGGGAGCACCCACAGGAAGGAATAGGCATGGTCAGGAGTAAGCAACAGCCCATAGAAGTCACAGATGTGCACCCGCAGAGAAGCACGTGCACTCCAGAAAAAAAAAAAAAAACAGAAAGAATGGGGAGGATTCTGGGTTTCCCACAGTACAGTTTAAGGCAGTTGATTTAGATATGAAAGTCAAGGATGACCATAGGAAACTTGCAGATAGGAAAGTAGGAAACATCTGGACTGTAGTTGTTTATATTTGGGGTTAAACCAAACATAATACTGCTTGATAGCTATTACTATTTAATGTTCACTCTGAACCAAGAAAGTCTTAACAATATTTTTTAGAAATCCCCCTTTGGGGCTATTTTTGCAGATGTAACTGATAGCTTACTGAATAAAGAAACATACTAAAGTGTCAAATGTTACATAATACACAAAAATGAAATCTAGTTTTCCCTTGATCAGAAATACTCAACTGTCGAAATGCATCAACTTGCTGCAAAGCGGCGTGCCGTGACATCGCTCCTGCCGCTTTTCTAGCAAGTCCTAGCTAAAAGGACAAAAAAGTCTGACCTTTACATAGTAAGACTGTCACAGAAATGGCAACCAGAGTTAAGTATCGTAACTAAGAAATAAGCCTCATATCATGTGGCCTTTATTAAAATACCAAAACACAGGAAAACTTTTAACAAAACGTTTCTGTTCTGGGGACTTGCGCAAGCATTTTTTTTTTTTTTTAATTTCTAGTTCACTTGAGTTTATAGAAGGATTTCATCTGCTTCTGCAGATTCACTGTCATGATGAGGACATTAGGAGGCCAGCTGTTGCCCAAGAAATTTTGTGAGCATTTGCAATAAAATATGCATGTGTTAAGAGCAAAATAAAAGTTCATGTTGCTTTGTGTGGGAAATTTTGACAAACCTATACACACAGTCATAGCTACCCAGATAAATCATAGCAAAATGTTTAATTAGAAAAAAGTTATCCAGATGATTGTGAGAAAGGCAGAACTCCCTTTCTTCCCTCTACTGTGTTAGGTATGGCTTGCTATGAAGTCCATATTCATGAAAAATGGCAACTCTTAACTTCATTAGGTTTTCTGTTCACCTGTGATTATTTAGAAAATTTTACATTCAGTACTAAGCTCAGAGTCAAAGAAATTGTAAGTGGTCTTTTTCTGTAAATACTGTCTTCTTTCATTTTCCCTTATTTGTTTATATTTCAAAACGCTCAGTTCAATAATGATGGAGGCGTCCCTAAGAAAGCAGGCTTCCATGACATTAGTTCTGCACAAGGCACAAATAAATTATTTTGTGAGATAATATTATTTTTGCCTTTGCCGTTCCACTACACAAACCTATCTTAATCAGAAGCTATGATGGGTCAGACAGTCAGCATGACTCTTATAAACCAGGTGTGAATGGCTAGGGATGTTCCTTGTGCTCACACATTTGTGGAGAAATGAAAGACAAGAAATGCTGTGAGGTAGGTGTCTTTGTCCTATTAAGTATAACTTCATAGTTTGCTTTTGTAGCAAGAGTTTATTTGGCTCTAAGATTTGTGACACCACAAATTCTGTTCCTATCATTTTCTAATAACTAACAGGTCAAAGGAAGTATTAACAATGAAGCGATTCTGTTTTCCCAAGAAAATCATTGTCTATCACATTGTTGAGAGTTGAATTTCTTAATTCTAATGTTATAAGTTTAGTCAAAGAAGATTAGAATTATCTGCTCTTATTTTCCTTTACACTAGTTTGGCTTTGGAATTCTTGCAAAAGACTATTGTACACAGTCACCTTTTTGAAAAGAAAAAAATATGATCAAAATCAAAAGCAACTTACTTCATGCTTAATTACAGTAGCTAATAGGTGTTTAGCACTGCTGAGGTGGTTCAGCATCTTGCTAAGCACTGTCAATTGTTGTTTCACTAATTCGCACGAGAACTCAGAGCAGTTAAGAAGCATTATCTATAGATCAATGGTTTTGAAACTTGATCATACATCACAGTCACCAAGAATGCTTGTTCAAACACTTGCTGCATCCATCCCCAGAATTTCTGATTCAGTTGGTCTAGGGTAAAGCCTGAGAACCTGCATTTTGAAGAGGTTCCCAAGAAATGCATGTACTGCTGCTATATGGACCACACTTTGAAAACCAGTCATAGATCCGGTTTCAGAAAACTATGGCCCACAGGCCAAATCCAGGCAAATGGCTTTTCTTGTTTGATCCACAAGCTAAAACTGATGTTAGTTTTAAATAGTGAAAAAAAAAACTTCAAGAGAATATTTTGTCACATATTAAAATCTAAATTCAGTATTCATAAATAAAGCTTTATTGGAACACAGCATACTCATTCATTTATACACTATCTATGGCTGCTTTCACAAGACAATAGCAGAGTTGAGTAGCTGTTAAAGAGACAACATGGCCCACAAAGCCTAAAATATTCACTATCTGGCCCTTCGCAGAAGATTTTGCCAATTCTGTACAGCATGGTGACTATAGTTAATAATACTGTATTGTACATTCAAAAGTTGTTGAAAGTAGATCTTAAAAATTCTCATCACAAGAAAAATAAATGTAATTATGTGTGGTAATGGATGCTAACTAGACTTATTATGGTGATCATTTCACAATATGTACAAATATCGAACCATTATATTGGACACCTGAAGCTAATATAATGTTATATATCAATTATACCTCAATAAAAATGAATTACATGAAAAGACACTCAACATCACTAATTATTAGAGAAATGCAAATCAGAACCACAATGAGGTATCACCTCACACCAGTCAGAATGGCCATCATTAAAAAATCTACAGGACTTCCCTGGTGGCGCGGTGGTTGAGAGTGAGCCTGCTGATGCAGGGGACACGGGTTCGTGCCCTGGTCCGGGAAGATCCCACATACCGCGGAGGGGCTGGGCCCGTGAGCCGTGGCCACTGAGCCTGCGCATCCGGAGCCTGTGCTCCGCAACGGGAGAGGCCACAACAGTGAGAGGTCTGCGTACCACAAAAAAAATAAATAAATAAAAATAAATTAAAAATCTACAAACAATAAATGCTGGAGAGGGTGTGGAGAAAAGGGAATCCTCTTGCACTGTTGGTGGGAATGTAAATTGATACAGCCACTATGGAGAACAGTATGGAGGTTCCTTAAAAAACTAAAAATAGAGCTACCATACAACCCAGCAATCCCACTGAGAAAACCGTATTTCAAAAAGAGTCATGTACCACATGTACCCTGAGAAAACCATAATTCAAAAAGAGTCACGTACCACAATATTCATTGCAGCTCTATCTACAATAGCCAGGACATGGAAGCAACCTAAGTGTCCATCGACAAATGAATGAATAAAGAAGATGTGGCACATACATACAATGGAATATTACTCAGCCATAAAAAACAACAAATAATGCCATTTGCAGCAAAATGGATGGACCTAGAGATTGTCATATTGAGTGAAGTAAGTCAGAGAAAGACAAATATCATATGATATTGCTTAGATGTGGAATCTAAAAAAATGGTACAAATGAACTTATTTACAAAACAGAAATAGAGTTACAGATGTAGAAAACAAACTTATGGTTACCAAGGGGGAAGAGGGGGAGGGATAAATTGGGAGATTGGGATTGACATATACACACTACTATATATAAAATAGATAACTAATAAGAACCTACTGTAGGGCTTCCCTGGTGGCACAGTGGTTAAGAATCCACCTGCCGAGGCAGGGGACACAGGCTCGAGTCCTGGTCCAGGAAGATCCCACATGCTGTGGAGCAACTAACCCTGTGCACCACAAGTACTGAGCCCATGTACCACAACTACTGAAGCCCCCGAGCCTAGAGCCCATGCTCCGCAACAAGAGAAGCCACAGCAGTGAGAAGCCTGTGCACCACAACAAAGACTCAATGCAACCAAAAATTAATTAATTAAATTAAAAACAAACAAAAAAAGAACCTACTGTACAGCACAGGGACCTCTACTCAGTACTCTGTAATGACCTATATGGGAAACGAATCTAAAAAAGAGTGGTAACTGATTCACTTTGCTGTACAGCAGAAACTAACACAACATCGTAAATTAACTATACTCCAATAAAAATTAATGTAAAAAATAAAAAATAACATAAAAAAATTAAAAAGGAGATGACAACTGAGCAAAGAAAGAATGTGTCATTTGAGACAGCAACAAAGATCCTTAGAAATTCTGCAAAAAAGCTGTAATAAAGAGGAAAAAAAAGACAAAGAAAAATAAAAAAGAATTGCCAATCCCTGTCAATGGATAGAAGTGAGATATAAGATATTATAGCTAGCAGATGTTAGTGTTGGGATTCACATCCAGATCAAACTTCAAAGCCCATATTTCTAACCGTTTTTAAAAGATGTAGAAATTCACTATTTTAAAAATAACTTGTGTGCGTTAGTGACATTAACAATCTCTGGCACTTCTCCATTAGTTTAGTAATTGTTTTCTTTAAAAATTTTTTTCACTCTCACAAAAGCCCATCTTCCTCTCCCACAGCGCTCCCATCCTTGTTCCACTAGCATTACATCTCTGTCTTTTTTATCCAGAGGATTATTTGCATGGAAAGAAGCTATTCACCCCAAGTTGATTTAGATTTAGTGGATCTTTTGCTCAGAAGATTAGTTTGTTGCTTCAACTGCGTACGTAGGACGAATAGAAGCATATACGTTTCATAAAAGATTTCTCATATTATTTCCATATTTCAGAGTAGTAACTTGTGATGGGAAAAGCAGAAAGGCTTCTGAAGTTCAGCCTGGATTATATAGGAATAAAAAGTGAACTAATAATGGTGACCTCATAGGTTCAGGCAAAAGGGGCTGACTGATGTGGTTACATTCTCTGAAGGCAGAGCAGGGCGGTATATTTCACAGGGATCTCTCTTCATCCGCCCAAGCAAGAGTACTGTCCACAGCCAACCCTTCTAACCCATTACCCGCCTGTCAACACTGAGCCATTCAGAATGGCATCATTCAGCTTGAGATCTTTTTTCTAATTCACTGTTTCTTTGTTTTGAGAGGGGGAAAAAAAAAAACCTCAAAGCATTATTTAACATGCATAGACAATGATTTGAGAAAAACTTAAACTCGATTTGTAGAAAGTACTCTATGATTTCTGTAAAGAAAAGGTCTGTATGCTTAAAGCTCTTTTTTAGTATCCATTTTTTGTCAACAATATTTGACCAACTCTCCTAAATGCCATCATCATAAATAAAACATTTTACCCTAAATAATTAAAATGAGGTGGAATTAGAATTCCATCTAAAAAGAATCTGTAAGTACACAGACATTTGGGCCTGTTGATATTTTATTAACTAGTAAAGACAATAGAAATGGGAAATCTCTCCTTGCCAAGTAATTCATTGAAAGTCTTAATCAATTTCAAATAAAAACCTCACAGTTTAATTATATCACTCTCATTTTCACACATAGTAATTATTAGCTCTTTCCTTAATTAATATTTTCAAGATTGCAGCACTTATTATCTACAGATTTTTAAGGTGGTATTTAAAAATATAAGTCCAAAAGAGACAATGCATCCCCACTGGTATTTAGGCTAGTTGCCAGTTTGTCTCCCTTCTGACAATGCTGGCTTTGAACCAGGAATAGAGAAAGGAACAGCTGACATTTGGAAAACAAAACTTCATACTCCACCAATATTTTAAATAATAGCTACAAAAAGCAGAAATAGCAACTAATTTTTAAAATTCAGCCAACATAGCATATCCGGTTTGTGTTCTACAATTCATATTCTACTTTTAAAAATGAAATTCACCCCAAACCCAGTTCTTTACAAACTAAGAATCTTACTAGGATTTAAAAAAATAGTACATGATGATTCTTCCTGGGGATATCTAGTAATCATGATTATTAAAACATAAATGGGAAAATGTTGATTGTTGATTAAGCTGGGTGATGGATACATGGGGTTGACTGTACTTTCTACTTTTGGTTGTGTTTGTAAAGTTTCATAATAAAAAGTTTTTTAAAAGAAAAATATATAAACATAAGAGCTCATGTTTCTATACTGATGGAGTTATTAAAGAGATTCAATTAATTTTAAGTTCAATAAATCTTTAGAAGACCTAACTAATAATGACAGAGCTCAAGCATTTACTTCTGAAATTCTTATTCTGAAAATGTTAATAAAAGAATTATTGGAGTTCAAGCCCAGAATACAGTTATCCAAGTTAAAATAGAGCTTAGACAAACACGCCATAATTTTTGTAAAACTGAAAGCTCAGATTCAATGCTAGTCTGTTTTGGCTAAGTCATAATACTAAAGAATATTGAAACTTAAAGAGAGAGAAAAAAATTTACCTGGGCAAATTTTACTGCTGCATTAACAGCTTCCTTTTTAAGGTCTTCTAACTCTTGCTGCTGTTCTCCACTGTGAACATTCTCTCTTAAAGAGGTGAGCTGTAAAAGTAAATATGAAGGCTCCAACTGAGCTATACGGTAAGACTATGCCTAACCCATTAAAATAAGCCCTGGGAATTTTCAAAAGGGTAAGAGCTTTACTGTCTTTTACCTGTGCCAAATTTGTTGCAATACCCCAATGTCAAAATTATAGACAGGGCCCCAAAACTGTGTCTGCAAATGTTTTCAACTTCCTCCCCACACCAAACTAAATCAGACGACTCTCAGAATTGAATAATTTGAGGAACAACTAATAGAGCTGTCAGTGAGCAACAAAATGACCAGGAGGTAAAGGTACCAACTGGAGAGAGAGGCATCAAAGGGCATAAATGATACCCAACTTATGTGTAATAGCAATTAGAGGTGAAAAATTCTCTTGTAGCCAAGAGAATTTTTTTAAATGCCAATAACATGAAGGCTGTAATTTATCATCTACAGGTAAATCAGCTGTGCATCAGAGCCATATTTTGGTTTCCAATAGAGAAGACATTTCTCCGATTTGCTAGGAAATTTTTTGAGTGGCTGTATAGATTGGGAGCTCAAACTGGTCAATGCAGACAGAAGAGATATCTAAAATGAAGAGAGAGGGTGAGACAGGGCTTCTGTGTGTTATTGAGAAGAATCCTGGTGGTATGGACACGAAGGGGGTAAAGTGGCTGGAGGTGGTGGTGGTGGTGGGATGAACTGGGTGATTGGGATGGACATGTATACACTAATATGTATAAAATGGATAGCTAATAAGAACCTGCTGTATACAAAAATAAATTAAATAAAATTCAAAAAAAAGGAAAGAATCCTGGTGGTAGAGTAAATTTACATTTTATATATGATGCCTTTTGTAAAAGAGCTGACTTGTAAATGATATTTTTTCCCTCTACCTGAACCTTTACCAAAGCATCCTCACCACATACTTGGTTTCTCTAAACTTTCTTGGATTTGCGGACCCACCAGCAGTATAAGGGACAAAGGATCAGCAGCCGTACAAACCCACAAGTGAGCAAATATAAAGGTAGGTGTAAGCATTTTCCAGTTATTTCCCATTTTATCCAATGTGTAAAGGTTCACGTGTTTATTGCTGGTTCATTATTTGGTAAAAAGCAGTAAGGGCAAAGACAAGATAAACATAATATACCTCAAAAAGCATTTTGCTGAGAGGATCCCTACCGTTAAAGAGAAGAGAAGGGAAGAGAGGTAGAGGGTAATATGATATGCCCTTCACATCACCCTTCTCTGGGAGACTTCTCCCTCTGCAAGCTTGTAATTCCAAACACTCTCCTTCCTATGAGAAAGAAGGGGAGGTTCCATAGAAACAGGAATTTTTTGCTTGTTTTTCTTCAGTAATATATTCTTAAAACCTAGCACATAGTTCATGCTTAGCAAGTATTTGTTGAATGAAAAAATGAATACTCAATGTTACTGAGATTATAGAGTGATATTAGTGTGAGGTCCCACCCCATTTTAAGTTTTCATAGTTTGGAATTCCATTCTATATTACATCTTCCTTTAACGATTAGGCTTCTCATTTCCATTTCTTCTTCTAGAAATCTATGACTTAAAAGAAATTTAAGGAAATAAAATATTTTAAAAGACTTATTTTCCCTTTGTGACTATAAAATGTAGCTAGAGAATAACTGAGGTAACTATCCTAAATTACACTTCACTTGGGATAATCCATTAGTCCCTATGATGAATGTTATTTTTCACATATATATATATATGTATACATATATATCCCCAACTTGGTTTTCTCAAGCCAGACTCATCCCCCACTAGTTGGCATCCTTTTTGGCAAGGTGGGGCCGGGAAGGAGAAGTGAAGGAGTTAAATTTTTGGAAATATATTTTCCAAGAACTTCTACTTAGTAGCACAGTTATAATAGTTGCATTCTTCCAGGATAACGTCCCCACTGACTGATTTTCTTCTTTATGGATTATAAACTTGTCCTCAACATAGTTTTGGTATTCCTTTGATGATTCGTATTTAGCTGAATCTGCTACCTAACAGATGCCTGAATATTTAGAATCCCAAAGGCTTACAATATCCTGTGGTTTCAAATTCCTGAGCAGTTGATCCAGCAACTCTCATTTTATTCTTGCTTTCCTACCATCCTAGGAACCATAGCAGATGCTCATTACAGTTTACTCTCCATTCTCATATGGTTAATCCAAGTGGACTTGAGAGTAAGAGCTTTTCTTTTTTCTCTTCCTGGTCTGACATGGCTCAAATTATTTTTCTATAGTCAAAATTTCTTTTCATCTACCTTTGAATATTCCAATTTTTAAAAAATAATAAAATACACTACTGGCAAAATGACACATATGCAATAAATTTTAAGAGGAAAATAAAATATAAAACAGGAATTAGCTATATTCATTAGCTATATTCATATATGGACCCACTTACTAATTTAGTCTGATACAAAGGTAAAAAGCAGGATGGAACAAGAACTGTATTGCATGAAGGCAGATTCTCAACAGACTATAGTATTTGCATGGGGCTTATCAATGCAGAAGTTCTAGTGCGTGGAATTAATCACCTGGAAGGAACCGTCAAATCTTAAAAGAAAAATTCAGGTTCACACTATACCTGAATTCAGTTTGGCAAACAAGGTGGCTTACACTTTTGCTGAAAATAATTCTAAAATAAAATTGGGCTAATCAATATTTCCACATCGTAGCAACTCTAATCAAGACGTAACATCTTGAGACTAAAAAATAATAATAATAATTCCAAATAAAAGTCAGTTAACTTTTACTCAAGATTTTTAAGCCATTAAAGGTTCATTTTAATACATTTGGTATTGTAAAGAAATATAAAATTCGTATTTGGACTATAATACTCTGAATGAAAATGGATTCTGACACTATATAAAAGAGTATACAATCATTAGAATCAGTCTACATATTTTTCAAGAACTAACAAGAAGAACCAAAAACTCAAATGACTAAAATTAACCAAACATTTTGCAAAGGTAAACAGAGGAAACTGGGGAGGAGCAGGCAGGGAATAGGGGCTAACTAAAGAATAAAAACCGGCTAATGCATACAGTACAATAATTAATTATACTTCTAAGTAATTATTAAAGCTATTTATTTGGAGAGAGAGTTCTATTTTGTCTACTTCCTTTAATCTGAGATGGTTCAACTAGCTAATCTTTAAAACCTTGCATTTCTGTGTCTCTAAGATTATGTGTATTGATGGTAACTGCAGGTGTGTAAATAAAACACAGCCCTAGGGATACCAGTCTCCCTTTCCTAATGAAGTCAGGGCTAACCAATATTTCTGCATAGTAACAACTGTAATCAATATGTAACACCTTTTTTGAGACTAAAAAAGGTAGAAATTATTACTAGACCATCTCCACTAATGCAACCATTTGTGAGTGTTTGAACTTTAGTAATACAACAAAACAACAACAACAACTTCAGTTACCCATTTATTTATCCCTTACAACGTGTCAGGCATAGTGCTAGCCACTGGGTTTACAGCAATATATGGGAAACTAAGTTTTCTGACCACAAGGAGTGGATGTCCTAGTGGTGGAGGTAAGGGATGCAGGCGATAAATGAAGACATAACTAAAGAATTTCAGGTGCTGATAAGTGCCATATACCAAACAACAACAACAAAAAAATGAGTAACATGGTAGAGAGTAAGCTGAAGAGTTGGTTTCATTAGGGAACTTAGGAATGACTTCTCTAGGAAGGCAGTATTTGAATCAATACCTAAACAAATGAGAAGAAGGCAGCCATAACAAATCTTGAAACAAGCTTCCAAGCATGTGGTCAAAGTTCCTGAATAGGAAAAAAGGTGACATATGTAAGAGACAGAACAAAGCCCAGGATGCTGGAACAAACTCAGTGATGATGGACAGAAAGCAGGGAGATGAGATCTTGTCAGGTAGGCTAGATCAAGAGAAGCCTTGTGAGGAATTTGGAAATGAATTTAATTGTAATGGTAAGTCATTCAAAGGTTTTAAGCAGATCATGTTAGTGCTTTAAAAATATCACTTTACCCATATAGGTCATTACAGAGTATTGAGTAGAGTTCCCTGTGCTATACAGTAGGTCCTTATTTGTCTCTTTTATATGTAGTAGTGTGTATATGTCAATCCCAATCTCCCAAGTTATCCCCCTCCTTAATCTAAAAAAGAGTGGATATATGTATATGTATAACTGAGTCACTTTGCTATACACCTGAAACTAACACAACATTGTAAATGAACTATACTCCAATAAAAAAAATTTTAATTTTTAATAAAGATCACTTTAGTTGTTAGGTGGAAACGGATTGCAACAAGGCAAGTGTGGATGTAGAGAAACCAGTTAGAGATGGCTGTGGTCAACAGGCAAGTGAAATGGTGACTGGGTCAGGGACTGTAGCAGTAGAAATGATGATAATTGGATGGATCAAGGACAAATCTTAGAGGCAGAGCTAACTGAACTTACTGAAGTATGGGGTGTGATGAAAAAAAAGAATCAACAATGATTCCTAAGATTTTAGTTTTAGCAACTAGATGGAGGATGGTACCATTAACTGAGATGTAAAAGGCTTAGAGGGAGTATCAATAGTTTGTTTTCATCATGTTAAGGCTGCCATGTTCATTAGACATCCATATGTGAGATATGGAGTTATATACATGATGCTGGAACTTAAGAGAAAGGTCTGGCTGATAACAGAAATCCAAGTCTTATCAGCATATGGCCAGTCTAGAGCTGGTCTATGAAGTTCTATCTGATGAGTCTAATCATACTTTCTTAGAATAAGAATCTGCTAGAGGAAGTGGCCAGTGAGATAGCAGGAAAAGCAAAATCAGGTCAATGGGTATACCAAAACCTAAGGAGGAAAAAAACATTACAAGAAGCAAAGAGTGGCCAAGCTCAGCAAACATTGCTGAAGTACAGAGACTAGTGAGGTTTAGACAAGTTTTAGGTCACTGATGACTTTGATGAAAGTTCTAGTCCTCATAAAAACCTGATGAAATGTGAATTAGTATTTCTCATTTTATAGGTGAAAAACTTAGCCTTGGGGCAGCTTAGCCCTAACTTCCCCTAATCTTGTTGATCCTAAAGACCATGTTTTATCTTCTATATTACAACTGCAGTAAGTCAATTTTAGAAACAAATACAATTAAATTTTTTTTTTTTTTTTTTTTTTTTTTTGCGGTACACAGGCCTCTCACTGCTGTGGCCTCTCCCGCTGCGGAGCACAGGCTCCGGACGCGCAGGCTCAGCGGCCATGGCTCACGGACCCAGCCGCTCCGCGGCACGTGGGACCCTCCCGGACGGGGGCACGAACCCGTGTCCCCTGCATCGGCAGGCGGACTGTCAACCACTACGCCACCAGGGAAGCCCAAAATAATATTTTAAATCTTGCCCATATATACTATAGACCTTAGTTTTATTTATTTAATATATTGATTGGGAAAGTATTGAACTGTTTAGTCAGTAACTGCAGACATTAAAAAAGAATATTGTAATTATCACAAGTCTCCATTCTCAGAAGGAAGATAAAGCTCTAAGTACCTGGAAAATACCATTTGAAGGTTCCAAATGTCTAAAGAAACTCTCGGGACATTTGAAGTTAAAACACTTCAGAAGGAGGTCTCCAAAAATACAAAATCAATTGTATTTCATTGAGACAGAAAAGACTACTTTCTTTACCCCTGATTGTTTTCCTAAGAGTAATACTGCTGAACTCAAAAGAATTCATCTGGAAGAGCATCTTTAAAGTGTTCATTTTGATCCTACTGTTCACAGATGTGTACTGAACAGGAGCAGGTTTGTTCATGCCTGTGGCATTCTTAGAGAAAAAAAGGGGAATTTGGTCCACTTTTATATTTCCATGTTCATTTCTTTCCTAAAATCTCAAAAGCTAGTACACAACTAATAGAACAGAGTTATGAAAGTTGGGATTTTTTTACTTTTTCTTCAAAATTCTTTACTGAATTTAAATAGATGATCTATTATTCCTGATCTGAATATAGAGTCCTATTATGAGTATCTATGTATGTTTAAAAATTAGGAAACAGAACTTTTCAGTATATTTTCAGGTTATTTCAATCACACCATAAAACAAAAAGAGAAAGGATCTAAAAATAGGATTCACTACTTTGTAAACTGTGAAAGCCTGATTCAAACTCTCACCCAGGTTGATTTAAAATTGGAGAATACATATATATATATATATATATATATATATGTATACACAAACACACACACACACACATATATATACACATACATACAATGAAGTATGTTTTCAATCATTTACCATTTAACTACTCTTGAGGGAGGTTGTTAAATCATCAATATCCTTATTTTCTAGGTTCAGAAATTGGCTTAGCCAATGTTAAGAGTTATTGTTAGGGTTTTGTTGGTTTTAGATGGTAGTTGGCTGGGAACAAAGAATGCCCAAATCCTGCCCCCTCCTCTATTCAGCAGCTTCCTGAAGAATATAGTAAAAGGGACATAAAGTCATTTTATTTTTAATCACAATCATACCCATTATGCCCAATGCAGTCCTCTGGATCCCTCAAGCTTAACCTGCAAGTTTATAGGGTTCTCTTCCCTTTGCTGAACCAAAAACCTCCCCATTAGTCTGCTGAGGGAGGGAGGCTAAGGAGATGAGTGAGCCTTACTTATCCTTTGGGAGAAGCAGAGAGCTGGCAGGCACCAGAGTGGACAGGCGCTAGACGGCAGCCTTCTGCATCAGTTTCATACAAGGAAAGAGGAGGAGAGGGCCATAGATACAGGACTGGCTTCCCCATCTCCTCGGGGCAGTGGTCTGGTTCCCCATGAAACATGCCACAAACAGGGGCCCCTGAATAGGATAGTTACATGGGTAGCTCTTCCTTTCTTCAGTGAGAGAAGAAAGGATGGGAGAGGGATTTTCCCTCGGCACCTCCCCCATGATTACCCAGCAATAGCTCTCTTGCCTCTTTGCTCACTCTGTCCTCCACCCAGAATGCCCAGCCCAGTTCAACCTCTGGAAATTCCACTATACTTCAAGGTCTAGCTTAATACCTAGAATTTCTAAGATTAGGACTGGATGAAAAATTCTGTTCCCCAAATTGCACCCACTTGGAGTTCTTAGTGCTTTCACCAGTCACCACACCCCTGACACTAGGGTTGTGGTAATCCCCCTTTAGAGTTCTTGTCCAAGTGTGGACAAAACTTTTGGCTATTACTCACACACTTGCTGACATTGTTAAAAGCACTTCACTGAATATTACGAGAAAACAAAATAGAAATTAAAAATCTTAATGTATTAAAATAGTCTGGAAACTTCCCTCGTGGTCCAGTGGTTAAGAATCCACCTTCCAATGCAGGGGACGTGGGTTCAATCCCTGGTAGGGGAATTAAGACCCCACAGGCCGGGGGGCAACTAAGCCCTTGTGCCACAACTACTGAGCCCGCATGCCACAATGAAAGATCCCGCATGCCGCAAATAAGACCCAAAACAGACATAAATAAATAAACATTAAAAAATAAAATAAAATAGTCTGGCTTACAAAATCTAAAACATCTTCACTTGAGCATTGAAAAGCTGGCACAAATTAGCAATCTCCTGGACTGCATCCCATATTTCCCAGCTTTTTGTCTGCCTCTATATGGCTGGTGCCATCTTAACACTGACCACCAGGAAACTGTCCTCTAAGATATATTAGGTTACATTAGAGCTGAAACATTCATATTTCTTTTTGTCTAGAGCTCACCTAGGGTTTGCTGTCAGTTGTAATCCTTAGATATATGTATTCTATTGATAATGGATGCATGGAATGACTTGGTCAATCTGTGAGACATTAATTACATACAGGAGTTGTCCCCAGCATCGGTCTGAAAGTATAATACAGTAGGCTAATCTAGGCTAAGGTAACAAGCACCAAAATCTCTGTGGCTTAACACATAAGAATTTATTCTAACTCTCATTCACTCAAAGTCTTCTGTGGGCCTGGGAGTTCTCCCCAGAACCTCCCATCCAGGAGCTGACTCAAGGATTCAGTGTAATTTCTCCTTATGTCCCCACATTCTCAACACATGGCTTCCAAGAAGGAGGACAATGAAGACTGCACAGGGGTTTTCCCCTGTCTCATCACAGAAACATCACACATGTGCAGAAACTCATGGTCTTTTAGCTAAAACTAGTCCCATGGCCCACCACAGGGGTTACCCATAGTGATGGTGAGCATCAAATTAATGCTGTTACAAATAGACCAGGGGCCCCAAATTCAATGCCTTTCAGAGGCCAGGAAGGTAATGGACATGCGAGACTGTCCCACATAATAAAGAGCACAAAATTTTACACAACTTGAGTTTACTCATTTTCAAAAAACATTTGTCTTCATAAAATTCTAAGTTTAATGAACTTCTCCAAAACATAGTCAGGCAATTCTGGGACAAGAAGAACTTGCTAACACAACAATGTCTCCTCATTCACCTCCAACTCCAGGCTCATCACCCAAACTAAGCAGTTGCTGGGATGAAGAGTTAGGCAAATCAGGGGAGTAGAAGCCAGAGAACAAAGTGGTGTTCCCTAGCCTCCAGGGCCCTGTGAGTGAAGGATCAGCAAAATAAAGTCCCCAGGAAGGATCCAAAAGGAACAGTGCCCGGGAAGAACTCGTCAATCTATTAGCTGTAAAGTGATACCTCATTGCCATTTCAGCTTAGTTTATTTATCTTAGTGTTTCTTTTTAAAATATGTTTGTGAGACATTTGCGTATGTTACTTTCCCATGCCCATTTTTCTGCTGTCTTGATTTGCTTTGTTTTATCATATTGCCAAAATCAAAAATGAACAATAGGGAAATTTTTCAGAAAAGCATATTCCCATATGTTGGGAATATGTTCCCAACATTGCTGTTAAATATACATTTTTGTCGCCTTTTTGGAAAGTAATCTGACAAAGCCTATTAATTTAAAAATACAACTGCCCTTCTACCTAGTAATCCTATTACTAGCAATATATCATAGAGGAATCAAATACTAGTTTATAAATCTATATGGAAAGGGCTATTTACACATAAATTTTTCAGAGTTGCAAGGAAATTTGAAAACCAAATGAATGTTTTAGAGTTGGATTCATTATGGTTAAATAAATCATGGTATATCCACAATGGAATAATATGCAGCCCTAAAACAAATACATTAGAGCTGCCCCAGTTGACATGAGGATTTCCATAAGATACAGATTAACAAGAACAGTAAGAAAAGTGATCTTATTTTTGCAAAGCCATGGCCAAAAACCATACATATATTGGTATTGCAACACAAAGAATGTTGAATTTACCATTTGATCCAGCAACTCCACTTCTGAGTATATACCCAAAGGAAATTTAAAAAAGGTTATCAAAGAGATATATGCACTCTCATGTTTATTGCAGCATGATTCACGAAAGAAAAGGTTTGGAAACAACCTGTGTCCATCAATGGATGAATGGATAAAGATATGGTTTGGCTAACAACATACTCAGTGGTGAAAAACTGAAAGCGATCCCTCTAAAATCAGGAACAAGATAAGGATGCCCACTCTTGACACTCTTATTCAACATAGTATTGAAAGTTCTAGCCAGAGTAATTCAGCAAGAAAAATAAATAAATAAAGGCATCCAAATTGGAAAGGAAGAAGTAAAACTGCTACTATTTGTAAATGACATGATTTATAGAAAACCCTAAAGACTCCACAAAAGCTGTTAGAAATAATAAATGGATACAGTAAATTTTCAGGGTAAAAAATCAACACACAAAAATCTGTTGCATTTCTCTATGGTAACAATGAGCTAGAAGAAAGAGAACATAAGAAAATAATCTCATTTACAATCACAAGTAAAAGGATAAAATACCTAGGAATAAATTTAACTAAGGAGGTGAAAGATCTGTACACTGAAAACTATAAGAGAATGGTGAAAGAAAATGAAGAAGACACAAATAAATGGAAAGATATTCCATGCTCATAGGTTGGAAGAATTAACATGATTTAAATGTCCATTATTATCTAAAGCAATCTATAGATTCAATGCAATCCCTACCAAAATCCCAAGGACATTTTTCACAGAAATAGAACAAAAAACTCTAAGATTTATATGGAATACAAAATACTCTGAAGAGCCAAAGCAATCCTGAGAAAAAAACAACAAAGCTAAGAGTGCCACACTCCCTGATTTCAAACTATATTACAAAGCTATAATAATCAAAACAGCATGGTATTGGCAGAAAAAACAGATACATAGATCAATGGAACAGAATTAAGAGACCAGAAATAAACCCACACATACATGGACAAATAATTTATGACAAAGAGGCAGGAACATATAATGGAGAAAGGAGAGTGTCTTCAATAAATGGTGCTGGGAAAACTGAACAGCAATTTTTTCATGCAAAAAAATGAAACTAGACCACTATCTCACATCATACACAAAAATCAACTTGAAATGGATTAAAGACTTGAATGTAAGACCTGAAACCATAAAACTCCCATAAGAAAACAGGCAGTATGCTCTTTGACACCAGTCTTAGCAATAGCTTTCTGGATATATCTCCTTAGGGAAAGGAAACAAAGGCAAAAATAAACAAATGGCACTACATAAAACTAAAAATCTTCTGCACACAAAAGAAAACCATCAACAAAACAAAAATACAGCTTAGTGAATGAGAGAAGATATTTTCAGATTATATATCCAATAAGGGGTTCATGTCCAAGATATATAAAGAATTCATACAATTCAACAACAAAATAACCAAACCACCTGATTTTAAAAGTGGGCAGAGGAGTTGAATAGACTTTTTCCAAAGAAGACATACAGGTGGCCAACAGGCACATGAAAAGATGTTCAACATCACTAAGTATTAGGGAAATGCCAATCAAAATCACAATGAAATATCTCCTTGTGCCCATTAGAATGGCTATCGGAAAAGCAAGAAATAACAAATGTTGGTGAGGATGTGGAGAAAAGAGAACCTTCATACACTGTTGCTGGGAATGTAAATTGTTGCAGCCAGTATAAATTGTTGCAGTATGGGGATTCCTAAAAAAATTAACCATAGAACTACCATATCATCCAGCTGTTCCATTTCTGGGTATTTATCCAAAGAATAAAAACATTAATTTGAAAAGATATATGCACCCCTATGTTCATTGCAGTATTATTTACAGTAGCCAAGATATGGAAACAACCTAAGTGCCCATTAATGGATGAATGGATAAAGAAGATGTGGTAATACATACAATGGAATACAACTCAGCCATGAAAAATATGAAATCTTGCCATTTGGGAAAACATGGATGGGCCTTGAGGATACTATGCTAAGTGAAATAAGTCAGACGGAGAAAGTCAAATACCTTATGATTACACTCATACATAGAATATAAACAACAAATAAACAAAAACCAAAAATAAATGAACAAAACAAACCAAACAAAAACAAGCAGGTAGATACAGAGAACAGAGTAGTGGTTACCAGAGAGGAAGGGGTCAGGGGAGGGCAACATGGGTAAAGGGGATCAACCATACAGTGATGAATGAAAACTAAATTTTTAGTGCTAGCACTGTACAGTGTATCAAGAAGTAGAAATATAAAGTTATACACATGAAACTGACATAGTGTTATACACCAATGGTACCTCAATTAAAAATTCTAATAATTAAAAAATGAACTTGTATATATTTACAATGGAATATTATTCAGCCATGAGATAAGGAAATTCTGCCATTTGTGACAATGTGGATGGGGCTTGAGAGCATTATACTTAGTGAGATAAGTCAGACAGAGGGAGACAAATCCTCCATGATATCGCTTACAAGTAGAATCTAAAAAAGTTGAACTCATAAAAAAAGAGTAAAATGGTGGTTACCAGGGACTGGAGGGTGGGGAAATAAAAGAAATGTTGTTTTAGGTAAAAATGTGCAACTACTAGATGAATAAGTCCTGGAGATCTAATGTATAGTATAGCTATTATGGGCAACAGAATTATATCATAAACAACAAACTTGTTAAGAGATTAGACCTTAATTATTCCCAACACAAAAATGAAATGGTAATTATGTGATTTCTTTTTTAACATCTTTATTGGAGTATAATTGCTTTACAATGGTGTGTTAGTTTCTGCTGTGTAACAAAGTGAATCAGCTATACGAATACATATATCCCCATATCCCCTCCTTCTTGCGTCTCCCTCTTATCCTCCCTATCCCACCCCTCTAGGTGGACACAAAGCACCGAGCTGATCTCCCTGTACTATGCGGCTGCTTCCAACTAGCTATCTATTTTACATTTGGTAGTGTATATATGTCCATGCCACTCTCTCACTTCGTCCTAGCTTACCCTTCCCCCTCCCCATGTCCTCAAGTCCATTCTCTATGTCTGTGTCTTTATTCCTGTCCTGCTCTTAGGTTCTTCAGAACCTTTTTTTTTAGATTCTATATATATGTTTTAGCATACAGTATTTGTTTTCTCTTTCTGACTTACTTCACTCTAGGCCCATCCACCTGACTACAAATAACTCAATTTCATTTCTTTTTATGGCAGACTAATATTCCATTGTATATATGTACCACTTCTTCTTTATTGATTCATCTGTCGATGGACATTTAGATTGCTTCCATGTCCTGGCTATTGTAAATAGAGCTGCAATGAAAATTGTGGTACATGTCTCTTTTTGAATTATGGTTTTCTTAGGGTATATGCCCAGTAGTGGGATTGCTGGATCATATGGTAGTTCTATATTTAGTTTTTTAAGGAACCTCCATACTGTTCTCCATGGTGGCTGTATCAATTTACATTCCCACCAAAAGTGCAAGAGGGTTCCCTTTTCTCCTCACCCTCTCCAGCATTTATTGTTTCTAGATTTTTTTGATGATGGCCATTCTGACCAGTGTGAGGTGATACCTCACTGTAGTTTTGATTTTCATTTCTCTAATGATTAGTGATGCTGAGCATCCTTTCATGTGTTTGTTGGCAATCTGTATATATTCTCTGGAGAAATGTCTGTTTAGGTCTTCTGCCAATTTTTGGTTTGGGTTGTTTGTTTTTTTGATACTGAGCTGCATGAGCTGCCTGTAAAATTTGGAGATTAATCCTTTGTCAGTTGCTTCATTTGCAAATGTTTTCTCCCATTCTGAGGGTTGTCTTTTCATCTTGTTTATGGTTTCGTTTGCTGTGCAAAAGCTCTTAAGTTTCATTAGGTCCCATTTGTTTATTTTTGTTTTTATTTCCATTTCTCTAGGAGGTGGGTCAAAAAGGATCTTGCTGTGATTTGTCATAGAGTGTTCTGCCTATGTTTTCCTCTAAGAGTTTTAAGTGTCTGACTTTACATTTAGGTCTTTAATCCATTTTGAGTTTATATTTGTATATGGTGTTAGGGACTATTCTAATTTCATTCTTTTACATGTAGCTGTTCAGTTTTCCCAGCACCATTTATTGAAGAGGCTGTCTTTTCTCCATTGTATATTCTTGCCTACTTTATCAAAGATAAGGTGACCATATGTGCGTGGGTTTATCTCTCGGCTTTCTATCCTGTTCCATTGATCTATATTTCTGTTTTTGTGCCAGTACCATACTGTCTTGATTACTGCTGCTTTGCAGTATAATCTGAAGTCAGGGAGCCTGATTCCTCCAGCTCCGTTTTTGTTTCTCAAGATTGCTTTGGCTATTTGGGGTCTTTTGTGTTTCCATACAAATTGTGAAATTTTTGTTCTAGTTCTGTGCAAATGCCATTGGTAGTTTAATAGGGATTGCATTGAATCTGTAGATTGCTTTGGGTAGTATAGTCATTTTCCCATTGTTGATTCTTCCAATCCAAGAACATGATATATCTCTCCATCTGTTTGTATCATCTTTAATTTCTTTCATCAGTGTCTTATACTTTTCAGCATACAGGTCTTTTGTCTCCTTAGGTAGGTTTATTCCTAGGTATTTTATTCTTTTTGTTGCAATGGTAAATGGGAGTGTTTCCATAATTTCTCTTTCAGATTTCTCATCATTAGTGTATAGGAATGAAAGAGATTTCTGTGCATTAATTTTGCATCCTGCTATTTTACCAAATTCATTGATTAGCTCTAGAAGTTTTCTGTAGCTTCTTTAGGATTCTCTATATATAGTGTCATGTCATCTGCAAATAGTGACAGCTTTACTTCTTCTTTTCCAATTTGGATTCCTTTTATTTTTTTTTTCTTCTCTGATTGCTGTGGCTTAAACTTCCAAAACTATGTTGAATAATAGTGGTGAGAGTGGACAACTTTGTCCTGTTCCTGATCTTAGTGGAAATGGTTTCAGTTTTTCACCATTGAGAACGATATTGGCTGTGGGTTTGTCATATATGGCCTTTATTATGTTAATGTAAGTTCCCTCTATGCCTACTTTCTGGAGGGTTTTTATCATAAATAGGTGATGAATGTTGCCAAAAGCTTTTTCTGCATCTATTGAGATATCATATGGTTTCTCTCCTTCAATTTGTTTATATGGTTTATCACATTGATTGGTTTGCATATATTGAAGAATCCTTGCAGTCCTGGGATAAACCCCACTTGATCATGGTGTATGATCCTTTTAATGCTGTTGGATTCTGTTTGCTAATATTTTGTTGAGAACTTTTGTATCTATGTTCATCAGTGATGTTGGCCTGTAGTTTTTTTTTTTTGTGACATCTTTGTCTGGTTTTGGTATCAGGGTGATGGTGGCCTCGTAGAATGAGTTTGGGAGTGTTCCTCCCTCTGGAAGTGTTTGAGAAGGATAGGTGTTAGCTCTTCTCTGTTGGATAGACTTCACCTGTGAAGCCATCTGGTCCTGGGCTTTTGTTTGTTGGAAGATTTTTAATCACAGTCTCATTTTTAGTGGTTGTGATTCGCCTGTTTATATTTTCTATTTCTTTCTGTTTCAGTCTCAGAAGGTTGTGCTTTTCTACAAATTTGTCCATTTCTTCCAGGTTGTCCATTTTACTGGCATAGAGTTGCTTGCAGTTATCTCTCATGATCCTCTGTATTTCTGCAGTGTCAGTTGTTACTTCTCCTTTTTCATTTCTAATTCTATTGATTTGAGTCTTTTCCCTTTTTTTCTTAATGACTCTGGCTAATCAATTTTGTTTATCTTCTCAAAGAACCAACTTTTAATTTTATTGATCTTTGCTACAGTTTCCTTCATTTCTTTTTCATTTATATCTGCTCTGACCTTTATGATTTCTTTCCTTCTGCTAACTTTGGGGTTTTTTTTTTTTTTTTTGCTCTTCATTCTCTAATTGCTTTAGGTGTAAGATTAGGTTGTTTATTTGAGATGTTTCTTGTTTCTTGAGGTAGGATTGTATTGCTATAAACTTCCCTCTCAGAACTGTTTTTGCTGCATCCCATAGGCCTTTGGGGTCATTGTGCTTTCATTGTCATTTATTTCTAGGTATTATTTGATTTCTTCAGTGATCTCTTGGTTATTAAGTAGTGTATTGTTTAGCCTCCAAGTGTTTGTATTTTTTACAGAATTTTCCTGTAATTGATATCTAGGTTCATAGCATTGTGGTTGGAAAAGATGCTTGATACAATTTCAATTTTCTGAAATGTACCAAGGCTTGATTTGTGATCCAGGATATGATCTATCCTGGAGGATGTTCCAGGAGGACTTGAGAAGAAAGTGTATTCTGTTGTTTTTGTCCTATAAATATCAATTAAGTCCATCTTGTTTAATGTATCATTTAAAGCTTGTGTTTCCTTATTTATTTTCATTTTGGATGATCTGTCCATTGGTGAAAATGGGGTGTTAAAGTCCCCTACTATGATTTTGTTACTGTTGATTTCCCCTTTTATGGCTGTTAGCATTTGCCTCATGTACTGAGGTGCTCCTATGTTGGGTGCATAAATATTTACAACTGTTATATCTTCTTCTTGGATTGATCCCTTGATCATTGTGTAGTGTCCTTCTTTGTCTCTTGTAATAGTCTTTATCTTAACGTCTATTTTGTCTGATAGGAGAGTTGCTAGTCCAGCTTTCTTTTGATTTCCATTTGCATGGAATACCTTTTTCCCTCCCCACACTTTTAGTCTGTATGTGTCCCTAGATCTGAAGTGGGTCTCTTGTAGACAGCATATATACAGGTCTTGTTTTTGTATCCATTCAGCCAGTCTATGTCTTTTGGTTGGAGCCTTTAATCCATTTACATTTAAGATAACTATCAACATGTATGTTCCTATTACCATTTTCTTAACTGTTTTGGGTTTGTTATTGTAGGTCTTTTCCTTCTCTTGTATTTCCTGCCTAGAGAAGTTCCTTTAGCATTTGTTGTGAAGCTCGTTTGGTGGTGCTGAATTCTCTTAGCTTTTGCTTGTCTGTAAAGGTTTTAATTTCTCCATTGAATCTGAATCTGATCCTTGCTGGGTAGAGTAATCTTGGTTGTAGGTTTTTCTCTTTCATCACCTTAAATATGTCCTGCCACTCCCGTCTGGCTTACAGAGTTTCTGCTGAAAGATCAGCTGTTAACCTTATGGGGATTCCCTTGTATGTTATTTGATGTTTTTCCCTTACTGCTTTTAATACTTTTTCTTTGTATTTAATTTTTGATAGTTTGATGTTTCTCCTTGGATTTATCCTGTATAGGACTCTCTGAGCTTCCTGGACTTGACTGACTATTTCCTTTCCCATATTATTGAAGTTTTCAACTATAATCTCTTCAAATATTTTCTCAGTCCCTTTCTTTCTCTCTTCTTCTTCTGGGACCCCTATAACTTGAACGTTGGTGAGTTTGATGTTGTCCCGGAGGTCTCTGAGACTTTCCTCAATTCTTTTCATTCTTTTTTCTTTATTCTGCTCTATGGTAGTTATATCCACTATTTTATCTTCCAGGTCACTTATCCATTCTTCTGCCTCAGTTATTCTGCTCTTGATTCCTTCTAGAGCATTTTTAAGTTCATTTAGTGTGTTGTTCATCATTGGTTGTTTGCTCTTTAGTTCTTCTAGGTCCTTGTTAAACGTTTCTTGTATTTTCTATATTCTATTTCCAAGATTTTGGATCATCTTTACTATCATTACTCTGAATCCTTTTTCAGGTAGACTGCCTATTTCCTCTTCATTTGTTTGGTCTGGTGGGTTTTTATCTTGCTCCTTCATTTGCTGTGTATTTCTCTGTCTTCTCATTTTGCTTAACTTACTGTCTTTGGGATCTCCTTTTCGCAGGCTGCAGGTTTGTAGTTCCCGTTGTTTTTGGTGTCTGCCCTCAGTGGCTAAGTTTGGTTCAGTGGGTTGTGTAGGCTTCATAGGGAGGGGACTGGTACCTGTGTTCTAGTGGATGAGGCTGGATCTTGTCTTTCTGGTGGGCAGGACCATGCCCGGTGGTGTGTTTTGGGGTGTCTGTGACCTTATTACGATTTTAGGCAACGTCTCTGCTAATGGGTGAGGTTGTGTTCCTGCCTTGCTAATTGTTTGGCATAGAGGGTCCAGCACTGTAGCTTCCTGGTGGTTGAGTGGAGCTGGGTCTTAGCATTGATATGGAGATCTCTGGGAGAACTTCTGCTCTTTGACATTACATGGAGCCAGGAGGTCTCTGGTGGACCAATGTCCTGAACTTGGCTATCTCACCCCAGAGGCACAGGCCTGACACCAGCTGGAGGACCAAGACCCTGTCAGCCACATGGCTCAGAAGAAAAGGGAGAAATAAAATAAAATAATTAAAATAAAAAAAATTGAAAATAAAAAAATTGAAAAAGTAATAAAAAAAAAAAGGACAGACAGAAATCTGGGATAAATGGTAAAAGAAAAACTATACAGACAAAATCACAGAAAGAAGCATACACATACACACAAAAAGAGAAAAAGGAAATATATATATATACCTATATTTAAAAAAAAAAGAAGACAGCAACCAAATCAATAAACAAATCTACCAATGTTAATAAACTCTAAACACTAAACTAAGATAAACATAAAACCAGGAACAAATTAGATGCAGAAAGCCAACCCCAAGTCTACAGTTGCTCCCAAAGTCCACCTCCTCAATTTGGGATGACTCGTTGTCTCTTCAGGTATTCCACAGATGCAGGGTACATCAAGTTGATTGTGGAGATTTAATCCGCTGCTTCTGAGGCTTCTGGGAGAGATTTCCCTTTCTCTTCTTTGTTCGCACAGCTTCGGGCCTCAGCTTCAGATTTGGCCCCGCCTCTGCATGTAGGTCGCCTGAGGGCGTCTGTTCCTCGCTCAGACAAGACGGGGTTAAAGGAGCCGCTGATTCGGGGGCATCGGCTCACTCAGGCCGGGGGGAGGGAGGGGCATGGAGTGCGGGGCGAGCCTGCGGCGGCAGAGCCCACCGTGACATTACACCAGCCTGAGGCGCGCCGTGCATTCTCCCCGGGGAAGTTGTCCCTGGATCCCGGGACCCTGGCAGTGGCGGGCTGCACAGGCTCCCAGGAGGGGAGGTGTGGATAGTGACCTGTGCTCACACACAGGTTTCTTGGTGGCGGCAGCAGCAGCCTTAGCGTCTCTTGCCCACGTCTGGGGTCCGCACTGATAGCCGCGGCTCGCGCTTGTCTCTGGAGCTCCTCTAAGTGGCGCTCTGAACCCCCTCTCCTCGTGCCCCAGGACGCAAAGAGGCAAGAAAAAGTCTCTTGCCTCTTTGGCAGGTCCAGACTTTTCCCCAGACTCCCTCCCGGCTAGCCGTGGCGCACTAGCCCCCTTCAGGCTGTGTTCACGCCGCCCACCCCAGTCCTCTTCCTGCGCTCCGACCGAAGCCCGGGCCTCAGCTCCCAGCCCCCACCCGCCCCGGCGGGTGAGCAGACAAGCCTCTCGGGCTGGTGAGTGCTGGTCGGCACCAATCCTCTGTGCGGGAATCTCTCTGCTTTGCCCCCCGCACCCCTGTTGCTGCGCTCTCCTCCAAGGCTCCGAAGCGTCCCCCCTCCGCCACCTGCAGTCTCTGCCCGCAAAGGGGCTTCCTAGTGTGTGGAAACCTTTCCTCCTTCACGGCTCCCTCCCACTGGTGCAGGTCCCGTCTCTATTCTTTGTCTCTGTTTTTTTCTTTTACCCTACCCAAGTACGTGGGGAGTTTCTTGCCTTTTGGGAGGTCTGAGGTCTTCTGCCAGCGTTCAGTAGGTGTTCTGTAGGAGTTGTTCCACATGTAGATGTATTTCTGATGTATTTGTGGGGAGGAAGGTGATCTCCGCGTCTTACTCCTCTGCCATCTTTAAGGTCTCCCTCAATTATGTGACTTTTTAGAGGTGCTAGTTAAGGCTATTGTGGCAATCATAGAGCAATATACAAATGTATCAAATCAAAATGCTGTGGACACAATGTTATTTGCCAAATACATTACAATTAAAAAAAAGCTTACTCCCTTCTATGCGTACTTTATAACTAATGATGCCCCTTCCCAGTATTTGTGAACCAAACCGTGTTATTGATAGGATGTCAATATTAAAGATTACCATTTGCATTAATGTGTCAGGCACTATGACGGATGATTTACTTAAACCTTTGCAATAATCCTTCAACGTAGAAATTATTATCCACATTTTACAGGAAAATTCAGGATTTATAAAGGGTAAGTAACTTTCCCAAAGTCATGAGACAGAACTGAGTAAGAGAAACTGCATTCTTTACGACATTAGAAGTTTCCCATGTAAATAAGTATACCTTAACGTCAAGTAATAATTAGCCTTAAGATATAACCCTAAAATGTACATAGGCAAATATGCAAAATGGATTACCCAAAAGTGGTTAAAATTTAGAGCTGGAGTCAGATAGAAACAAGTCCAAATCCTGGTACCATCTCTTAGTAACAGTGTTGCTTTGGCAAAGTTATTTCATTTCTGAAGCTTCAGTATCTCATTTGTAAAATGATAATATTGGAACCTACTTCACTATCTTATAGGGTTGTGGAGAGAATTAAGTGAGAAATATGTATAAAATGCTCAGTCAGTATAGGACTTGGAATCTATGCATACAATAAATGTTAGAAATTATAATTTTTATCATTATAGTCACTAAAATACAGAGATATTGGGAGTGGTGAAATGTATTAAAATGTGTTTATTATCAAAATAACTAACGTTAAGATCTTTCATTTCTTATAAACTGACATATGAGATACTCAGAAAAAATAGTAACATTATCTTTATTTTCTTCTCCACCTTGGTGTTAATGCATCCAATTCTCTTTTCTTTTTCTTTTGTTAATTATCAGTTGTTAAGAAATGTTCTCCTTTCTTCTTTTTCTAGAGCTCCAAGAAAAATATTCTGATTACTTTGTCACAGGGACCTATTCTCATATTAGCAATTTAACTCTTCCTGGATAGGTAAGGGTTTTTTGTTATAATTCACTTTTATTTTAAAAATGCTTCAGTTAACTTTTACTGCTTTTCTCATTATTTGCTATGAGAATATCCCTAAAAGTAGGTGGAGTGCTACAAACTCTTTTAAAACTCTTGAATATATTGCCATAATGCTTTCCAGAAAGAGTGAGGGTGAAATTCCCAAGGCATTATATGAGAATGACCCCTTCCCTGCACCACTGCCAATAATATCTTAGAAATAAAAATTATTTTTAATTTGATAGGTGAAAACATAGCACTTTGTTATTTTAACTTGTATTTTTTTCAATATTAGTAAGATTGATTTTTTTCATAGTTTTGTTTTGTTTTGTTGTCTTTGAACTTATTTGTGAATTATCCAATCAAGTTCTTTTGTACTTTTCTATTTGGATTTAGTGATTTTTATGTTGAGATTTATCACAGCACTTTACACATTGCTCATATTTTCTTTAACAGGTAGTAGGTGTTTTAAAAGTAGGCAAATGTGTAATATGGTGATAGCTGTACAAAAAGTTTGAATGAACAAAAATTAGAAATATCTGTGCCAATGCACATAAATTCAACAAACATTTATGTGTGTCTACCACGAGGAAGGTGCTGTAATGCCCCATTCAGTATAAAACACATTCTCTGCTCTCAAGAGGCATCTAATCCAGTTGAAGATTCAAAACAGAATAGAATAAAGAGCTATAAGAGATGTGATTTGAAAAATAATTAATGATCAAGTAAGCAAGGCCTACTTCAGGGTAGGGAATGATCATTGCGATTTGTGTGTCAGGTAGGTTGTACTAACAGGTAAGGTGGGACTTGGGTAGTTTTTTTTTTTTTCTTTTTTTAAATTAAACATTCTTGACCAAAACTTTAATTTACAACTTAATATACAATATGATGTGTAACTTCTTGAAATTCTCACCTGGCTCTTGGAAAGAGTTGAGTCTACATTTTCAGTCTTCATCATCAGGAAAGATCCCTAATTCTTCATCCGTCCACTGGGAAGGATCTGGATATGGAAAATGATCCAGCATGGCATCTGAGTCATGCCAAAAGCGCCAGAGAATCCAGAACCACATGGTTGCACTGAAGAACTCTGCCTTGATCACCTGGGATCTGGTCAGCTGGGGAAACTGCCTGTACTGGGGCTCGATATGCACACCTCCACCAGCATGACGGACTCCAGCGCCTCCAGCCGCCCGCGCGCGCGCGGCCCCTGAAGAAGTGGCCTCCAACGCGCGCTAAAGGCGCTAGATGCGTCAAAGCCGACATGCCAGCCCACGTTTGGTCAGCAATCCCCAGGCTGCACCGCCGCTTCACGTCACTTCTTATGGCGCCCCTCCCAGTGACGTCAGTCGGACTTGGGTAGTTTTGATGAAAGGAAGAAATGGGAACAAAGCAAATAAGCAGGTATATCATTTTGAGGATGTCATGAGATAAAAGTAGAGATCAGGATTCCTATGCTTTTCTAGGAAACTATGAATAGAAACCTCTGTCATGGAGGAAAAGACCTTTAAGATCTATCTAAAGAGTTTAAGTTTTAATAAGCTTTCATCATTGTTGCAAATATGAGGCCTGGTTTTAGCACTAACTTGGTATCAGCTATCATAAAGGTTTATCTGAAAAGTTTCAAAAATAAGACCTACTTTATTATTTCACTGCTCTTTAGACCTATTCTCAGATGAAAGATTCCCTCTCAATTCAATGGGACATTTGGGGTCCAAATGTAAAGCTGACTTCTATTACGGTATCCAGTAGTAATCATACCAGTTTATTTGCAGTGGCAAAGATAAGAAACCCTAATGCAGAATGGCTTGAATAAGTAGGGGAATATTCTTCTCACACGACAAGAAATCTGAAGATGAGGGAAGCTTTTGGCAGTGGTTTAGAGGCCCAGCTGTTCCAGGACCAGTACGTCTCTGATTCTCCAGCTCATGACCTCATTGTCACAAGCTTGCTGCTACAGCTCCCAGAATCATATTCACTTCCATGACAGGGTGATTCTGGCCAGGTCTTTTCTTAGTATAAGGAAAGCAAAAACTTTTCAGGAAACCCACAACAGTATTATACTGGTTTCTAATTAGCCAGAACTAAATCACACAACCTTTCCTAAATACAAGAGAAGCTAAGAAAGCATACAGTGTAGGGAAAAGGGAGTTGAGAACTGATGTTGAAATAGCCAGCCTCAGGCTCTGCCCTAGTAACACTACATGAAGGAAAGACCAAGAAATTATTTCAAGACATGGAAGCTTCATGGTTAGCACTGCAGTATCGCGGAAGAGAAGAATATGGGTAAGAACGCTCAGTTAACTCATATTAACAGCTTTCCAATTTGGGTTGAATAAAAAACAAGTGTAGAGATTCAGATCATTCTTGTGTAATAGAGCTAAGTAGAATGAGCGTGCTGAATGACCAAATATTTAAAGTCTAAGGTAGCAAAGACCAAAGAAGTTCTTGAAACGTTTTTATTCTTTGTATTTTTAAGTGAGTTCAGTGTTGGCAGAAACCCATCACTGATATCCTACATTATTGATGGGGATATCTGCAAAGAGGCAGATGTTTTGCCAAGAAAGGGAATATGAATCATTGTATCTAAGAAGATGAGAATTTTAGGAAACAGTCTACATAGCTCATGAGTGAAACTAGCAATTAATCTTGACATGTTTTGTAAAAGGTTTGGTTGCTTAACATTTCTCCCAAGGAATTTTTTTTTAAGTTTGCTGTAGGCAGGAAAGTAAAAAGACTGACATGCAGGAAACTGAAGGTTTCTTTCCTCCAAAGGCCAACTGTACCAGTTGTATATTGAAATATGAGGTGCATCACGATAGGAGATTAGACAAAGGCGTTCACCAATGTGCCCTCAGTCCCAACTTGCTGAAGGAAGCGATGAAGTGGCGCCGTTGGAGACAAGGAGCCATGACCAATTTATCGCTCCCTTCTAGATGCTGCATATGTATGCAAAGTTTTATTTATAAAGATAATTTATGTGGCAGTTGGGTTATGTGGTAATCACCAAGACACAGTGTCTAAAACTTCACAATGTCACGCTAGCATGTAGACAGAAATTCTCTTGTATGGATTTACATATGAAAGCATCCCGAGAGATGTGCTGCAGTCAGAATGCATCTGTTGACTCTCCACAGGCTTCTTCGGGAAGAGAAAATGAAAACCTGCTATTTCTAAAATTCATTGATTGTTGCCATCCCTGTTTGGGTGGGTCTGCATTTTGCTAAAAATAAATGATGGAAATCTTTTGTCAATAACTCAATATAGCTCTCTTATGTTCCTTTAATTTTAAGCTTTAATTGACCTTAAAATGTTGATATTATTATTTAATATCTGTTCAAGTTTAACAGAAGTTCAAATAGAATATGCTCAGTGTTGATCAGGAACTTGGGCTAATAGTCAGAGTCACAATGTCTATGTTTGATCTCAGAGCCAATATATTTATTGGCAACTTTTCTATGAAAACTGAAATGGAAATTTACATTTTGAAGAGAATTAGGGAACAACTTCAGCTTTTTGAAGCCCAGAAGTCTGTTCTCTCTGTTTTATATCTAGTTTTTATATTCTTAAAATGAATAACTTGCACTGTTCAATTGCTTCCATCATATTGAAATTCACACATACCACTTCCTTAGACTTATATATTTACTCATAATTGACAAAGCACAACCACTAGAACCATCACTAGATTTCCCGAGCCAACAACAGGAAAATAAAAGACAATTCAAGGATTGGAATTCCATAAATATATTCATTACTCATTGTTTTCTTTTCTCCACCCTTGCCCCACCTCTCCTCTTCTCGGGGCTTCACTCTCATTCAACCTCTCATTATTGCCATCTGTTGCTTTTTAGTAAAGTATTTCACAGAAATACACACTAAGTGTTACATAAAATTCAAAGAGAGGAACATTTCCCAACATCTTTTATTATCAAATGCATGTAAATTTAAAACCATAGTGAGATACCACTACAGGCCCACTAGAATGAATAAAATCATGATTAAAGGATAAACTAAGAGAAAATGAAAACCTGAATATTTGTAAATTTAACTGAGTGTTGCCATCCACATTTGGATCTACAGTTTGCTAAAAATAAATTATGGAGATTTTCTGTCAATAACTCAATATAGTTCCTTTAATTTTAAGCTTTAATTGACCTTAAAATATTGATTTATTATTTAATATCTGTTCAACTGATGTTTAACAGAAGTTCAAACAGAATAAGTTCAGTCTTGATTAAGAACCTGGGCTAATGGAGTCAGAGTCATAATGTCTATATTTGATCTCAGAGCAAGGTTGACAATACTCAGTGTTGGTAAAGTTGTGGAACAACTGGGACTCTCATGTGTTTCCAATAAGAATGTATGATGTTACCACAACTTTGGAAATGAGTTTGGCAGTTTATAATGGATTTAAACACACACTTATAAGATCCACACATTACTATTTCAGGTCCTCTAAGAAGCACATGCCATGACTGGGTTTAGAGATGCAAGAAATTTGTTTGGGGAAGCACCTGTAAGCAATGAAGGGGTGGGACCCAAAGATGGTGAGGATTGCCTTCAAACCATGATGCAGGTCTGACACTTGTGAAAAAGAGAGGGAAGGAAGAAAGGATTGGTAGAAAGAGTCTTGAACTCTTGTACAATTCCAAGAAAGATGAGGTCAGGAGGACTCAAGTCAAACTCATTCATTGGAAGAGTCCCACATCTCACAGGCATGGGTGGTCTCTAGTTCCCCCACTGTGCTGAATCACTGGCTCGGAAACGTGGGAAGCCTGTGGTGGGCAGCAAGCTCTCTGTGCAAATGGTCGTGGATACAGAGAGGTGGCAGCTGGAGCTTTCTGTCACTGTGCTCCACAGTTTCAAGGCAACCACAACCCAGCAATTTCAATCAAAGGTTTTCCCTGAAGAAACGAAAACATATATTCACACAAAGATACGTGTAATTTAATAGATTCCTTGTCTATTAGTCTCCAACACTTTATTGACACCTCCGTTATAGAACTTACCAGCCTGTGTTATTGACAAGTATTATTAATCTAGTTCCATTTCTTGAATGTGAAGTTCTTAAAAACATCACTTTGTTTTATAGCTTTTACTCTCTACCTGCATCACCCAGGAGTTCCGAGTATGTACACACAAAGACTTATACACAAATATTCATAGAATCTTTACTCATATTAGCCAAAAACTGGAAATATGTCCAACAACAGGTGAATGGGTAAACAAATAATGGTACACCCATACAATGCAATTCTGTTCCGAAAGAAAACAAAATTAACTACTGATACACATAACATCATGGATGAATCACAAAAATGTGTGCTGAGCAATAGAAACCAGACTTAAAAGATTGTATAACACATAATTCTACTTATTTAAAAATTTTAAAAAGGCAGACAAATCTATAGTGACAGAAAGCAGATCAATGGTTGCTGCAAAAGGGTCAGAGAAAACTTTTGGGAGATGGTGTTCTATATCTAGATGTGATAGTCGTTACATGGATAGATACATCTTTCAAAACTCACTGAAACATACTTTTAAAACGGGTACATTTTATTGAGTGTATATTATATCTCAGAAGATTGATATTTTAAAGGTGCACTAGAATTTTTAAAAATAACATTTTCCAATATTGGCTCTTTTGTAAATATGGAAGATTCAAGAGATTATTTTTTAAAAATGTGGAAGATATAGAAATATGTTATCCCTTCACATTTGGTCATACATGAAAGTGAGCAGTATATGGTCACGCAAAGTGTTTCTATAATGTGACATGATCAAAAATAATTTTAAATTTAAAGCAATTTAAAAAATCATCAATACTCACCTTTTAAATACCAGGAAAAGTAAGAGGATATCACAGAAGTTCCTGATGTAAAACAGGTGAGTAAAATTCACAACTATATATTTTTCTAATCCTAATATATTAAAGAAACACTTGTCTTTCTGTCTTATTCATGAATTAAGGGACTCACATTCTCGATTCAGCCATTGAGAAAGGAAGGGCAAGAGGGGTCTCATTCCCAGATGAGACAGAGGGCAAAAGAGTTATTATATGGATACCTGGCTTTAGAGGAATTCTTGGGAGCATATTATTAACAGTCAGTGCCATCGTTGAAAATACAGTTATTTTCACAGAAAAATGCAGCAGTACCAGCTTTTGGTGGCATCTTTTCCCCAATAAGCATCTTATCAATACATACCGAGGGACAAATGGAAGCCTTAAAAGAATAAGGTTTAATTCATAACCTCTACCTGAAAAAAACCAACTAGAAATTCATATCCTACTAAATGTGGGTCACTAAGACATTTTTAATCTAAATAGAACATGAAAATGCCTGAGCTGAAGAGTGGTCTAATTTAAGTGAGGCAAATTTCCTTTATCCTCTGCCTAGCAGAGTGTGAATCCACCAATACAAAAGGGGAACTGAAGCCAATTCAGAGATTATCTAAGGATGTTTTAATAGGGATCATTATATTTAAATAATTACCCAAATATTCAAGCAAAAGTTGAATTAGGTAATTGAAGAAAACTAGATTAAAATATCTGTTGTAATAGATCACAGTTTATATTTCTTTCTACCTTCAAAATGCTTAGGGACTTCCCTGGTGGCTCAGTGGTTAGGACTCCGTACTCCCAATGCAGGGAGCCCGGGTTCGATCCCTGCTCAGGGGGCTAGATCCTACATGCATGCCGCAGCTAGGAGTTTGCATGCCACAACTAAGGAGCTGGTGAGCCACAATTAAGGAGCCCACGAGCTGCAACTAAGGAGCCTGATGGCCACAACTAAAACCTGGCTCAACCAAATAAATAAATAAATAATAAAATATTTATTTAAAAAGAAATGCTTAAAATCATGGTAAAGGTGTAATGTTGTTCATTACCTTTGTAGTGAAAGATAGATTGAATAAAAATGGGAATTTCTTCTTGAATCATCCAAATGTTTTTTCTACTTATTTCACTTTTTTCTGTAAGAATCGATCTACTTTTCTGTTCTTTTTGTTTAAATTAGAAAATTGATATAATTGTATACAGTGGTTTTTGTGTGTCCCCCCAATAAAGTAACAACATATTTGTTCACTAAACATTTTTTAAGCACCTACTATGTGCCAGGAAATGTGTTACTCACTGAAGACAAAACAACATACTATATAGACATCTTCTCTTCCTTTGTGGAGCTTACATGATTGGAGCAATTAGAAAAAAAAAAGAATAAATTTGTAATAATGCTATGAAGGAAAAACAACAGTCTGAGGACAAGAGTGATAGAGAGTCATCAGAGAAGGCCTCCTAGAGGTGGGCCTTTTAAACTGAGACCAAAGCAAGAGAAGAACCTATGTAAGTGATGAACACTGGGATGGATCTTCCAGGCAGAGCCTCTGGAGAGAAAGTGCTCAGATCTTTTGAAAAAGAAAAAGACTAGCGGGCTTCCCTGGTGGCACAGTGGTTGACAGTCCTCCTGCCGATGCAGGGGACACAGGTTCGTGCCCCGGTCCTGGAGGATCCCACATGTTGCGGAGCGGCTGGGCCCATGAGCCATGGCCGCTGGGCCTGCGCGTCCGGAGCCTGTGCTCTGCAACGGGAGAGGCCACAACAGTGATAGCCCCGCGTACCACAAAAAAAAAAAGAAAAAAAAAAAAGAATTTTGATTTGAAATGTTTGATATTAAGATATCAGGTTTCCAGGTTTTTTAAAGATCAATTAATTCACCTCAGAAATATGATCCTAATTATTCTGAATGAGTCTAAAAGATTCACTGATATAGAGTGGGACCCATGTAGATTTTTCACCAATAATGACAGTTAATCCATGTATAGAATTAACTATGAGCCATGCACAGACATAAGATTTTCATATGTATGAACTCTTTTACTCCTCACAGTAATCCTAAATGTTAGGTACTATTGTGATCCTTGTTTTATAGATGAGAAAATTAAGGCAGGAAGAGTTTAAGTGATTTTCCCAAGGTCCAACAGTATGCGGTGGACCTAGGATTTAAACTAGGCAGACAGGCTCCATATCCCACTGCTATACCATCTCCCCGTTTTACTGATCAGAACACATGTATAAAATGTAAACAACAAACTGTGTGAGTAATATGCAGGCCCTTCTGGTTTGGCTTATACAAACAGTATTGTACCTGTAGTGAAGTACCAACTTATACCCAAGCTGGGAGTCAGATATACTTGTCTATGTCTGGCAAACTGGTGGAGCAACAACAGGGGCAAACTAACTAAGAAAATGATGGAATTAGCTCAGACCCCAGCCCCCTCCACAGGTCTAGACAGGTGAGTGGTCAAAACCAACGTGGCGGAGAGGTAGGTGTGCATAGCCTCGGACTGGGCAGAGCACACAGCCAGGGTGACCAGGCGAAAAGTCAGCAAGATCAATCAAGCTGTAGAATAAATCAACTATATTATAGTTTAGGTCTGACTCTAAGCTCTTTTAAATGATTTTCCAATCACAGGGACTGATTATGGTTTAAAAAAAAAACAAAAACCTACACTAAAATCTTTGATGAGTTGACCTCCTGACTGGCGAAGATATAAATAAGTTCAAATCACCTCACAATGATTTTAATACCTCTACATCATTTTTTGTCAGAAGGAAAAGAAGACTGCAAACAGTTGGAGTTGAATTATTTCATTGGTGAAGGAAATTCCTGCTTCCTGGACCCTCGAAGCTGCCCTGATTCCTTTCCTTCCAAATAACCAATTTTTTAACTCTTCTTTCTGTTCTGGCAGCTATCCAGTATCTCTTTTTAATTCTGGTTATCAAGAAGACAATCAATACAATATATTTTTCCCCTTACCTGAGTTATCTCATTGTCTCTCAAAATCTCACCTTCATTTACAACCCACGGTAAGTCTTACTTTGACTTCCATTGATTTCTTTCAGTTAGGAACCCACTTAAGAATAAATCTAATATGGTAGTACTTTGTAAATACAGATGGGCATACTAATATTATTCTGCAATGCATAGTTATTCGATATGTTAGTATTTTTCCCCAACTATACCTATATATGGTATAGGTAAGCATTCAACAAATATAGATTGAATTGAATCATCACAATCAAATCTTATACTAGTATAATCATGTATAATTTATTCCATATAAACATTCTCATCATAATAGGAATCTTATTTTGTAGTACACTGAAAATATCTTTAGCAGAGGTCAAGATATTTATCTTTTTTTTTTTTTAACATCTTTATTGGGGTATAATTGCTTTACAATGGTGTGTTAGTTTCTGCTTTATAACAAAGTGAATCAGTTATACATATACATATGTTCCCATATGTCTTCCCTCCAAGATGTTTATCTTTTGGTAAGGAAAGAACACTCAATCTGGATGTCATGTTGTGGCATTAAATTTAACTTTATTTAAAAATGCATATTTTCTTTATAGCTTAAATCTTATAAACAAAACATTCTACTTTTTGCATTCTTCAGTGAGACTCCTACAACTGAATGCTGAGATATAGTAACTCTTCAGTTATTTTAAGACTACTTATCTTGCAACCTAGCCTAAAATCAGCAAATAAAGAGTTCCATGTGATCCAGCAATTTCACTGCTGGGCATATAACCAGAAAAAAAAAAAAGAAAATATTAATTCGAAAAGATACATGCACCCCAATGTTCACAGCAGCACTATTTACAATAGCCAAGATATGGAAGCAGCCCAAATGCCCATCAGCAGATGAACGGATAAAGAAGATGGTATATTTATATACAATGGAATATTACTCAGCCATAAAAAAGAATTAACTTCTGGTATTTGCAACAGTGTGGATGGTCCTAGCATATATTATGCTTAGTGAAATAAGTCAGACAGAGAAAGACAAATACTGTATGATATCACTGACATGTGGAATCTAAAAATAATACAAATGAATGTGTATACAAAACAGAAACAGACTCAAATTTAAAAAAACAAACTACTGATTACCAAAGGGGAGGGGGGGAAAGGACAAAACAGATAAGCAACAAAGATATATCGTATAGCATGGGACTTATAGCAATTTTCATCTACTAACTTTTAATGGAGTATAACCCGTAAAAATACTGAATCACTATGCTGTATACCTGAAACTAATATAATACTGTAAAGCAACTATACTTCAATAAAAGAAATATATTTAAAAAAATTTTTTTAAGTTCCAAACAGAAGCCCCAAACTCTATGTAATAGAATTTCGGGCAAGTTATTCCCTCAGCTATAAAATGAAAATGGGTAATAATTCTAATCTGCAGCATTATATTAAGAACTAAATGAGATAAAGTTACTAAAGTGTTTCCTGCAGATCTTAACATCAACGTCAATAAATTTGAGAATTAGGTTGAGGCAAAACAAACTCAGGGTGTCTACTTATAGAAAAGGTTCTCAGACGTCACTCAAAAAAAAGTTTTACTCATCTGCTGTTTTTACAAATCCAGTTATCTATTTTCCACCCTACAACAGATTAAGAGTAGCCAATTAAAACAATGGTAGGGGAAAGCTCCAAGCAACCACTGTAAGGGTTATTCCTCCCTGCCCCCCCTTTCCCCTTTGGTAACCATACATTTGTTTCTGAAGTCTGTGAATCTGTTTCTGTTTTGTAAATAAGTTCATTTGGATCATTCTTTAGAGTCCACATATAATAAATAAATATGAATTTGTTTTTCAAGTTATCTTTTTGTTTTTGATGTCTAATGTTAGTAAGTTGTATAACATCCTCAGTGCTCTGAATCATGTAAGACAATATTGATGTAGTTACTGGACAGACAATTCATCTTGTAAACAGATGATGTAAACTTACGGTATCATTAATTACAGTACAGTACTGTAAATGTATTTTCTCAATAACATTTTCTTTTCTCTAGCTTACTTTATTGTAAGAGTACAGTATATATTACATATAACATACAAAATATGTGTTAATTGACTGTATATGTTCTAGGCAAAGCTTCTGGTCAACAGTAGGCTATTAGTTAAGTCTGGGGAGTGTCAAAAGTTATACGCAAATTTTCCACTGCATGGGGGGGGGTGCCCCTAACCCCTGAGTCCTTCAGGGGTCAACTGTATTGGCTATTGTTGCCAAGTCAGAAGCAAGAAAGCTGAGAGTAGGACACATTTAGAGTTACCTTGCTGAAACTGAGGAAGCATATATAGAAACTATTAAAAAGAAATAAGCATGAACCTCCAATGCAGGTATCATGCAAATAAAGCCCTGCACATTATATAGACTTGAGGGCCGCAGATTATTAACACACAAAAGAAGTGTGTTGAGTACACTATCAAAAGCAGTGGGTCTAGTCTCATGTTCAAATCATAGGTCTACCCCTTATAAGCTGGGTCTAGTATTTATTATCTCTGTAACCTCAGTGGCCCCAGCTATAAAAGGAGATAACAATAACTATTTGGCAAGACTGTTTTAAAGACCAAAAAAAAAAAAATGTAAAGTGCCTATTATATAACAGTATTCAATACATTTTGTATAAGGAGGCAAAGAGGTAGATAATACAATTTAGAATGATTTTTCATTTAAAAATTGCCCCATTTTAAAGCTTTGCATTAAAAAAGGCTTCAATTATTTTGAAACTTTATTTAGGCAGAATTCCTCATTCTTGGACAATCCCAAATGAAGCATTACTACCTATGAATTAGAAATGCATACATCATTTTTTTAAAAATCATAAACACAATTTAAAGGTAAATGAAAAAACATATTCATAATATATACTACAAAGGATTGATACCTTAATGTATAAAGATATAAAAATTAATAAGAAAAAGTTGGGCCAAGTCATGAACAAGCAATTCAAAAAGAAGAATTACAACTGAACTATATATGTATATATATTTTTTAATGCTCATTAAAAACAGTGAAATAATATTTTCACCTATGACCTTGACAAAATTTTTTAAAATTATTGTAATGACTACGATGTGGGGAAACAGGCTCTTTTACACACTACTGGGGATATTAAAAACAGTCTGCCTGAAAGGCAAGTTGTTAATTTATATCAAAAGGTTCAAAATGCTGTTCACTCTTTCATCCAGGAATACTAGTAAATGTGTATAAGGATTAATAAAAAAGAATATTCATCTATCTGAGATATTGGAAATATCCTAAAGTTTTGTTCAATAGGGAAATTGTAAGTAAATTATAATTATGGTTCATTCACATGAAAGAGTATATATTAACGGATCCTATTCAATGCTATCCTATTCAATGCTAAGGGAAAAAGAACAAACTACATATTGTATATTATACACTGCAATAATAGGGTACACTTTAAAAAACTATATGTATAGGTAAAAATTAAGATGAAGGTGACATAGACATGTGATAATAGTTGTTTGGAATGATTATGGATGATTCTCAGTTACTCCTTTTTGCTTATTTTAATTTGCTGCCATTTTTTAACTTCACCATGTACTGCTTTTTTAATAAGAAAACTGAAACAAATGTACACTGATTTTTATAGAACCTGAATACAAACAAGACCATTAATTCGAAAATATATAAAATGTATATTTAATAATCCTACATTTACATAAGATTTTGTGTGTAACACTTTTCCATACAAGATTGTCTGAAGCCTCTGTGACATATCTATTATCATCCCAATTTAAGGATGAAGAAACTAAGTTATTTCAACACAGTCATCCCACTGATAAATGACAAGACTCTGTCTTAAATGCAGCTCTTCTGAGTTTAAGGTCGAGGCTCTTTCTACTGCACTGAGAGCTGCCTCCCACTTAATCCCTGCATGGCAGTAAAAGCCAACTAAGCATTAAAATATAGTATCTTTAGCATTTCTGCTCCAGATGCTTGTAGGAGCAAGCCAGCATATCATTATTTTTCATTTCATTGAGTTTTTTTAATGACAAATTTTGACTGCAAACTCTTTCCAGAGTGGAGAGTTCAAATTAAAGTGTCACTTTTGATTCAGTGAAGATGCTTTACTTTCAAAATATTTAAGGAAAATATTTTCATTAAAACCAGTATGGTTGGATGTTAGAGTATATAAATGTCATGATAAGTTCCACCATTTAGCAAAAAGACTTCAAGCCTTATTAGACAAATCCTGAAACTTTGTAACACAGGAAAACATTAGTCTCATTAAAAATATACATGTGCATATATATATTTACCTAAATATTTAAAACGTATGCAACAAGTACAAGATCCAGATACTTTAGTGTGTCACTGTCTATAACAAACAATCCAATTTGCTGACAAGCAGTCCCCAACAATTATTGACAATGATAGTATCTATTAGACTTCTGTTCACTAGTATCCCTCTCACTGATGAATTGCTATGCGTTTTGCTAAACCTCATTTCTTTCCATATATTCACATTAACTCCTCTGTAGTTCTTTTTTTAAGTAGGAGATAGACACAGAATTTTGAGGTTCACTTTAGTCTAGATTGACAGTCTCCAGGCAAAACAAAATCTCTCATTAGTCAAAAAAATTTCACAATTTTTGATACCCTTACCACCCTACCCCCAAATGGTAGAGCATTTCACAAATAATTTTATTAGAGCTAGACCTTCTGGGCAGTTTTAATTTGAATTTAAAACTTCACCCATAATCGGACAGAGATCTCTTCAACCATGGTGCAAAGATCAATACTGGCTTAAGAGAAGTGGCTTTTGCACAAATTCCATTTCACCTCCCCTTCCTTCTCTCTTCCAGGACCTAGAATGATCCCCACCCTATCCTTTGCTCTCTCAGCAGCAGCACCCTTTGCCTTTACTCTTCTCTGAAATTTTCAGTAAGGATGAGAAGGAAAGGGCTTCTTTAGTTCCTCCTCCTCTGAGAATGCCTAAGTACTCTTCTGCGGCCCATGGGAAAGGAAATCAGAGCCAGAAGCTGTAAGTTGATACTGCCATCCTAGCATTGCACAACCTTACTCTCCTCTCTCCCACCTAGCCTCTTAGCTTTTATCTTTATTTTTCTGCCTCTCACAAACACCACTAACTCTTCTTGAGATTTCTCCAATATGACCTGGTCCTAAAGGAAACTGAAGGTGGTCTCCCAATGACACACTCTGGATCATCACAATCTCTGTTGCTTGTTTTGTTTTGTTTTACTACTCGGACCACTGCAAGACCCCTCCTCAGACATACACATGGTTTAGCAAGGGTATTATATATGTCTTACTTGTAAGTGGTATTATTGCATGTGTAAATTCATTCAAAAAGCACAATTTCAAATATTTTTAACTGATTCAATCCAATTGCCAAAACACTTAAAAACAAATAGTCTACTGAATTTAACCAGATTGCTTTAACCATTATTTACACATGGCAAACCACGATTAGACAGCTCCATTAGAAATCAAAGCAAAGAGGCTTTTGGTAATGTTGAATCCCAGGAGGGTTCACTTAGTCGATCCAAAATTCAAGTAACAATGATTTATAGAGAACTTAGATTCTAGTACTACGTTAAATTCATTGACGATTCCAATAGAAACATAAGACAAATTAGGTGAGAACTCAGGGGAAGCATACATAAAGAATTTAGAGAACAATGCAAAAATACAAAATAGTGCAAAATTAAAAGGTAATCACCAAGATAAAAGCCAGAAATACTAAAGAAATTCTCATAAGTGAAATATCGGTAAGGGAGGGCTCTGTTGAGGATTCGGAACTCAAAATGGACTATGTAGATAAAAACAAACATTTCAGGAAAGGACATGAGACAGGACACAGAGATGGAAACTAATAACCATGTAAGGGACTGAGACTAAAAATTATAAGTAGATGACTTACACGTCTGTTTCACACAGCATCATATGGGGAGATTCAAAACAGCCATAAATCTTCCCTTACCAGAGCTAAAGTCTGTTCTCTCCACCTCTTGGATCAGGGTTGGCACTGTGGCTTCCTTTGGCCAATGGAACCTTAGCAAGTATGACACGGGCAGGGAGGCTTGAGAAACCCTTCCACCTCGGGGCTTGCCTTTTACTATACTTGGTATCGTAAGACCACCATGGATGGAAAAGAACCCAAGCTAGCCTCCTGGAGGAGGAAAGATGAAAAGACCCCAAGGAGAAGTGAGGTGACACAGACAACAACCAGACAGCCTCTAGGCAAAACCTGCCAACTGCCAGGTCTGTAGTAAGGCCAGCCAGCCTGCCAGCTCTCCATGGACATGTGAGTAAGCCCAAGAGAGAAGAGTGGGGCCAGCCCAGACAGAGTACCTTGCCAATCCATGGAATTCACACACACACACACACACACACACACACACACACTCTCTTTCTCTTGAGTTTTTTGTTTCTTCCTTCAAAACTACTATCATCCAATTAATCACCTCCAAACTGATGATACAGCTTTCAGTTTTTCCTGCCAAGCTACCTTAACCACTGCTGTCAGACTAGCTTTTCAGAAAAGCACAGCTTAGATCCTCTCACTCTTCTGATTGCAAACTCCTAACAAGTATTCATTCATTCATTCAACACATTTACTGATCACCTGCTAGGTCACAGCCACTAATCTAGATGCAGGAAATACAGTTTTTAAAACATTGTACAAACTCCCTGCTTCACAAGACTGACATTCCAGCTCATCATTTCTACAGTAAAGGCTCTCCAGTCTGACTCCACATAAGATCACTGGGGGAGTTTTACAACTATGTACTGAGCATAAACAATGGAATGCCAAATCATACGTTGTTTAAATGGATATCTATAGGGAGAGGAAGTAGATAGGCTGGTGGGACAGGCTAAATTACTTTGACAATAACTTGATTTGTAAATTTAACTTTGGAAACATGTAAATATTCTACATAATTATAAAACAAAATTAAATTTATAAATTAACCTCTCAAAATGAAAATAAAACAAATGAAAATAAGACAAATACATAACCAATTGCTGGTGAAATCAAACAGATGAACTATTCAAAGTAACTTTAAATCAAAGCAAATTGACTGTATATCCCTACTGATATATACACTAAGAACAAAAAGATAACAAAGTTACCAGTAATAATATCATTAGAAAAGATGTTATTATTGTTAATCTGAAACTTTTGTGTGTTCACTATAGGACAAAGCAAATAGTTCATAATAAAATATTCTCCTTCGAACATTCCTGGAGTCATTGATAGCTGGGATTCGGGGGAGGACTGTGGTAAAGAAGATACCAACATAAAATAAACCCTGTGGTGCTGAGTTTGAATGGAATGTATCAGTATATATCTGTGATGTGATGGTATCTTAGAAAATAAAATCTTCCCTGGCTCTTTCCATTTAAAAGACTTAGAAACATGGCCTACTAGCAATGTAAACCACTAGTATCCAGACTGTAATCTTAAAATATGGTTTCCTAGTGAAAGATATCAGAGCTCCACTGCAGGTTTGGGACAGGAAATGTACATGATGATCCTGAGACATCTTGTCATACTAGAAAGTAAATAATGTTTCAAATACTACTAGGGTCATATCAGAAGAACTCTGGCGCCAAACTGAAGAGGTTCCCACCAGGCAAAGAAAGAACAATCTGAGAATCAGTAACAGTAACATTACAATGGACTGGAATATCCCAAACATGTTTAAATTCATAGTAATACTAAATAAACAAATTAAACAAATTAATTAGATAACTGAACTGAATGATGCTAATGAACAAATTCATTATTTTTGAAAACTGGTAAATAAGGGAAAGAATCATGCGTCCTGCCTTTCCTGTCTAAACTGTACCACCTTTTAAGCAACTAGTAGATGAAAGGAAATGTCTCTTTGTAGAAGTATTTCAGCAAGTTAATGAAGAGACAATAGAATATTATCATTTTGCAATTTCTATTAAGTTAATGGCTCAAGGCATTGCTCATCAGTTTTTGCTAACATCTTAATAAGACAGGCAAACAGATATTATATGCTCCTAATGAAAGAACACATCACGACCTAGAAACTGGTCTTGAAAAAAAAAAAAAAACTGGAATTGAAATCTTATAAAACCTCTGGATCCAACTATCTATACATGACTAGAAAATATGCTAAATGATACCATAGGAATGAAATCAGCAAATTGCAGAGTAAGGAAAACTCTGTAGGACAATCTAGTTTCTTGAACAGAGAGAGAGAGAAAGAGAGAGAGAGAGAAATGGAGAGGGAACATATATTATAGATTCAAAGAGACATACCAACCAATCTTATTGTATAGGCCTTGTCAAAATCCTGAGTCAAACGATCTGTAGAAAACTGTACACATACACACTCACACTGATGAAACAGTAACTAATTAAAACACAACTGGCTCTTTCATGATATTTTAAAAGTATGGTACCATGGCACTTTTATGTCCTTATTTAGAGATACATGCTGAAATGTTACAGATGAAATATATAATGTCCAAGATTTGCTTCAAAACAATACAGAAGATGGGGAGGATGTAGGGATACAAGTGAAATGAGACTGGCGGTGAGTTTACAATTGTTGAAGTTGGGTGATGGGATGGGTGTTCACGATCCTGCTCTGCCTACTTTTATATATATTTAAATCTTTCCCTAATAAAAAGCAAAAAATATATGCATTGATACAAAGGCCCCACTCTCAGAAATTCTCATTTAATTGGCCTGGGGCTCAGGTGTGAGAGAGAGAGAGAGAGGAGTAGAAGAGAGGAAGAGGAGGAAAAGTTGGAGGAGGAAGAGGAAGAAAGAGAAACAATGGAAAGAGGAAAGGAATGGAGGGAGGGAGGGAAAAAGGAAGGAAAGTAGGAAGAAGGAGGGAACTCTCCCTGGTGATCCTAGCGCACGAGCAGCCTGGGCTAAGAGCCACTTGTCTACCCTCCAGCCATCCCATCACTTCCAATGACCCAGCCATGCCTGTGTTTCTCAGTCGTTCCCTCAGAATTGACTAGGATCCATGTTAAACATGCTGATTCTGGGAACATGGGCGTTTAAGAAGTTCCACAGGTCATTCGCTGTCAACTCAGGGTGAAACACCCGCCCGACCCAGTGCTCAACAGAGCATGCCTTCCCCTGCATGCAGCCCTCATGCTACCTCTCCCGAGCCCTGGTTCATTCCACTCCTTTCCTCCACCTGAAATGCCTTCCCCTTATCTTCATCCAAATCCTCCCTACTCTGTAACCGAGTTCAAAAACTGCCCCTCGGGTTTCCCTGGTGGCGCAGTGGTTGAGAGTCCGCCTGCCGATGCAGGGGACATGGGTTCATGCCCCAGTCCGGGAAGATCCCACAGGCCGTGGAGCGGCTGGGCCCGTGAGCCATGCCCGCTGAGCCTGCACGTCCGGAGCCTGTGCTCCGCAACGGGAGAGGCCACAACAGTGAGAGGCCCGCGTACAGCAAAAAAAAAAAAAAAAAAAAAAAAAAAAACTGCCCCTCCATGAAGCCTAATCCCTTCAGCTGAAGTGATTCCTTCCTCCTGTGAACTCAGTTTTTCCCCCTTGCACAAGTTTACATCAGTTTATATATAATGCTTCAGCTCCTTTACTCAACAATAAGCTGCTTTGGGTCAAAGAGCCTTTTTTTTTTTTACATATTTTTGTAATCTCACGGAACTTAGGCATTCAATAAACGTATATGATATCAATGAAGTAATGAAAGCATAATAGCTGATGGCAGGCAGAATACTTATCCAGCAAGCTCTCTTCTCTTAAGGACTAGTTACCATCCCCATTCCACCTTCAATATACTAACAAGGTACTGGAAGGAAGGCAGCTCAAGATAAATGAGTATCAGCATTTCTCAAGAACCAGCTAAATCAGCTATAAAAGCTTAACTACTTTCTAAATCAAAATGCCACTCTTACCAGTTTTACAAACTAAAGAAATTGGTTTCAAGAAAAATATTTCAAAGTACTACTTTGCATAGAAAAACTGTGTCCGAAAAGTGTTAAATATCCTAAGAGGTTTTATAAAAATGTAAGTAAGTATGCCTTTCCGTATAAATGTGTTGCAATTTTAGGAGACTTCTAAAGAAAAGGGACATGTATTTGTAAAGACCTCTACTTCAGATTCCCAGAGGAAAGAAAAAAAAAAAACTTTCAAACTCTGACTTGGGAGGGTTATCATTATAAATTAATGTCTGGCACTCATTGAGAGCCTGCCACGCTCAGCAGTTTATCTGATTCTCTCTCAGTCTTCTCCGAGTTAGGGTTATCCATGGTTTATTGAGAAGAACACTGAGATCTGGAGAGGCTAACTGCCCTAGGTCACCCAACTGGCAGAAGTGGGATTCAAGCCCCTGTATGAGAGATTCTTTCTTTCTACAGACCTCTGTCTTTTCAGAACTCTGCTCACTATTGAGAGTAAAACCACAAACACTAGGGAAGGGAATGGGGAAGAGGAGGGAGGGTGGCTAAGAGGATGAGAGAGAAGATGAATGAGCAGAGGACTTTGCTGTGAGACAAATCTAGGTTCATATCTTACTACTTTCCCTATACTGAACCCCTTCGATCTTCAGCTTCCTTCTTTGTAATAATATGGGCCATTTGGAGCTGTTGTGAGGAATGTGTAAGACGGAGCATATGAGGACCCTGACTCAGTAAATGGAAGGTGTTGATAAAAACAGCCAGTGCGGTCAACTTTGGTCTTATGAACGGGATGTCCTTGTAGATTTCTCGTTACTGGGCTATCCACTCATTCAGTGAAATGAACTAACTGATATTTCACCCTTCACAGATTCTTCTGAAATCACATTATACCACCTAATTTGTTGCTGTTCTTTGGGGAATTTTCTTGTCAAATATCTTAAAGCATTATATATATTTAAGAGCGTGTAATATTTAAATGCTTCACCTTCGTTTAACCCCAAACTCACGAGCAAAACTGCTCTCAGCAACCTCAGTCTGCATGATCTGTCATTTAGGCAGAAGGCTCCACTCTGTGCACAAATCTTGCCCAAAGGGATGTGGCCCAGGAAGAGTCAATACAGTACACCTGTCACAATTAGCCTCTCTAGCAGTCCTTCTGCAGCCTCCTTTGCTTCATCCAGGGATAATGATGATCATTATTTTCCCTAGAGTAATCCTTCCTAGAGGCTCGGACCCAGCAGAAGGGAATGGTCCGGGGAGGGACGCTCAGCTTGCCATTTCTCCCTCATCTGTCTTTCCCTCCCTAATTTGATTGGTTTTACCATACACCAAGGGGTAAGTGTCAACCTCTTAGGATTCCAAGAAAAAAAAATTCTTTTCTAAAATCCATCTGTACCATCCATGTAGGAGGTACATAGGAGGTTTTACAGAGTGGTCTGAGTCCATGGTTAAATTCTGAGGTGACCCAGTACTTAAAGATGCAAACACTTCTGCCTTTAATTGGTGTGGAGTTTGAATAACTGAGTCAATAGTCAGAGGTACCAAGAGAGAGACCAAACATTGTTGATGATTTATCATTTTGTTGACCAATTATAGCCACAGACATTATTTATAGAAAAATATTTACAATCTCTACATTGTTTATGAGAAACATAAATTACTAACCAAAATAAACAATTTGTAATTTGTGGGTTTCTGTGCACAATCTTTAGTCCCCGAAACAAAGTGTTTCACTAGCACCTTCCTGGACCTGAACTGAAGAAAAAGGTAATGAAATTAAGTGTTTATTTATAACTTAGAAATAAGTTTACAAATATTCTGACAGAATGATTCACATGTCCATACTAATGAGCACACATATTTTTTTCTGGAAAATAGTGTGGTTCTCCAACCTCCACGATGCTGAAAATCTATTGCTCTCTGGGGGAATCATTCACCTACTAATTTATGAAAATATTTTTATTTTATTCACAGAGAATCTCCCTTTATTCACAGAGAGCTAGGTTTGGAGAGCCTACCCTTTTAATGTAGTACAACATTTCTTAAAACTTAAGTTCATTTATGTTTTTCTAAAAGGTATGCACAGATGTTTACACTTTTAATAATATAGCTATGTTTTACATAAATACAGAAAATACAAGACAGAAATACGATATTTAAGACTATGTTAAAAGTATAGTCTTGTTATGGAACCAGCACTAAAACAGGATTTTTATTGTTAAAATTTCCCTGAAAGCACTCTGCATTTATGAGATTAAGCTGCTGTGAGGTCTCTTTTATCTGTTCCTGAAATTATTTTGTCAGTCTTTTTAACTATCTAAGTATTTTTTACAGTTAGAATTAAAAACCCAAACCTATCATTAGGATTCTTACAAATCCTCTGTAGAAAATTTGTTTACCAAGGAAAAGAAACAGAAAATTTCTTCTCAAGCAGAGGATGTCCTATAACCAGAAATGATGTAGGAATAATGCAAATTACACATTTTCCAAAATTTATATTTTCTCTCTTAGAACCATATAGAGGAAAAAATTCTAACCCATTATATAAGGAAAACTTGGTCATGCTTCCTATACAAGGGCTTAAGCTTTCTTCAGTGCTCCTGTACTGTTCTTTACTGGTTGCTAACATTAGCATAATCCTGAATTATTAAGAAAATTAGAGGTCAGATTTACTTTACAGGAGAATTCAACCTATCTGAATCAGGCCTGAGAGGGTCGTAGCATTCCAGATGTGAGCCTGGTGGTAGGTGTAAAGTGCACCACATGTAGAGAATGTGCACAGTAAGGAAAAAGACAAATTACCCAGAGCTATTACTGTCATTAGTTCCATCAGCCTGGGAAGCCCTCCCACGGCATTTTCAGTGTAGTGTGTGGAGCAGGCCTGGGGCTTATCACATCTCGCAGGGGGTCGTCTTCTGCCGTGCATAGCCACATAGCTTGACATTTCAGTAAAAAAAAAAAAAAAAAAAAAAAAAAAAGTCTGGGCCTTCACTCTCTGTGCAGGCTTCTGTTTCCCAGCACCACAACTAGTAGCTCAAATAAAGGGAGCCAGCCCACTGAAGACGCAATCATTTATCTGATGGCAGAATTGCTAGCCTTTCCAGAGGTGCACACTGTTCTTTCACACAATCATTTCTAAGCCAAGGAAAATAAGCCTGTGCTACTGTATTGTACCAGAAGCTCCTCTGGGGGTTGTTTCATTAACCTTTTGAATACTTTGCCATAATTAAAAGGTTAGGAATCTATGCCACAAGAAATGTGATGAAATTATTAAGCATACACAATAATGTTAAATGGACTGTGCGATGGTAACAAGTGAGAAAGGCTTAAGGAACAACTGATTTAACAAAGCCATTTTCTCAAGATGTTTTTGATTCTGAAAGTGCACATAATACTTATTATGGGATATTAAGCAGAAAGGGCATAAAAAAATACATACACATTTTAATCATAACTATATGAGAATCTGTGCTTGTGGGAAGTTATATGTAAAAATGAAATGAGTTGTGCTAGGTAGGGTGGTATGAGTTTTAAAAATTATCTTTTAATCATTTGCTAAAATCCCTTTAATCCTCCTCAGTTAAAGGAAGCCATAGAAGTATATGTATACAAGCATTCTCATGAAGAAAACTGTAACCACAGAAAGGAAACAAGTGTAAAAATATAAAAACAAGAAAAAACATAAAGACTCAGTATCCATCTCAATAGGGAACAAAGAAAAAGATGCAAAGAACCAAGTAAATTCATTCATGAGAATAATACTTTTCTTACACCCTTCATAATATAATAATAATCCTACGTAGTAGGCACCCTTCAAACTAGTCCAACAAGCCATTCCTAAACATGTCAAAACAAGTTCAGAGAAGCTAAGTAACATGTCCAAGGTCAAACAGCAAGTGTTCGTATCCAAGACTACTGCCTGACTCTGTCTTTAACCACTAAATTGCACCTCTCTCAATCTCTGTCTCTCTGTCTCTCTCATTATTTTATTAAGGTCCAGTCATAATTCTGAAATAGCCCTCTTTTCCGTTCCTCCCTTGCCCCTAATAAAACGGTGCAATTCTCATCTGATTTTGGCAGGTCTGATATTCACTCATACTTTAATATATACATACAGTAAATAAATACTTGAGTACCTGCTCTGTATTGGGCTGGTTCTAGAGATACAGAGCTGAAGAAAATAGACCCTCTGGAGGCTTACAGGCAAGTGGGAGATAGAAACAGGCAAGAGGCAAGTGCAATCTGTGATGGGAGCTCATAGCTGGGGCATATGACTTCAGTTTCTTGAGGAACTGACATCTGAACTGGGAAACTGAGGGATGAGCTAGGATTAGCAGATGAATGGTGCATTATAGGAAATAATTCCTGTAGAGGGCCAAGGTGGGGGAAAACAAAAAGGACAAAAACAAAAGCAAACAAACATGGTGTATTCCAGAAGCCGAAAGTGACCCATATAGCTGGACTTGCATGCAATAATAACCATAAATACTTTGTTGTGCCTAAACAGTATTATTTTTTGAAGACTTGGAGGGTTTGCTTTTCAAGGAAAAAATTATTCATGATGTCAAAAAGCAACATTTAGGGCTTCCCTGGTGGCGCAGTGGTTGAGAGTCCGCTTGCCGATGCAGGGGACATGGGTTTGTGCCCCGGTTCGGGAAGATCTCACATGCCGCGGAGCAGCTGGGCTCGTGAGCCATGGCCGCTGAGCCTGCACGTCCGGAGCCTGTGCTCCGCAATGGGAGAGGCCACAACAGTGAGAGGCCCGCGTACCGCAAAAAAAAAGAAAAAAAAAAAAAGCAACATTTAAAAATTTTTAGGTTTTCCCTCATTGCATGTCAACAATAAAAACTTCTCTGAGAATGAGCACACCTAAATTGTTTGTTATGCAAATTACCGGTGCAATTAATTTAAATATCATTATGTCTAGTTCCACGAATTCTGAAACCTTGGGCAAGTTTTCTCGACTGGAGGTTACTTTGCTCTTCTGCAAAATGGAATGAACTTATCTTACATGTTTATGCATAAGAAAGAGAAACAATATGAAACTAGCACCTAGCTGGGTGCCTGGTACATAGAGGACAACCATTAAATAATAACTGTAGTAGGAGAGTTTGCAAAGCCTAATGCCCATAAAGTATCATTTTAGTGACAAGAAGAAGAAAGGGGAAAAATAGAAGGAAGCGCCACTTGCTCACCTGCCTCACACTTTGTTCCCAATACTGACTGGCTGTTCAAATATATGATTATTTTACTAACAGCGAACTTCAACTGTGTTAATGACTCAGAAGGCTTCCTCTCTTTCCCTTACTCCATATGCATTCATGTTGCATGTAAGAATATGTGCTACAGATCAATGGCTACAGATCAGAATGGAAGGCTTGATCCACTGAGGATAAGGCCTCTAGGCACAGTTAGAACATTCCTAAACTTAGGAGGATGCATCACAAAAGTTCTCGTTCACTGCCTGTGTCATCTAGCCACCTATGGGGCTTATGCACAGCTTGCTATAGAACTAATTAGTTCAACGCCAAGAGGTTTGGGGACTCTTGTAGAGCATCCAACTCTTGTGAATTTATCCTGGCATGTTTCTTTCTAAGATAGTTTACTGCAGCATGCCTTACAAAATCAAGACCTTTATTTAACTCTATAACTTTCTAGGCTATGTCGCTTATACATTCTTGCGAAGCAATGCTGACTGATTCAGGCTGCCATTCTGAGTAGTGGTCGGCGGGGAAGAAAATGATCTTAATTAACTTTCAAGTATAAAAATAGATTTATCATCATCATTTTGAAGAGAAATGATTTTTCTCTAAGCAATTGATTTCAGAAAGCCACTTTTCTGAAAACAAATGTAGTCTGGATTGCTGTGGCATTTTTTTCCACAAAGAGAAACAATCAGGACATTGTCTTTGAAAAAAGACAATTCGTATCAGGTGATATCAAATTAATCTAGCTATAAGAGGTAAATTACATTTCCACTATTAATATACTTTCCACATGATGTGTATTTTGGAAAGTTTATCACATGAACACAGATGATATTTCGTTCAGAAAAAAAGTCAAAGATTATATTGGAAAGTATTTTATATGCCAATTCTGGATTCCACAAGGAATAGAATAACTAAAACCTTTACAATTATGGAGGTGTCTTCATTTGATCGTTTGATGCACTTTAACATAATCCCAAAATTCGAGCTTCAGGTGGAAAAAGATGGAATCTCTATCATTTTAGGGGAAAACAGTATTAAAGAACTCACCAAGACTAAACATTTTCAAAACTGAATAATTCAACGATACTTACTGAAGTCTTTTGTCTTGTCTTTACACACTTGTCCATACTACACCTAGCACATTTAGCTATCAGATGAGTGTTTCCCATTTCCTTTATGTTGGCCCCCAAAATCAAGTAAGCCTTTCTCTTCTTCCTCCATTCATTCCTACCTTTACCAAAGATTTTATGTTTTACCTTCTTGTGTACACAAATAAGGGGGATAATTAATCTTTTCAAAGTATTGGATGGGGGATAATTAATCTTTTCAAATTATTTTAACTACAAATAATAACTAACCTAGTGTGTTTTTATGTTACTAGATTTAGTCTTTACTTTTCCCTCTAAAGGGCCTACATTATAGGCACATCTATAGTGGTACATACACGACCCACCATTTCTCACAGAGCAAAGTAAAACTAAGAGAAACTTTGAATTCTTGGTAGGCATCCATTCCATGAGAGGCAAATTGTAGCAGATATTATTACTGGTTTTCTCTTCCCATGGACACCTCCATGATGCAAAACGATATACCATCTGATTCCCCAGTGTTTTCAGACTAGCAAAGCATCAGCTAGATGATGACTCACAATTCAAAACATATGAGGACTTTGCTTCTTGCCACTTAAGTTTCTAAGGCCCAACTGATTTTTTTTCCCGTTACTTCATGTGGTTTTCAAACCTGTTGCTCTTAAAGTGTTTTCAGTTGAGTTTTTAATAGTATGATAATATAGAGCCCAAGGAATATTACTTACTGTTGAAACATCACATACACTAGCCTACCGTCAACAAAACTAAGCAAATTGCTAACCTCTCAAACAGTTTGACAACAGGCCAATAGGACTTTTTTTTTTAGGTTTTTGCCTAGGTTCTTATAATTACTGGATAATGACCTCTCCATACTCACTTTCTTTTGACAGCTTAGTTCTAGCCTCTGGGATTTTAACATCTAATTGGTTTGTCTGCTTAGATTGTGTATACTTGAGTCTTCCTGAACTCAGCAAAGCCAGACGGCCAAAGGGATTAAAAGCATTTTAGGTAATTCTGTCCCCCAGAGCCCTTCTAAAATAGAAGTACCAGAGTCTGGTACTTCCGTCATTCTTCACAAACCTGGTAACTGGATTCAGCGAATACTTTGGTTATCAGAACAGCACTCTATAGAATCACTGCACTCAATAAATGTCCAATAACAATGGTGAAGAGTTAGATGAACTATATTTAAAATATTTCCCCCTTAATTCCCCTCCTAAATCTGGCTTCCATCTTTGCCTCTTTATGGTATCCAATGATCTCAATTCAGCCAAGTTCAAAGGCATTTTCTCTGTCCTTATCTTCCTTGATCTTTCTGATGTATGGGGCACAGCTTTTCATACCTGCCCCTTTGAAGGCTTCTGGCTTTAGTTCCTGAGACATTTCTATTGTCATTTATTTTTCTTCACCATCACCCTGATCTCTTCACTTATTTCTCACATTTCTTTGTCTTTCTTTTTTCCTTATACCTTTCCAGTCACTTTTCTTCTAAACATATCTTTGATGAATTACTGTTTTCCTTGTGTCTTCCTGCTTTTTTTTTTAATTCTACAGAGATTCTTTTGTTTTCACTAAGTTGTGTAAGTTAATAATTTACAGATACCTCTCTAACATTGATCCATTTCTTTCCGTACATCAAGGACATGTTAAAACTCAAATATACAGTTTCAATATAGAATTGATACAGTACATACATTATCTCATTTTCACTTTTTCAAGTGCTCACCATCTCTTCAAAAGTCACTGCTTCTGAGAAGCTGTAGTTGATCACCCTACTCCAAATTCTGTCCCCCTTTTTTTTAATCTGCTTGATTTTTCTTCATAGCATTTGTTATTGCTTTCACTGTAATGTGCATTTACTGTGCGTCATCTGAATGCATCACAAAAATATAAGCTTCATGAAAGCTTCATGTTTACTGCTATATAGCCAACACATAAAATAGTACATAGCATGAAGTAACTACAAGATAAATATTAGAATGGGTTAATGAATGAGTGAGTGATTAAGTAAATAAACGCATGATTCATTCAGAATCTGTCATTCAGATTCAGAACCTTAGAATCATCCTTGATTTCTTACTACCTCAATGCTCTAGTCTATATCCTGTTGTATTACGATAATAAGGCTAATTACCAGCCTAAGGCTAGGCTGATGTAATAAATAGACCTAACAATAATTCAGTGGCTTGGGGCTTCCCTGGCGGTGCAGTGGTTGAGAGTCCACCTGCCGATGCGGGGGACACGGGTTCGTGTCCCAGTCCGGGAAGATCCCACATGCCGCGGAGCGTCTGGGCCCGTGAGCCATGGCCTGTGAGCCTGCGCGTCTGGAGCCTGTGCTCCACAACGGGAGAGGCCACAACAGTGAGAGGCCCGTGTACTGCAAAAATAATAATAATAATAATAATAATAATAATAATTCAGTGGCTTAACGAAGATTTAAAAAATTACTTCTCACTTATAGTTTGAACTGTTTCAGGCTCCACTGGGCAGCTGGGCAGCTCCATTCCATGAAATTATTTAGAACGTTAGTTATTTCCACCATGTTGATCCACCATTCCCGTAGGGCACTTTCCTCATCTGTCCTATTAACACTGGACTTTCCTGGGTTCCAGCCAGTTAGAAGGAAAAAGAGAACATGAATGAAGCACATCCCCAAGCCCAGAATAACCTACATTATTTCTGCTTAGATTCCATTGGCAAGGATGTGATCATGTGTACCCCACACACACCTGCAAGGGAACCTGGGATATAAGCCTATTATACAATAGCTTATGCAAAAAAGGGAAAAACAGATTCTGATGAGACAACTGCCATTCTCCTCCACATCAGTCAATTTCTCAGAATATTTTTCAGACCAACTCCTTCCATTCTCTTCCTGCCAAATCTAAAAAAGTCCTTCCCTTGCCTGAACCACCATGATCCTTGACTTGCTGTTTTTCTAGCCTTTAGTCTTTCATCTCACAAGCTTATCTCATTCCGAAATCCAAATGACTTTTCCAAATTATCACTGTCATTTTTAATTTGCTGTCTCAAAATACTGCAGCCAGAAATTCCCACATATGTCAGGTCAGAATTATTCCTGATGGATTTCAGTGCTCATCATCCTCCAACTTTACTAGGGTAAAGGAGAAAAAGATTCTAAAAGATAAAAACATAAAATAAATGAGTCCCGCACATATTACATACTCTAGTCCACATTCATGGATCTGTTTCTCCTAACGTTTTTTAGAAAGGAGTCTCAAATTTTCAGTTATGTAACATCACAATATTTTTTTTCTTCAAGGCCCTGGATATAGGTGACTTTCAGATCAGTGTTTGATGACAGAATTGGAAAGTCACAAAATAAAACTGCAATGAGAATTTGCCTTAAAAACAAACCTGTTATCACTAGAACATTAACCTAAGCAATTAAATTCCCTCAAGCAATAGTTTCTCTATAATCCTTTTGTAAAAGCCCATTTTTAAGGCAAAGATTCTCACTGTGTGATCTGGGGACCTCTGAGGAGGTGTCTCTGAAACCTTTTCAGGGGGTCTGTGAGGTCAAAACTCCTTTCATAGTAATGCTAAGACATTTTTTTACCTTATTACTTTCATTCTCTCATGGGAGGACATGGACTTTTCCAGAGGCTACAGGATGTGTGATATGACCACAGTTTGAATGAGGAAGCAGATATGAGGATTAAGCTGTCTTCTATTAAGCCAGATATCTAAAAGATTTGCAAAGATAGAAAACTATACCACTCTCTTCTTAGAGAACAGAACTTATGGTTACCAGGGAGGAAGGGTGGGGGGACAGGATAGTTATGGAGTTGTACACACCACTATATTTAAAATGGATATCCAACAAGGACCTACTGTAGAGCACAGGGAACTCTGCTCAATGTTATGGGGCAGCCTCGATGGGAGGGGAGTTTGGGGGAGACCATTGGATACATATATATGTATGGCTGAGTTGCTTTGCTGTGCACCTGAAACTACCAAAACATTGTTAATCATCTATATACTCCAATATAAAATAAAAAGTTAAAAATATTAAAAGATTTTAAAAAAGAAAACTATATCACTCTTCTTACTAGATTTTTTGCTTTGTAGTCTATACTTATTTTTCATTAAAAAGTAATTTATGTGATCATATGACACATTATTTTAAATAAATAATAAATATTTCAAAATCATCATTTAAAATTTATATAGTAAACACTGACAAATATAGCTCGCATAAACCAAAACTTTTTGAGATCCTCAATAATTCTGAAGAGTTTAAAGGGGTCCTGAAATCAAAAAGTTTGAGAGTCACTTATTTAAGGAGATAAATTACAGTTTTGCTAGTCAATTTCACACACCCACTTCACCATTCAGCATCTCCCCTCAATTCCTGGAAGTAAGGAGAGTGGACCTCACTGAAGATGTTTATAGAATGGTTTCCATTCTCTGATCTAATTTAGTCCTCACTGAAGCCATCAAGGACAAAGTATTGCTTCTTTGATGTTCTGCCCTTACACATATGAGGGAAAGACAAGGGAATTGAGAATTGTGCTGAGAAACAGGTAGAGAGGTCATTAGAAAAACGGGCTCAGGGCGGCTCTCATGCATAACTAATGACTGTAAAGTGCTTTACAGATAGAAAAGTGTCATGTCATGGCAGAAGCAACCACTATGCGTCTCTTGCTTTAGGAGAAACTGCCTCCTTCCCTGATATTCCCTATAAAGACGATTTAAAATATTCTTAGTCTATATAGTGGTTCTAGAAGATTTTAACTTGAATAACCAAAACAACATTCATGATGAACAACATTCATGATGAACAACATTCATCATTTATATTCTTGGACCATCACTCAATTCTGTAATGTTACAGATTCAATTCTAATACCAGCCACTTAGCCTGGCCCTCGAGAAAACTATGCCACGGCCAAAGGCTGCCATAATACACGTTACAAATGCACACATTTATCCACAAGAATGATTTCATAGAGTCCATCACCACTACAAAATGAAAACAAATAAACAAAGCATTACTCAATTCCGGTAGTTAATTCATTAGAAACAAGTTCCTATATGGTGAGTAAGCAGTATATCACCAGCTTTGGTCCTAGATCTCAATGGTAGAGAAGCTGTATTATTTGCCTGGCCTGGCAGGAATATTTCTGAACAGTCAGTTAACAAATAAGGGTTACTCCTAAAATTCTAAAAGGTCAGGGAAAATATTTTTAGACCTTTTAAAAAAAAATTAATGCATCTGTTTTTAAAGTCAATTCTAATCCTACCATTTCATATGCTGATTTTCACCTGTGAGACTAATATATTATCTAGGTCTACGTGTGACTGAAATTATTTCTTAGGTCGTTTTGGCCTTGACATACCTGCTATAAAGACATTGCTGGGTGAAATACCTCCAAGCCCTGTTTTGCAAATGACACATAAGGACATTTTCCATTAACATTAATGAGACTTATGAATCCATTGATGGGATAATAGAACTAAAAGGTGAATTTCTATTGGTGATATACAATCCTTCATCCAAGTGTTAAAATTCTGGTAAACAGGGAGAAATTTGGCCATGCATAAAATGCCACAGTGCCTAGTATCTCTGAAGCTGTAAAGACTTCAAGGATATAGCGTAGTCTTAAAAATACGAAATGTACTTTGATACAAAAATGAAATTCTAAGTAGTGATCTCTAAAATATTTCCATACATTACTGAAGGAAGTAAATGATTTCAGAATTTATTCAGCATTTTTATTCTCCAGAAACTGATAATCAGTTTCATTCTCCAGATACTGACAATAATGTATTTTCCACACTTAATTGTTTTAGACATCAGCATTCATTGTTAGTGGAAGAAAATGACTGCATCTTATAAATAAAATCACTCATTTTGTTTCATGAATTCAATCTTAAATGTTATTTAGGTTGCCAGACTATTTTTATTTTAAGTATTTCTTCTTGAGAACTTATATCCCACAACAAAAACTCTTGGACAAAATTTTAAATAACTATTATTTATAGTCTGTGAGTTTAAAATGAGATTTTAACTATTTAGCCCACAAGCACTTTCCCCTTTATTGCTTAAAATATACTGTTTCAAAGTATATACGCTCTCTTCCCAAATAAAACTTTTTTTTTCTATTTCCTGCTAGTTCTCCCCCGAAGTCAGATATTCTTTTTCCTTTGCTAAACCTATTTTTAAAGTAAACCTCCTGTATATAATAAAAACAAAGTAATATTTGATCTAATAAGTAATTATTGAAAATTTTAAGGCAAAACATGATCTTAACTAAGTGTGGGCAGTTTTTATTAATGGTAAAGAAAACTTATTTAAAACTAATTGAGACTATAAGTAATCTAAATTATCAAAATAACTGCAGACCAGAATCTGCACAAGTAGCATTTTGCCAGTCATGTCTTTAGTGTGCTCCGAACAATTCTTTACTGTATGATATTACAGAACTGTGGAAAAAAATAGATGTAACATTTTGAAGAAATTAATTAAAAAGCTATTGGGAAAAAGTAAAATCCTTCATAGCCCCTAAAAGTTCATTCCCACCATATTTTACCTTATCATATTCAGTGACCTGTCTAGTATTATCTCCATATACCTGCTAAGTTTAACAAGTTTCAAACAACACATTGTATTTGTGACAGGTCAAAATAAACAGCAACTCTTACCCATGAGAAAAAGGAAAGTCAATGCCTGAGTTACAGTTAAGGATTATTTTCTGGAGAAAGAAAAAAAAAACTAAGCTCCCTACAGAAATTCTTCGATTTCACGAAACTTGGGTTTTGTCTTTTTTCATTTGACACATTTGTGAGACTGGGACCAGGCAAGGAAGAACACGATGTGAATTCGCATACCTCCAAAGCTGGGAGATGGTGTTGTCTGTATTACCATCACATGAAGCAAATAACCAAATTTTCTGACCTCCATTGATGGTTAGTTTTCAAACAGAGGCAGTATTATCTGTTCCATGCCAAAGACACATACACATACACACATACATTGTTTGCAAACTAGAAGAATAGTGAGTAACAAGATGTAACTAGAAACTCTCCCTTCTTTTTGAAACAAGAGAAAAACCCCACAGGGAAGGACCAAAATTATAATTAACTGAATGCTACTCAATTAATTTGAAATGCAAGCCACAAAATCCTTGGTTATAAATCCCCAAGCTAGGTTATTCGTCATTCCAAAAAGGGCACTGCAAGCTCTGTCCCAATGGTCCCCTCGCTCCCAAGTGGATGGTAGTGCCAGCCTCTCTGTGGTGGAAGCCAGATGGAGGATCAAGGCAGGCTTCCACGGTTTGCCCAGTGAACTGGTCACGAAAAGAAAGTCACGCCACACCTTGTGCTTGCTGGGAAAGAAAGGGCGCTCCGCCGCTCAGGGACACTCTAAGATGGTGACGCATCTTTCTCGGTACACGGTGTGGGGCGAAGGGGGGAGAAGCTTATTACTGAACTAAATGTTTTTACTGATTGCCCTTGAGTCAGAGCCCACTGACCCCGCAGACCGTAAGTGGTTATAGCGCAGACCTGTCATTTCCAGGCAGCAAGAGGAGATACCGGATTAGTCTAGGACACCTCGCGCTGAGCTTTCTCCTACAGCCCGCCACCCCCTAGGCCTCCGAGGCGCGGATAAAGGTGCGCGCCGCGCTGGGGTCTCCGGCTAGCCCTGGCCAGGGGCTGCGCGGGGGCGGCATGGGACCGGATGGCCGCGCGCGGTGGCCCGCGGGGACCGAGCGGACGGCTGCGCTGGCGCGCGTCCCACCCGGTGTCCGAGGCCCGCCGCCACGCAGAACGGCCCGGATCGGGGCCGAGAAAACAAATGACTGCTTTGCGGCCCTCCCCATTAAACAATAAAGCGAGCTGTAAAGCCTCAGGTGCCGTGTTTGTTGTGCCGTCTGCGCCGCGCTGTGGCTCCGGCCGGGGCGAGCCGAGCGCAGTGGGCCGGGGAGCGCCTCTTCGGCTGATTCCAGGGAAAGATAAGGAGCCGCCGAGCCACCAGCTCTGTCTAGACTCGCGACCTCACAAGTCAAGCGCCTTGTTTGGATTAGCCCTCCAGATCTGCCAACCTGATCAACCCCTGAAAGAGAAGGGCCCAGCAACACCCTTTTTTCCTCTCCCGACCACGATTGTCCTTGCTTTAAGGGATCAAGGGCTGACTTGCCTGCGGGAGTCATGGGGCTGGTTAGACCGCTGTCGGGTCCCCCATTCCTAGCACCCACCCACCCCAAACCCGAGTGCAGCCCGGCTCTGCCCTGCCCGCTGGACATGGGAAACACTTCAGAGGGGAGACCACTAGGAAGACCGGAAAAATTAGTTGCCAACCCAATCAAGTCCACAAATAACATCACCCTGAAATGAGCACGAACTTTTGCTCAGTGGAAGGGAAAGAGGGTCCTAGGCGTGGAGAGGGCTGAGCGGAGTCTCCCCGTAGGGCTCTCGTAAAGCTCAGGTTAAGGTGCCTTTCTTCCCATCTGGTGAAAAGCAATCTTACCCCCCAACTTTCCCCCCTAGTCTTAGGCGTCCTCTTTTGGAGAAAAAAAATGGTTTTCTTTTTGGAACGCTTTGCTTATCATTGCTGAGCCCTTTTTCAGAGGCATAATTAAGCAGAAAGATTTGCAAAATAAATGTTAAAAAAACTAAAAAGGATGAAGTACTCTTTAAGTGCGGCTCCGGGAGAGGCTGACTTCTCCAAGGCATAGAAACTGGCTTCTCGGAGCCAACAGCTTAAGCGCCATAAAAATTAAAGTATGTGATAGTAACAATGCTCACAGCAAACACTCAGCAGCCTTCCCTCCTGCCCCTCCCCCTCCTTCGCTCCCAGTGAACCAACTTCTCTGTCTACACTTCAGAAGTCTCCGGGAGGTGTGGAGAGATCCTCCATCACGACTTGGGACATTGTAAGCTGTGAAGTTTATGTTTGTGGCGCCTGGGCTCAAACAGCCATTCAGTGGCTTGCTCGGTTATCAAGAAAACAACAATCAGAAAAGATCAGTAAACAGAATCGGCTGCCAGCACCCTGAATTAACTACTTACACTTTAGTTTAAAAATACCCACTCACACTGTACAAGTTAATTGTTTTTATTTTAAATAATTAATGAGAATTCAAGATTTGCAGCCATTTTTTGAAAGTAACACTTTTAAAATAAGGGCACAAAAATAATCTCCTCCCCCTTTCTCCCAGCGCCCCCAAAGAAAATTTGACTTGTCTTGTTGTGACATAATCTTTAATTGTTGATTAGCAGCGAGGAAGTAAATAGTCCTTAATGAATAGAACCCAAGCATAATTTGGATTATAAATCTCCTTTACAAAAGTTGACTAAACTGAACTTTACAGATAAGAAAACAAGTACTTTCTGCTTAGTTTACTTGTATTAGAGGTGAGATTAAACTCAAACTGGCTGGGTTCCATCCAAACTTAGCTCTTCTGGTGGTTTGGACCTAGTTTTTACTTTTTTTTTTCTTCTTCTTCTTTTTGAAGAAAAAGGAAAAGGCTAAGTAAATCCACAGGGGGCTTATAAGAGATATTTCAATGAGATCGATCTTATGGCTTAAAAATTCAAGGTGCTAGAAAAATGCCAAGTACTTTGAGGTACCTCAAAAGCACACTGTGTCTTTCTGGCTTTTAGCCAAAAGGATAAGATAGACCAAAAAGGGGGTCAATAGATAGGTTTAACAACTTGATCAGGGTGAAGAGCAGCAGAGCAACACAAAATCATCTATTTAATCTTGGATTCCAAAAAAGTTGTGAATTGGGAAGTGGGTAGACACACCCACACAGAATCTCAAATAACCAGAAATGTTATTTCAATGAAGAAAAAAAAAATCTCTTCGAATATGATTCTAACTTAGAAAGGACCTTTTTTTAAAAAAAAATTTAATGGTAAGAAAAGCCAGGTCTATTTGATGAAAGGAAAAGACAGCGACAGTAAACTGACACAGAGGATGTTATTGCTCTGAACAATAAGGAGAAAAAAATCCTGTCTTTTTAGGAGTATAGATGTTGATATAGGTTCCCTGATTTAAGGACAGCGTCCTGGATGTTTTTAGTTGCATTAAATTTTAGCTTGCAGAGCTGGAGGAAATGAGTCATAATGTCCAGAAGGAAGAATTCAGAGTAATAAGGGGAGGGAGGATCAAAGATAATGGCAAACAGGAGGAATTTCATTAGAAGAGCACCGCTCAAAATTCGATCTCCAGAGGTGTGCAGGGAAAAGGAGAGTATGTGCAAAAGATGGTTTGCAAACAAGAAGACATTTCAGCTACACATTTTAGAGCACATGCTGAGGAGTCTAGAAGGGAACACACCTTTCCTATGAATAATACAAGAACTGGAATGCTATCGACCCATCAATCCATTCTCAGCCATCAGGCAACATATATCTTGAATCTAGCAAGTGAATCCAAATCATTCAACACTTCCCTCCCAAATTACTGTACTTAAATTCGAGCTGTGGACTTCAGAACAGACTGACATCTATATATGTAAAACATTATCTCCCCACACACAAACCTAATCTTAGAAATAAATGTCAGGATGAAAAACCATCGCAAAGATGTGTGCCTCACTTAAGTACCTCTATTGCATTCAACCCCTAAATAAAGTTTTTTTCCAAGTCCTAATGTTTTCAAAAGTGTCTACTAAAGGCTATGGCTGGGAAAGGGAACTTAATGGTTTTCAAACCAGGGCTTGGGCTATCCGTAACTCCGCACTCCTGATACCAATATCCATGTTGTACCTGCCATCCTTGCACTTATTAGTCGCCTCAGGTATGACGGTGAGCAAATAGGAAAATCAAAGACAGGCGAATAGAAACAGTGAATCGGAATCTGAAAAAGTCAAGTCTGGTGCAAGAGATTAGAGGAGAGAGACGGGACAGAAAAGAAAAAGAAGAAGAAGAAGGAGAAGGAGAAGAAGAAAAAAAAGAAAAAAGGCCTTTCTTGGAGAAGATCCGTGTGAGATAAGACATAACTCCTGTTTTTCTCAACAGATGACTACAAGCCATTATTACTGCGGCCAAATTATTACCCCTCTGTCAAGAATTAGACACAACAATCAAAGTAATCAACGGGCATGTCTAATGCACTGTAACATTTTCAATGCAAAGTTTGTTTTCTCTCTGGCCCCACCACATTAGAGCCTGTAATTAACCCCTTATGTAGGACAAAGCCAAACAAAAGCCTAATTGAGGCTCTTTCCCGACTTGCGGCAGGTTTGGAGAGGGTGAAAGCGACTTGAGAGCTGGGGAGACGCGGGGCTCCCGGGGCTCCAGCCCGGCCTCCACCCCGCTCGCCGTCAGGGGTCCTAAGGGGCGCACGCCACGAGACACACGATTAGGGTACGTTAGCTTTCGTATTTATTACGAGTTGTCAGATGTTTAAAAAGGCATTACACTGGCGCGTACAAATGCATTCAGTCTGTAGAGAGCCAAAGTATCATGGGGGGAGGGGGAGGGGAAGAGACAGGGTGGAGCCCCAAATCCTTACTCTACACCCACAAACGAACCGAGAAGCCTGATTTCGAACAGGGCCATTTCTCCTTCCCTGGGTTCTGGTTCTGGCCCAGGAGCCGCTGCTAAACGCCAGCGGGCAAGGTGTTAAGAGCTCACGTCCACGAAACTCCGACCGCACGCAACCCGGATTCCTGCCCCTAGAAGGCGGTTCCCCACCTAGCCCTCGCCGCGCCCCTCCACCCTAACCAATCACCCTCGTAAGGTTTTGGGGGTCTGAGTTAAGGGAGAAAGAGAGAAGGGGAGGGGGGTAGGAAACAAGTTGGAGACGGTGGGGAAGGAGAGGCAAGAAAAGACACCCACTGACTGGTCTGGGAACTGGTGAGAAAACTCCCCTCTCTCCGTCTGGTCTTCCTGCGCAAATAAAGCAGCATTTCTCAAACGGCTGACAGCCGCCACTGGTAAATAATGATCATACTTCACTGGCTAGGCAGAAAGCCTCTCTTTTAGCGAGAGCTTATACTTGAAATATGGGTCATTTCAACGATCCTAAGCAGAAGACTTTGGTATAAAGCACTCTAAGGAGATAAACATAGTGACTCAGGATCAAAATCCATTTTAAGCAGGACCCTCTTCCTATTTTGGGTGGGGTGGAGTGGGATGGAGGGTGGGACAGGAAAAGAGACAGGAGGAAAGAAAGGTGGGAAACAGGACAGAGGAAAGCATCTCATTGTCAAAAAACCAGTAATATTATCACAGCTGAGAGCAAAAGGCTTCCAACCAGTTTTGATCCAACTATTGAAATGCAAACTTGCAAGTTCCACCTTAACTATCTGCAATAAAATATCACACCTATTATATGTCAGTTTACCCCGATTCACATGCAGTCTTTAATTTCAGACATTTTAATGACTTACTTGTAAACATATAAAAGAGGGACCCTGGATCATTGTGTTTATTTATTTATCTATGCCAAACATTTATTGGTGAAATAGTCCTGAAGATATAATTCTACATATGGCGCTTTGATTTCACATAATATTTAAGAAAAAAGACAAAACACATAGAATTAGACATATAATTCAAAGACCACGGTACAACCTTTATCTTTTTTTTTTTTACTTCAGCAAACAAAACATAATGTCAAATGACATGAAAAGTGGCAAGTCTTCCGACAATAAATAATAAATTACTTTATAATTTTTGCAATGCAAGAGCAAACAAAAAAAAAGTTTCCTTTTTTTCCTCTTTATTTCCAGAGAGAGCGAAAACAGTCATTTTAACCAATAACTATACACATCTTTGGGGGAAAAGTTCTTGGACAGACACAAGTCAAACACAATCCCGAGACGCTTGTGGCAAAATAGAGGTAACCTTGTTGCAATGCTTTATAAGTTGGTTTTTAAATCTGAATTCAAAAACCTTTAAAGTCGCTTCAGACTTCTTGATAGAGGATGGATCTCAAAAAAAAAAGAGGGGGAGGGGCAAAAGGAAAAAAGAAATCAGCTACAGGACATGCTAGAGACCCAGGATTTCAATTAACCCCTTGTTCAAGTCAACTAAAAACATCGCAAACCAACGCAGCTCCACCTTCCTGAAAGGACTCTTTCAGCCAAAGAGGCCAGTTTCTCTTTCTGCTCATTTGCTGGAGCTCCTGTTTGGCAAGGCAATGACCAATATAGAAACAGCACCATTCAGAATAAGATGGACTAGAAAATCTCTATTTCTGCTTTTCTCTAGATGTGCAGTGAAATGAAAATGCCTTTTTTGAGATCCTTGAATATAAATCCTCTACGTTTTAAAAACGTCTTTTTTTTTTCTTCAGTACTCCTAAGGTCATTGGATAGCATTATGTTGGGTTTGGGTTTTGTTTGTTGTTTTAATTCTAGTAAAATCCCATGATTGTCTTCACAGTGTTGCTACCATATCACCTTGTCATTAAAACAGACTTCGTGCGTTTCATGGAGCATTCATTTCTTGATTCAGTTTTTATTGACTGGGTCGTTAAATACTTTTGTTTCGGAGTTCAACATTATAATTTCCCACTTTCTCCAACAGGGAAAAAAATACATCTGAATGAATGTTCCTCATGCCTCAATTGGACTGGCTACCATGCTGTTAGGTGTATCTGGGAGCTGAGAGGACATCGACGCCACTTCACTGCCAGTGGAATTAGAGCCCGGTCCTCCTTCTGAAAAATTGACCTGCATAGAAGGTTAAGAAATGAATAAAGGAGGCTGTGATCGTATTCACAAAAGGATTATAAACTTGTCCTGTGTGTGTGTGTGTGTGTGTGTGTGTGTGTGCGCGTGTCTGTGTGCAGAGACAGATATATAGATAGAGATATCCGCACATATAATTGAATTTTAACAGGCTTAAAGAAAGCCTGCAAGGAAAAGAACTTGGGAAGAAATCCTCTCGCTTTCCCATCTTCCAAGAGATCTCTGTTTTAACTGAAACTGAATTCCCAACATTATGTTGCATTAAATTATTTAAGAACAAATGTGTTTCCCACTGTAAAATGGCATCGCAACTCTACCATGCATGCTCGAAATAAAATTATCCTGCTGGCTACGTGTTGCCCTGGGAGCAGGCGAGTTCTCAGTCTCTAGGCGTCAAAGCCTCTCTTCTTGAGTTGGAAAATCCATAACACGCCGCTCAGATCGTGTGACGGGAGATTCAGAGGAGGCTCCACAGAACAGTGATTAACTCCTCAGAGGGTTCACAGCGTGGCCTTTCTTCCTTGTTGTTGGTCCTGCTGCCTTTTGGCCTCTTTCTCTCTTTCAATCAGGCTCTTCCTTCCGAGAGGAGACCCATATATTATAACGTCATCCACATTATAAATATCTGGCTCCTTCTCTTAAGCCGAAAGTACTGTGTTGCTGTTGTAAACCTTCTTCTCCACTCTGCTCCCAACACCTCCCCATCCTCGGCTTCCCTTCCACTGCTCTCAGCTGACACTAAAGTTTCAGGAGGTGCAAACACTCGGCTGCCCTGAACCCTCCCCTTACCTGCCTTCTATGATCCAAATAACTGGTAAGATTAGCCTGACATTAAAAATAATTTCTTTTTCCTAATTCCGGGGTCTACCTTCCTTGCTATCTTATTGAACTTTCCCACTGTGAAGCCAAGGGACTTCTCAAATCTGCCTCCTCTAGACTGGCCCACTTTCAAACAGACACCTGGGCCAAGCCCTTTTAACCCCTGCCTGTGGCCCATTACCCAACTGTTGCCACAAAGAAAGAAAATGCCCTCCAGGTAAATGTGAGGGGAAAAAGTTAACCTCAATTCAAGCTTTATTTTCAAAGAAAGGAACAAGTTTTTCGGATGGATCTTGTTTTATAGAACAAGATCCTACAGGGCTGTTTATTACTTAAGAAAAAAAACCGTATGTGTACATATATCATCTCACAAAAGATATATACTTAATAATCTTAGTTATCTTCACCCAGGTGAAAGGTGAGTTGAGTTTTCTCTTCTCTGGATGTGTAGAAATATTAACACGGAAACCGGTTTTCACATTATTATCTCTCTGATTGGTAGAACTCAGGTTCCTTTTGCTATACATGCCCCACAGTATGTGACTGTGTAGGATATTTGAACTTACATACTAAAAAAATGTTTAAGCACTCCTACATTTTAGATTAAGATATAGTCCCAGAAAGAGATATAGTCACAAAAGTATCAATCATATCTTTGAATAACTGAACTTTTTATTGATATATTTGAATAGTGCAGATGGGTGCCTGCTGACCATTGATAATAACATTGATTATGTATTACAACATTGATTATTATTACAATCACCTTGATTTAGGTCCTTAACTATACCATGCTCTAGGAGCTGAGAAGGGAGTGCATTTACTGGCTGCTGATCAAAATGCCAAGGTGATCTCTAATGTCCCTTCTGACGCTACAAGTCGAAGATGTATGATTCTGCAACCCAGGATACTTCCCCACGCGTGTCTATTTAGTTAGGCACCTTGAAGTTAATCCCTCAGAACAGGCCTGATTGATAGAAAATTCAACCTATATGGTCAAACTATGAACTCTCACAGAAAAGACTGACAAGAGGTTTGTTTTCCTTGAGTGCTTCCCTCCTCTCTCCAACACACCCCCTTCGTCTCTCCCCAAGCCTGGGGTCGGGGAGCACCCTCCTCCCTAACCCCCCAGAATCTTTCCTTGTGTGACAGTTTAACCAGAATCTCCTTTCTTTGGCGATTCAGCCTCCCCACTCTGGGAGCTGACACTTACCAGTTGCTGAAAAGCCGGCTGATCTATGTCACTCTGCAAGGCGAAGTCACTCAGTACTTTCCAAGGCGGCTGGTAACTTTGCACCTCCACTGGGTTTGCCTGTAAGCCACCGTCGTGTCTCTCTGGACTGGCAGCCACCATGGGAGTTCCTGTCATCCCCTGGATATTCTGTGAATAGGTCCCCCCCCAAGCCCAACATGTTAATGAGCAAACTCCCTCCCTCCATTGTCTGTGCAGGCTAAGCAAATATACCCTGGTATTATCTTATCTATATAGTGGCCTTTATTGACTCAGTTAATCTGCTGTGCGTATGGATATTAGCCAGGGTTCAGTTTTGTGTTATTACGTTTTGTTCTTCTGTTTCTGTGGGCTGGACTATTAGGTCTGCTTGGACCTTATTAAGTGAAATTCTGTTTCGACTTTCTTCTTTCCCTTTAAATTCACTGTTAATCCCAATTCCACCTGTCTGCCTTTCCAGGCCATAGCGTCTCAGTGGAAAGCTGAGGCAGGATAGGCCTCCCTTCAGCCTCTAGACATGATGATTTTCTGGGCAGTTTGTTAGTCAGATCTGGGGGTAGATTTTCTGCAGGCAATTCTCTGGGAGCCAACCCCGACTCCCAAGCACTTGGGTCAGGCCACTATTGTGCTATTATGCACTAACCAACTTAGAAAATGCCCTGGCCCAGGCTTGGCCAGTCTGTCAAATTTAATGACAGCACGTTTTATGGCATTTAAAAATAGGGCCTAAGCCGTAAAAAGCAAAAAAAAAAAAAAAATTGCTGGTTGGTGGGGGGAAGAAAGAAACTCTTTAGTTTAACTTAACCAGGAGGCCTGCCAGTTGGGTGCCGCTCTGGGCCAGGGATGATTGTGGGTAATAGTGCCAGGGGCCTGACATCTCTGGAGACCTGGGCTTGACCTGGAGCAGAAGGTGCCCTGTTTTCACGGGTCACCTTGGGGCACTTCGCCCACCTGGGGGCTCTGCTGCAGGCTGCGCACGGGGGACACCGGGATGACCCTGGATTAAAAAGGAAGCCAAGGAGTTGTCCCTTCCTCCTCTCGGCTGCCTGAGGAACTGATGACCGGAACTTTGGCAAAACCAGCGCCAGGCCTCACTGCCCACGGAGGGGGAGACGGCCCTTCCGGATCCGGGATGGGGCGAGGCTGAAGGGCACGAGCCCACCCCCGCGGGCTGGGGCCTCCCGGAGCAGCGCGGGCCGCGGTGTGGGCGCTGGGCCGGGCACCGGTGGGGGGGCCTCTCCCCGGGGCAGGGGTCGGGGGGAGGGGCCAACAGTGCCGGGTCCTGCTCCGGAGCCGGAGGGAAACGGCGCCGGCCCACCTGGGCAGCCGGCACGCACGCCTCCTCGGCTTCCCCTCTCGTCCCCTGCCCGGGCCCCAGGGCCACTCACAGTTTTGTCATTGGGTTGCTGCTGCTGGAGCTGCTTCATCATGATGCTCCGCTTCTTGTCCTTGCACCGCTTGTTCTGAAACCAGACCCGGATCACGCGGGGACTGAGGCCGGTCATCTCCACCAGTTGCTCCTTCATGAGCGCGTCGGGCCGGGGGTTGGCGGCGTAGCAGGTCCGCAAGGTGTGCAGCTGCTTCTCGTTCAACACAGTCCGCACGCGGGTGGTCTTCTCTGGCTGCTTGTGGACGTGGGGCCGCAGGGCCGGCTGCCGGGCGGAGATGGGCTCGGCTGCGGGGCAAGGGGTGCCGTGAGCGGGCCGGGCCGCCCGCCCGCGCCGCTCCCGGACAATGGGCAGCTCTTTGCAGCCTCGACAGACAAAGCAGGGGCGGCAGAGGTGGGGATAAGGGGCGCGAAAGAGAGAATAAAATCTCGCTCTCTAATATCAGAGGTCAATGCTCAGTAATCCGGGCCCGGAAAGCAGCCTTCGCCCCTGCTCGTGTCAACATGGAGTCAGCAAAGGGGCGCACGTCTCAGGGCCTGTCCCCCTGCTCACAGCAAGGGCGGCATCGTTCTGCCTTGTTTCTCCTCCCTTTACGCCTTTTCTAGTACCCGGACTGGGCCCAGGTTACACCGAGTCCACACAGCCCCCCACCCCCAACGCACAGGCGGTACTAGGGAAAGAAACGCAGAACCCCAGTGACAGCCAGAGACACTACCCCAGCGGGATGCCTGCAGCGCAAAGGCTGAGGAGGATTCTGACAGAGAGCTTGAACTTCAGTCCCCAGGGTACAATTATATCAAGGGGATAAAGAAATTCGGGATTTCGGCCATCTCTCCAGGCTTTGATCTTTCTTAGTCTACCTGGATCTACTAAATCTACCTGGATGTTCCTGATGTGATCTGATCCCAAGAAAAGGAAAATCGAAACTCTTTAGAGCTGCCTGGCCTCTAGAGAAAAGACAGCTGGGGAGTGTTCTGGCTCCTGACTCCCTCCCAATACTTCGGCCTCTTCTGTGCTTCCCACAGCAGAGCACAGGTTGCACCGAACAGAATTTGCCACCTCTGGCTTTGCCCCCCTGCAAGCTAAGTCACAAATCCCCCAGGACAGAATTCTTAGAGCTGCCAGAGAGCAGAGGAGGAAGAGTTGTAGTTTTCTCACAGCCAGAACTCAGGGCGAATTGACACTTTAAAAATGCACAGGGCAGATCTATCAAGACCAGAAAGCAGGTTAGGAAACGTTGTCTGCCTTCTTACCTGTGGCCCCCCTCCTGGCCAACCTTGCTCTATTTCTACTCTCCTTCCTGGGGCAAGGGCCCTCAGATCTGTTTGTTACAAATCTTGCACTTTCCAGGACCCCCGGGGGTCAGGTCAACACCTATGGGGTCAATTTAGTGTCACAGCAACAGGGCCGAAGATGAAATTCTCACCAAATCAAGTAGAATGAACGGTTTAAAGAGGGAGGCTCCCTTTCAAAGGCAATTACTGCAGATAAGCTTGTGGACAGTTTTAAATTACGGCTCCGTGTGAAGGCTTGCAATTATTAAAACTGTATCTTTTCAGGCCCACTCTCTCACAAAGGGATACAAATAAATTTTTAAAGTATTTTCTAGTGGGGGGGGCAGTTTGCAAGGGAAAAGGAATTGAGAGGCTAAATAACTTGAGGCCACCTAAGCTTCCTTCATTGGGTTAAAGGAGGAAGCTCCAGGGGCCCAGAGCTCCACCCCTTTAATTAGGCAGCTGCGGGGAGAATACCTGGCGGGGAGCTGAAGCCCGTTTTCAGTAAGCCGCGTTTTGGAGGCCAAGGTGAACTGGAAGTACTGTTTGGGCGTGTGCAGACACGTGTGCCCAAGCGGTGTACATTCACGGGCACCCACATCTAGACACACAGACGGGTAGCTGTGCTGGGGGGAGTCAAGGGAGACAGTGAGGGCATTGAACCTTGCTGCGAAAGAGTGAAGCGCGGTGCAAACCGCACCCAGAACCCTCCGTCTCCGACCGCAGCAACCGCCGCAAGGGTCCCAGGGTTGCTGCGGCCGCTGGCGCGCGGGCAGGGGTGGCGCTGGCCTCGCCTGGCGCCTGCCTCCCCGAGGAGGGCCTCCCTCCGCGCCCAGAAGTACCTGCCATTTGCAGCGGCCGCGCCGGGTGCAGGGGGCTGAGCGGGTCGCCGGCGCCCAGGCTGGCCCTCTCCACCACGTCGTGATCCGCGCGGCAGAAGAGCCCGTCCTCCCGCAGCGCGAACTCGTCCCCGGGGATGAGCTGGCGGCTGCAGGCCACGCAGCGGAAACACTCGATGTGGTACACCTTGGAGCGGGCGCGCATCACGAAGTCGTTCTTGCTGAAGCCGATGCTGCACTTGGCGCATTTGATCCCGTACAACCTGCGCGGGGGCCGGGCCCGGGGCGGGAGGGAAGCACAGAGAGAGGTGGTCACTTCAGGCGGGCGCTGCCCCCGACCCAAGGTCGCTGGCAACCTCGGCCACAACGCCCTGAGACACTGAAATCAGCATTCGCAGACAAGCTGGGAATGGGAGGGTGGAAATGATTAGATTTCTCTCGTTTCCCGCTCCATTTCCCTTTCCTATGAGCTTCTGTGTCTCGATCCGTACCTCTTAGTTGAAAACGCCCAGTCCAAACCATCGAAAAATGTTTGACGTGTTGGAAGCCTGGGCCGCTGCTCCAGCGACCAGTCCAGGGTGACCCTTGCCGCTCTTGGCAGGAAGGGGTCCAGGGGGACTCGGGAGTCACTGGCCCCAAATTTTTGCCTCCCTATCCCCCAATTTCTGCTGCTAGAAACGTCTCTAAAACTGCAACCCAAATCCTCCTTTCAAAAGAAAATGAGGTTATGGAATGAGATTGTCACCCCACTCGGTTTGAAAACACACAAATGCACAGGCAGAAGAACAAAATGAAACCTCTGAGGGTTTCCAGAGCCCTTTCTGCACAAGCCCACTGCACTTTTCCCCAGCTAAAGATCTTTTCCGCAGGCAGCAATGTTAACAGAAAGTTTCCTCTCCCTTCCTCCTTTTATTATTATTTTAAAAATCTGCTTTGGTTCCCTCCATCTTTTTCAATTTGCTGAAGCATCTACCTTTATTTCAGTTTGTTTGAGAACCCTGACCAGACAGAAAAATGAAAAGACCCACTCCTAAGGTCTTCCTCGCTGCTGACCTTTCTTTACCAAGAGACAATCCTTGTAGGTTTCATCTAGAGGCTCTGCCCTGGCCCCCTCTCCGCGTTATCACTAATAACCAAAGCAGGAGCGTTCCTACAAACAGAGAGAATGGAGGAGAGGAAAAGACCTACACAAAGGGGGGTAAGAGGGGGAGCCTCGCTCCCCCAAGGGGGGAAAGGCATTCGGAAATCTAAACGGTCTCTCTGTTCTGCTTTTACAACTACAGGATTTCAAAGGGACACACACACTTGCACGCGCATACACACACACAGTTGAAAGAGTGGAGAAGAAAATGTAAAAGCGATTGGTTCCTTCCACTAACGTTTAGCCAGAATTAGGCACAAGCAGGTCTGAATACAATTGAGTAAAACACTATTTCCACAGGAGTAAAGCTACTGCTGGGGTTGAGAAGTGAGCTCTCCCTCTCCAGAATCTTCAGTTCACAAACCAATCAAGTAAACAATTGAAAATGGCTCATTTGTCAGAGGTTAGAAGGTAGATTCAAAAGTTTTCCCTCCCTCCGCCTACTCTATGTGAGATCTTCCACTTCATAGGATGAGGACTTTACCTTGCCTGTGACCAAACAATTTGGAAAATCCCTCCCCCTTCCTCTAGCTCCCCACTTCCCCTCTTTCCTCCCGTTCTCCTCCCCCACCATCAAAGTATTAATAAACTTTTTTTTTCTGCACTGTTCAGCTTTATTAAAATTACACTCTCCACTTCGTGGTTTTAAAATAAGAAAAAATACTGCACACTAAGTGAGCAGGAAAAAATTGTAACTGCATACTTAAATCACAGCTAAACTTTAAGGTTAAGTTCTAAGCTCCATAAACTCTATGACTTACAGAGCTAATTACTTGTTAACAGCCACTGGAGAACTTATTTTTAAATATAATATTTTGATATTATTCGACATAATAACGAATCGACATAATAACGAGGGTGTTATCTCTTCTGTTTTGTTCTTAAAACAATAATATTTTCTTTGGAAATTCTACTTCCTTCCTAAGGCAGAAAATGAAGTTTCTGACATATGTATACACAAGTCAGAAAATTTGAGATTGGCAAAGCATAAAGTTTAGATGCAGAATAAATTGAAAGAAAAAAATTCAGAAAGTTCCTTATGTGGTTTTATTCTTGACAGTAAGGGCAATTCGCTCATTTTATCAGTTACCAGATTTTAATGTGAGAAAGGAAGCTGTTCAATTATCTAAATATACCAATTGTTCGTAGACAGATGATGGGCAATTTGATCTGCTCTGTCTAATTCATCAGCTCAGATAAGATAAGAAAGAAGACAGTCAGATGTCACCAAAGGGTTAATATTTAAAAAGATTAAATTTCCGGTCTTTTTTTACAGAGAATATTTGGGTTGGTTTTTAAATTTTCCAGGCAGGAGTCCTTACCCTAAAAGTAAAAGGGCAATATCTCTATTTGCTCTTTCAAAGTACATCTCTAAATATGCTTAGGTCAAACTATTTCACCTATTGCATTGACATCTCCGAAGAATCTGGAAGTTACTAATAAAATAATTAAAATAAATAAAAAAGAAAAAACATTGCATGATACAATAAAAACCAACCAACCTTTTTTTTTTAAGTTTAGAAACTCCAACTTTTCCATCTTGATTTTTTTTGTTTGTTTTGGAAGGGGGAGGGTAACAGAGGAAAATAATTTGAGCATCACAAATTCCAAAAGCAATTATACAAGCTTCAATGCCACATAATTTATGGGAACCACTATCGAGTTTCGTGGGGGTTTTTTTCCCTCTAAAAAGTAAAATGAACAGCATAGGTTAATTTACATATTACACTTACAAGGGTAACTTTTGCACGCTGGAATCCATTAAGGCAAACTTCACCAAAGGACAAAGCCACACAATATAATAAAGAATGGGGAGAGAGAGGGAAATCTCACAAAATTAAGGAAGCAGTATAAATGGCATACCTGATATAATCTCTTTTACAGTAGGTTTTCCCATCTCTAACAAAGCACGTACAGCTCTCGTCCAAATACTGATTACACTCCGCACATTTCAAACATGCCGCATGCCATTCCAAATCCGGAGAAACCCTCAGAATATACTGATCGTGAATTTGATTGCCGCAACCAACACATAGGGAAATCAGACGTTTTTCTGAAATGAAAATAAATACATGATTGACTAACCGTTTACTTCCTACAGAGATAAACACACTTTTAGTGTCGTTCTCTTATAGGGCGTACTCTGCGAGTTTTTTTTTTTTTAAGAGTATTGCACTTTGGGATGGTAATTGGAGTGTGCCATCAAAACCCTGACTCACTTTTAAAAGGAGGTGGAATATATGTAAAATGCAGATTTGAATAGTCTACATTTGTAAGCCTAGCACGCAATCAAACCCGTTCATTTTGTATTTCTTTTTCCTCCCTCCTCCCTCTTTGCCATAATCATTGGGAAAGATTATGGATAAGTCAAGTCAAAGAAAAGGTTTTGACTAGAAGCGTTAAGTGAACGCAGGGATGTCTATATTTTCCATGAAGCACGCTCTTAAATAGCACATAGGACTGGAAATTGTTAGCAAGAGCAGACATCAATACAGTTGTCATTCGTTGTTCTCTTTTGCAAGTCTAATGCTAATTCACATCTCCGGGTATTGTACTTGCAGGCGGACCTTTGCAACAGAATAACCTTCTCGGAGAGCTCAGGATTCCCGAGGAGGAAACCACCGCTTAGCACCAGAAGGCTAGGGTTTTGGAGGGCACGCAGGCGAATTCAAACACAAGGTACGATCAGTTTCCCGAAGATCAGACACGACAGCAAGCATGCAGGCGTGGCGGCAACAAGAAAAAGCCACCTTCTCTCTCTCTCTCTCTCTCCAAGCAATGACTCGAACTCCGAAGAGCCCTTGGCACCCTTGCCTGAGAGAGACCCCCGCACAAGAACAGCACACCGAGCCCCACAAGGTAAAATCGCCTCTTACTTTTTGGTGGATCTCCCATGTCTCCCATATCTGTAACAGGGAGTAATGTCCACAGTGAAATGGTGGTTGTACAGTTGGTGACCAGCCCACAGAGAGGATGCTGGAGCTGTGGCTAAGTGGGAAACAGTGGCCCCTAGGGTTGCCAAGGTTGAGAGAGCCGCTGCCCGGCTGCGCCGCGCCCTCGCGGATCGGGGAGTCCAATTTAAGCCGGCGGAGCTGGCGGAGCGGAGGCGCTGCGGCGGCGGCTGACTCGAAGCGGCTCGGGCACCTCTCTTCCTTATCTCTTACTCAAACTTCTCTGCTCCAACTCAGCTCCATCGCCATTGGTCTGACGCAGCGCGCGGGGACGTCAGGCGAGCGCCTCGCCCATTGGCTGCGGGGCGTGCGGCGCAGCTGTTCTGATTATCATATTTCAGCCTCGCTGCTGCCGTGCGCCACTGACCGCTCAGCGAGCCCGCGGGAGAGGATTAGGGCTCCCGAGGCGAGTTGCTCGGGGCTCAGGCCGCTCTCCCCCGATGCTCGGGCTGCCCGGCCGCTCTGGCTTTTGGCTTCCTTCTCCTCCTCCTCCTGCCCCCTCCCTTGCTCCTTCTCGGCCGTGCCGCCAGCGCCCTCGCCTCCTGTCGCGCTGCTCCTCCGCCCTGCGCTCCTGGGGTCCCCGCAGTCCGGCTGGCCGTGTTGCGCGCTGGGCTCACTTTTCCGCCGCCGGTGGCGAGTGGCTGGTGGGTAGGTCTTCCTGATGAAGAGGTCCTTCCCGGGCTTTAGGAAGAGGGGCGACTTGGAACAGGCCGTTTTCCTCGTTTGGTTTCGCGCTTTGGCGCACAGCTCCGGGCCTGGCCGGGCTTTGCTGCCGGGGCGGGTGAGTTCCCGAACTGGCTGCGCGTAGCGCGCTGGGAGCTGGCTAGGGGAAGACGAACCGGTCATGGGATGCATAGACCCAGAGGAATTGTTCGCTGCTGCTACCCCACTACCCCGTTATCCCTGACTTCAGATCTCCAGAAACGTGGGGGGTGGGGGGAAGGGGCGCTTCGTGCCTAAGCGGAAAATCAGGTTGGAAGCGCACAGGTAAAACCAAGCTGACTCCGCGGACTACTCTCTCCTTCCGACCCGCGAGGTCGGCTTTGCAGTTTAGAATTAGGAAGTGCACTAACCCGAAGCCTAAGTGCAAAGTGATCGGCCAGTAGTTTAAAGTTTGCAAAGTGAATATAGCCTGTCCAGTTCCTCTCTCTTCTGGTTTCCTGCCCTTTGTTTTTAAGCAAACGTGTACAGTTAGCTGGTGGTGTTTGATAATTGTAAGGACAAGTCTCCACGTCTCTCTAGAGATTTTAAAAATGCGTCAGTCTAAGGTCGTGAGTTAGGGAGAGGTCTAACAGAAGAACAGCGAAATACCTATTTCCCTTCACTGGGTGTGTTTATCTAATCATTTTCTCTCGGGAAACAACCTGGAGAGAGAAGAGTGTTGGCTGCAACTCGCCGGTAAATAACTGTTTTTAATAATTTCTTACATGTTCCCGTCATATCTTAACCATCTCCCCAAAAGAGTCACAGGAAGGCCACGAAGACTCCCCCCACCGCACTCCTCCAAAACTCCTGAATAGCTATTCCTTATCTAATGTGACTGCCGGTTTTATCTAAAAAGGCCCGCAAACGCACGCAGTAGTAGGTTTAATTTCGGTGTTTAATTTCGGTTGCCTTGAGAAAACCTGGTGTGTTAGGAAACTCCGTTCTTTGTATCATTCGCCAGATCTAGCCCTTGATAACAGCCATGAGCCCTCAGCCGGTCTCAGTGGCTCGGTTTACAGGGATATGCTTCTCCAGAGCGCAGAGAGAAACTAAGATGCTGAATTTCCTCCTGATCTGGCTGGGGCTTTGCCAAGAACATGCATTTGTTTTGTTTTCTCTCAAGGAAAATTTCTAAATGGATCTCATCCCTTCTGATTTTATTGTATCAATAAGTTATATCAGAGTGCGTGTGTGAAATCGAAAGTTAGAGGTAGGTTGATACATTTACCAGACTGGGGGGGCGGGGTGGTTTTGGTTTGGGGTCATAGTTTCTAGTCTCGATGGTATTATATGCGTGGAGCCTTTTGTCAGGCTGCTTTTGTAAAACTGATGCTGGTAATGACAACACGAAGCAAATCTTCCCAGCATACGGGTATGTTTCCTGTACAGATAACCAAGCTGACTCTATTTTTTAAAAAGGTACTATATCTCCAGGAAGTAGAGAATTTTAACCAATCATATTCCATCATGCCACCTTTATAACATGGAATTAAACAACGGAAGCTGCCAGGAGCCTGATGACTTATATTTGAGATCCAGAAAGCACCCTCATAATCCATCCTCCTTCAAACCAGCCACACACACAGTGTGGGATTTTAACTCCCTAAACTCATAAGCTATTCTAAAGAATTATTGCTCCTGATGATAGCAAGTCCAAGTAGAAAAGCTGGCATGTGGCTTGGAGGTAAACCGTTAGTAATAGGCAATTTTATCATAATGATGAAGACAAGATGTTTTCCTTTCTTCAGCCCACACTGTTACTGTAAACAAGTATTTTCTTAAGAAGTTTCTAAGCTGTTAGATACTTTCTGTCAAAGGGAGAAATTCGAGGGAACCCAATTATGTTGTTCCATGACGGATGTACTCTGGAGTTCTGTGTGTCTGTAGCTAATACATTTTGCATTAAAATCAAAGTTAGGATAGCAGGCATTATTGTTTCACTTCACCTTGAAGTTCAAGTGCGATCACAGATTATTCCCCTGTTTGTTTAAATGATTTCTATACACACATTTAACGCATCAAATATATCTAAAAAAATTTTGTAATGTTTTTATAGAATACATCAAACTCACATCAAACTGTGATTAGCAATATTTCCGCCCCCCCCCCGTATTTGATCACAGGAGCGACCTCTTGTGTTCAAAGGGGGGATTAGACCCTCTCTTGTCAAAAATGGATTCAATTTTGACCTTTGTATATTCTGGTAGGTCAAAAAATCTATCCTTAAAAAGAGCAGTTGTGTGAATCCCGTTGTCAGCTCCTCTACTGGTGAGAGAAGAAAGAATATGAGTTCTTATTAAGTATAGTTCCCATTACCTCCTGGCCATCACAAATACATTTTAGTGTCTTTGAATATAAAAGGGATGCTAAGATTTAGTAAGTTCCACTTGAGTCTGTGGCTTCCACCCACATGGACTTGTACACACCTTCCAAAATGCAGCTTTTCCACCTAAAATGCCTGGTGGGCTCTTACAGCTGCGCTTTGTGTGTTGTTGCTTTCTTTCTCTGCTTTGATTAAAATTTAAACACTCCACATCAAACAATGCCAAATACAGATTCCTAAACAAATGTCATGTTCTCAAGCTACGTTTCAAATATCTAAATAGGCTTTAATTGCAATTGACAAGTAGCATTACATATTTAGGATTTATTTATTTCCCAACAACTTCTGGCAGATATAAGTGGGTTTTAAGTAGGTTCTTTGGGAAATTATGTACGGTAAGGGGGAAAACTTTTCCCTCCCCAACTAACCAAGACTGGGAAGGAGAGGCGGCTTTGATCAGCTTTCCCTGAACTATGGATTTGTTTGGGAACTTATTCCCAGGGAGGTGATGCTCAGTTTAGCCCACATCAGGATCAGGCTTGAGAATAACAATTGGAATGCCAATCTCCACGAGTAAGGTGTTCAGATATAAAAATATATATATAACTGAAGGATTTATATTTTCTGATATCCACAAATACATAATTTGGGGGTCAAAATGAAACATGGACATATTTTATTCACCTCAGAAAATAGGTATGGAATATATATATATTTATCCCATTCACACTTTTTGTTTTTACTTATCCTATGTAAGATAGGAATAAGAATAAGGCTATACAAACCATCAGTATCTTAAATCACATCCAAGGGTCAGATAAAATTACAGCTGTATAAAGGGAGTCACGATTAACCATTTATATTCCACCCAGAACCCGGTGTGGATGTTTAGAACTAATTTGCCTCTCTTCCAGTTGCTGGTGCTGGCTTAATGAGGATGAATCAAGAGAATCTGCACTCTAATTTCAGAGAAGAATGGAAGGGATATTCTTTATGTACCATTGGGTATGAAATGATTGTCTTTTTTTCTCTCCTTTTACTTTTTTTTAAAAATAATTCTAAGCAAAGATAATAATAAAGGCAGTTAACAACAACAAACCTTTAGTTGTCATTCTTATTGCCAAGGACTCCTGCTGTGATTGTAGTTTTGTTGAGTGTCAGTTGCTTTATTAACCAGTTAAAACAATCTGGGTGAATTAGCAAGAATTTTCTTCTGCATGCAGAGCTTCTTAGCCTGAATTCAGGTAACCGCTGTGTCTGTCACCAGCGGTTCTGCTATTCTCTACTGGCGGACGGCAGCCAGGGAGGCAGCGTTCATGTGCGGTCTCCTGGTCGGTTCCCAGTCAGGATAGAATTCCACACTCCCGGAAGCGGCGAAGCCGCAAACCTCAGATCAGTCTTGAGAATGCGAGTTTCCGCATCTCATTGCCGGTAGGACTTCGACCAAGCGAGGACAGAAATTTGCACCCTCCCTTTAAAATTGTGCGTTTGGAAACATTTATGATTTCACAAAAGCGCTGGCCATGTCAGGTGAAACCCTTTTCTTCCTTCTTAAAGTTTTTTTTTTCTTTTTTCTTTTTGAAACTCTATGTGACTAGGAACAGGCAATTTTTAACTGGACTGGAGGTCTGTGTGGACCCCAGGTTGGAGTCAGTGAGTGCAATGTGCTAAGAGGTTCTGACCCAAGGACGCACTGAACCCTACCTCTGGCAAAGCCTTCATTAAATGCATCGGATTCTCTCGGGGGTAATTGGAGTCCTGAGGGGCGAAAAAGCTTCTCTCCCAGATCCTGGGCGGTTCAGCTGAAAGCTACCACATCTGTACCGAATCTAGCAAAACACCCACGGGTCCACCCGAGCTCTCGGGAAACCCGGAGCAAGTTAACTCAAGTGTAGTTGATCAAATGACATTCTTTCCGAAAGAAGTGACACCCTTTGCCCCACTGCAATCCTGTCCAACCGGCAGCTCTGAATTTAGCGCCAAAGGATTGATTTCCAACGCGCGATGGAGGTTTACTGGGAACGAGTGGGGGGAAGGGAGGCGAAGGTACCTTGTTGGAGGTCAAGAGGAGGAGGGGCAGCAGAAAATTACCGGCCAAGCGGGGGAGGGAACTGGAAGCCCGGAAATCTACCACTATGCCTCAAATAACCTTCCCTCACGTCTCAGAATTCAGCGCTCGAAAAAAACAGCCTCAGTAAGGTGTCCTCGGCTGGAGTCCTCGGGTAGGTTGCGGAGGTGATGTCAAGAGTTATAGCTACTTTCTACGAATAAAACTGGTGGCTAAAGCGTGTCGGGGCCGTTTACTGTATCTGAGAGGAGCGTGGGTGGAGGCTGTTTTTAAGCGGGGGGGGAGGCAATCATTGGTGGCATCTACCGGCAGATTGTGAGCGTAGGAGAGAAGGTGGTTTCGGGGCTGGAGGAAAATCTCCAAACCCCAGTAAATGGCTGGTCAGTTCAGAAGGTATGATGTTAGGGACAATCTTAAAGGTCGACTCCGCGAAGGTGAATGGGAGGATGAGCTCCGGGCGCGTGTACATTTATAGAATTCTCTACGCCTCCAGATCCAGGGTGTTAAGAAAAATCATTAATTCTTTGCGACTTCAGGCTGAGAGGAGAATTTGCTTTGCCCCCCTACCTGCTAAATACCAGCTGAGAAAGGGGCGCAGGAGACGACCCCTTTCAGAAAGAACGTCATTTGATCAACTCAACCGAGTTAATCACTTGCCTCCCGGAAGGGGTCAAGAACGCCATCCCTTCCCCCTGGGGCAGCCGCGCGGCGCGAGGTCGACCGCTCTACCCCAGGTAGCCTCTCATCGAGGGCGCCGGAAACCCTGTCTGACTGTTCTCTGTAGGGCTCAGAGCTTTGCGATCATGTTTCTGGTGTTTCCTAGAACCCCACTCGCCCGCGTTCAAGCAACAAAGGTCGCTAGAAATTTAGCCTGCCCCGAGTCCAAGGATAAGAGGAGCGCGAAACAAAGAGACCCCCCCCCCGCGCCCCACATCTCTGTCTCTCGGCCTCCTCCCTTCCGGATTTCCAACTTGCCAAACCCTGTGCTGGAATCCCCCCCCCCACTCCCCGCGCCCCGTGTTCTGCGCTTAAGGGCATTTTTCAATTTCATCTTCCAATCGAAAGAAGTGGGAAAATCGAACTGAATCTACACCCCCGGCCCTAATTCCTGCTAGACTTGGGAAAAAACCAACGTCCCGCAGACCTCTTTCCGTCCGGGTTGGCGAGCGCGGCCCCCCGAGAGAGGCCACTCAGTTCCTTAGTGTGAATCTGCTTGTCACGCACCTTTGGGACCAGAGCCCCGGATGGCCTGTCTCTGTCGCGCACTGGTGGGCCCGGGTGGGGACTCGAAAGTAAAAGTGAATCAGGTCGCCTGCCCGCGGTGCCGAGCACTATAAGAGCAGGGGTCTCTGCCTGCCACCTGGGGGCTGCCTGCTGGGAGACCCTGCAACCTCCTAGACCCGAAGAGTGGAGAAGAAAGCAGAATCCGCGACTGCAGGCTCACAGACTAACCCTTTGGGAAGGTAAAAGTTTTAGTGTTAGGTTGCCCCCTTCTCTGTCCATACCCCAATCCCCCGGGCTTCCCGCCCCCCAGATGAATATACTTGTGGAAATGAAAGAATCAAGGTACCATTTTAATTGCTTCAAACCCTTTGTCAAATCATCTCTTTATGCCAGCTGCCAGGGGCTCAACTTGATCTGAGCGCCTACATTCCAGAAAATGGTAAGGACATTCCTTCTGCATTTGCCTTGGTGGCAGCGTCCGGAAAGGATGGTATAGCTATTGATACAGAACATTGGAGTGAGTGGTTTAATTCTTAATATCACCACCAAAATATAGATAGCCCCAAGTATTCGCTGGCATTTTTTTCCAGGTTTATTTTATTCACTTTGTGTGGCAAGTGTTTGAATTGGAAAACGAGGGAAACCCCGCAGCGTAGATTCACTTCTGTGCTCTTCTGTCAGGCGGGGGACCCACATGCGCTGATTAGCCGGAGAAGCGGACTCCTTTGTTGATTTAAGAGTTCATCAGGCAAGAGGTAACAATTACCTTGTTGCGTTTTCTCAATTCTCTGTTGTTGACTTGTATCTGGAATGCCTCCATTGTACAAAATTCAATCCAAAAATGAAAAAAAATTAAGGCAAAAAGGTAACAATGGTAAGACAGATCTAGTTTAACTGACTTTGTGTGTGGATTGTATATACCTTACAAATATATGAAAAACATTAAAAGTATATAGCATATGTTTTATGTATAATTATATATAATTATGTGCTAATGATAACATTATTTAATATTTTAATATAATTCCAGAAAGAAATGTTTGAAATGCTGTTTCATAGTACACATAACACCCTCCTTCCAAGAAAATAATTAGCAAGCTTCAAAATAATATTCAGGGTGCTTTGTAATAAGAACAAAATCTGAAGCTTCATAGACCAAAATCCCATCAAACATCATGGTCCATAGCTAGTTTGCTACAGGTTAATTCTATAAAGAAATACCCTTCTGTTTTGCACAGTCTCATTTTATTTCAGTTGTGCATTTAAAGTATGTATTTTACCACTTACTATTCTGAAATTTCCAATCATATCATATCAACAAGAATTAAAATATGAATAAGTCCTATAAATGCTTAAGGAATGACTACGATTAACTTCTGTGGTTTGAGAGTATTGTGCTCTTCTTTATTTAAATGTAAATATTAATATATTAATATAACTAGATAGTTCACCATCTTATAATTTACAAGACATTCATATAGTGAAAGAGCAAGCATTACTTTCTGTAATGTCTACTTAGGGTCTATTATCAAAATACAGTAATAAGATTCATATGAGTAACCAAAATGTAGCTATCCACTCTGCTATCAGAGTGTTCAGTCTAGTTATAAAAACATTGAACTATTATATCATGTGTGCTCTCACTTGAATGTAGTTAAATTAATGCTTTGTCATTTTTAAGAATCCTCCCCACACTCCCTAGGTATGTGTAATAGCCTAGGAAGATCACTGCATCAACGGTAATGCTAAATCAGATATTATATTATTACCTATAACTAGCATCCTGTTGACTTTCACTTGAATATCAGGACTCAAATCATGTCTTACTTCAGAATGTGGTACAGTGTGCTGTTTTGTCTTCTTGGCTCAGTGTTACAATTTATTATTCACTCTCCTTTTTATGAGCTGCACAAACCATTGGGGATAGTGATGAGAAGTGCTGGATAAGTTTCATTGGCTTTAGAATCTCCTATGTTTTTTGACAAAATAGAAGTCTTATCTTTTTAGGTCTTGATGGCGTGTTTCTTCCAATCCTGAGATGTTGATTTAGCTGTCCCGAACATCACATGACGTACCTCTCCATAATCCTGTACCCAAGTCATTGCAGATCTGCTGACATGATTTTGGATATGCTGTGCCAGGGCAAGTATATTCTTTTTAATGTTGCCAGTAGTGAGGAGGAAACATGAGTACAGCTCTCAAAGTGGAAGAAAAGGTTAAGTGGGTAGAACATCACTCCTTTGAATATGGTGGTGAAGAAAGAATTGAGTGTACGTGACTTTATCAACCATCAAAAGAGAGGATGAAAATAGATGTTAGACTAAGAGAAAAGTATTCAATTTTGAGAAGGGTAAGAGAAAGCTTATTGAGGAAAAGGAAAAAGTGGAGTAAATATCAAGAGGAACAAAAGAAAGGAAGAGGCCTTGATGACCCAGTTCATCTGGCACCCAGATCTTTACTAGCAATAGATGGAATTTGGGAAAAAAATAGACTTTATAATTATTTTAATCTGGCATTTATACTTTAAAACTCTGATTTAAGGGGGGGAGATTTTTTGTAGACTATTTGGTAATAATTTTAAAAAGTTGTATTGCATCTTTAAATGTCTTATGCTAGAATGCTTACCAAAAGTAAACTCACTATTGTTAGACTGAATCAGCACAGAAAATACAAACTAAAATTATTAGAAATACCACAGAATGGATTCCTACATTTTTTTTGTGTAACTATGTTCATTTCACAACAAGATTCAGGACTCAGAAAGGAGAAAGGACTAGATCTGAGAAGGAATTTTATAAAATGGCTTCAAAGTTTTCCAGAGTTTTTGTCAGTCATTGCCCTTTCTACAGATTGGATTATACCAGAAAGTGTAATTCACGTATTTGGAACTGCTCACTTAAACCATAATAAAAACAGAAAGATGTTGTGAAAAAACTACCCTATGTTCAAATTCATGCCAGGGAACTTAAAGGGCTGCCAGCAAAATCGTTGCTCTGTTAGCATTTCTGACCTGGCTTCACATTCTCCTAGACTAGTTCTTCTGATGTGAGAAGAATGTAAGCCAAAACCACAAGGGAGCACTCTTCGCACCCATGCCCTTGGGAAGAGCTGGGATGTCCAAAATGTTGGAATGGTCAGATACAGTTGTTCTCAGAATCTATTCCGGAGGTCCTGGGGTCAGAATGTCTGCACATGTGCACAAAGCAACAAGCCCATAAGAGCCTGATTGGAGGCAGCAGTGCCCCATAAAATGTCATACCCAGCCAGAATCCAACAACATTTGAAAGGCGTCTGCTATAGAGAAGAAATATGAGACTGACAGCGTCATCTTCAGCAGTGGCAGCAGCAGTGAAGAGAGATGGATGGGGATTAATCATGGTAAAATACTGAGCAGAAGAGACAGCAAATTCTGCCAAGCATGAATACTTCTCTACTCACATGTTTCACAAAGTACACTCTTCAAAGTACAAGCTGATTGGTCAAGGTCAGGTTGATCTTTGCTAGGCTAAAAGAAGCAGCTGCTGAGTGTATCCCATGGCAGATGGATGACACTTAAAGATTTTTAATGTTAAAAAAAAAATTATTTGTGGTTTAACAGTAGAAATACTTCTGATAACACATGGTAATCAAAATTGCATTCCCTCTCAGCGCTCATGCCGTTCACTTAGGGGAGTAACATGGATTTATAAAGATTATTGGATGCTATTAGCCTGTGGGTCTTCAGGACTTTTTATGTATATCCCTTATGTTACTAGATTTAGCATGTTGCCTCATTTCATAACCTCTCCTCATTAAGACATCCTTTGTGTAAGTAAAACATTTACATAACGGCCTTTGAAGGACTGAACAGGTAGCTCTAAACGTTAACTCTAGGCAAGGCTACCGAGACTGAAATAGCACCACAACCCTCCCCCAGTATCTATCAAGGGACACCAAACAACTCTTGTAAGGATTTACTTCTTTGACATTCATAAAAGGCTTTTTAATCTTCAGAGGTTTTTGTTTAGTTTTGTTTGTTGGTTTTTATTTCAAATATGAAAGCTTTCTGTAGGTGATTTTTTCCCCTGTCCCTTTACCCTTTTGCATTATTATGAGTTTCTATAATAAGCAGGTTGACAACAAGAAAAAAGGAAGGAAGATGTCAAAAAGGAAACAAAGATGGTGGATCTAAAAACGAGTGATATACAATGGAATACAACTCAGCAATGAAAAGGAATGCAATATTGATACATGCTATTACATGGATGAGGCTCAAAATACATATGCTGAGTGAAAGAAGTAAAACCAACAGATGGACACACTGTATGAATCCATTTATGTAAAATTCTAGGAAATACAAACTAATGTATAGTGACAGAAATTGGATAAGTAGGGGCTTGGGGATGGGACAGGTAATGGAGGGGAGGCAGGGAGGGATTACAAAGGGCCTTTAAGGAAACTTTTGGAGGTGATGTATCTTTTGGAGTTTCATTATCTTGATTGTGGTGATAGTTTCACTGGTGTATATCAAAGCTTACCAAATTATATACTTTAAATATGTGCAGTTTATTGTTCATCAGTTAGACTTCAATAAAGCTCTTAAAAAATCAACCTCAAGAAAGAAGCTTTAAGTATTGTGTTGCCCCATTCTTTATTATTATCATTCCTGTATACTTTTTACAGTGAGGTGATAGGGGAAGGGACAAGTGCACAGCATTGTACATGATGAAATAAGGTGCTTGAAGAGAGAAGGAACTTACCTCAGCCATTGCCCTGATTGGAGCTTTGTCAGCAGTTGATCAGGAACACCAATCTGAATTTTCTATTGCCTAATTCTATAATTTTAAGCACTGTCCCTTCCTCTTGTACTATCACTATTAGGGAGGATCCCAAGATATGCTTTCAAGAAGGTTTCTCAAGTATCCTACTTTCCCCAAAGTCAAATTAATTCTATCATTTTTAGCACTTTGTTGATAATTGTTTATGATACATAACTTTCTACTTTGTTTAAGCATATGTCTTTCCATCATTATCAGAAAGTCTGACAGAGGGTCCACATCCAGTCCATTATTATAAACCACTGGCTATCTACAGATCTTTGGTGAATTATCTAATGGTCTCCCAGCCAGATGAGCCCTGCTGCCTTCGGCTGAACTCCTCCAGATGTCAGTGTGTGGCTCCCCTGAACAGTAATCTTGGCCACTTGGTTCTGTCACCCAGCAGGTCCTAAAGTCAGCCTGATTTATGTCTGAGCTCTTCACACCCTTCAGGCACTGCCTTCAACTCCTGGCTGCAGCCCATGGCTTTCTAGACAGGCTGCCATGTTCCTCTTTTTGTTCCTGTGGATGGGTCTCTAGCACGTCCCCAGCTCACTTCTTCCTTGTCAACTTAAGTTGCTGTGAGCTGACCTCTATATCTGATCTTCAAGTAATCACATTGGTTCTATCTTTAATCACTCAGACACACACAGGCCCTTCTGTGAGGTGGAAAGAAGGGGAAAGAGACATGATTTAATGTGACAGTGCTTAAATGTAAGATTTATGTCTCCATGTTTTGGATTTGGGGTTTAAACATTACTCACGAGGGAAGGGATCAGCTAGTTTTTTTGCCTGTAGCTTATGTGTGTGGGTCTCTCCACAGGGCAGGACTTGTACATGGGCGAACACGTACCTCCCTTAAAGTCAGAGGAGGGTATGAGGCATTTGAGGGCAGAGGAGATGGAGCAAGATGAAGAACACTAGTATTGACTAGAAACCTTTCTTCATACTAGTTTCTCCCATCACCATTCAAAGTTACAAAATATGCAACACAGTATTATTGACTGTAGTCACCATGCTGTACATTATATCCCCAAGACATTTATTTTAAGACTGGAAGTTTGCACCTTGTGACACCCTTCATCTATTTTGCTCACCCTCCCAGAAAACTTTTGTGGCAGAAAAAAAAAGAGCATTTGAAAGGCTGTTGCCAGAACAATTTTTTTCTTCCTTTTCTCTCTGTGGAAGAGACTGCTGTTTGCTCACAATATCCATTCCTCTCCCACCCCGCTTCTTCCTTGCAAATAGAATCCTGTTTGCTGTTTGTTTGTTTGCCTATTGGATATATTCCCAGCTAACTCACTCTATTTCCTAACCTCTCTTGTAGATAGGAGTGGCCAGCAAGGTATAAGTGGAGGTATATGTGTGGGTCTTGTGGGAAAACTATTTAAAGGGTAGCAGACAACTAGCATGCATCTCTCCTGCTCTTATTTCCCCTCTTCTCTTTGATTGGAACTTGGGCGTTGTGGCTGGAGCTCCAGCAGCCATATTGTATCTTTGGGATGACCATGAGGAAGAAGCCAGGCACAGTGAGCAGATGGAAGAGTTTCCTGGGTCTCTGATTATTTTCTAGAGCCATGATACCATCTCTGAAATGTTGTGCTAGTTATCTATTGCTGTATAAAAAATGACCACAGATTTATCGGCCTAAAACAACACCTGCTTATTATCTCACAATTTCCTTGGGTCGTGAGTCTGGGCATGGCCTAGGTCCTTGAGCAAAGGACCCACTCAGGGGTCCTTTGCTCAAGGTCTCACAAGGTTGCAGTCAAGGTGTCAGCCAGGCTGCATTCTCATCAGGAGTCTTGACTGAGGGAAGAATCTGCTTCCAAGCTCACTCAGGTTGTTGGTAGAATTCATATCCTCGCAGTTGTAGGACTGAGGTTTCCATTTTCATGCTAGCTGTCAGCCAGGGACTACTCTCAACATCTAGTTCAGGACTTTGCCATGTAGCCATCTCCATAGTTCACAACATGTCTGTTAGCTTCCTCGAGGCCAGCAGAAGAATCTCTCTCTTCAGGAAGGGCTCAGTCCTTCTTTTAAGGGCTTTCACCTGATGAAGGGAGGTGACATCTCCCTTGTGATTAACTCAAAACTCAACTGATCTGGGACCTTAATTCCATCTGCAAAGTCCTTTGGCTTTTGCCACATACTGTAACCTAATCACTGGAGTGGTATCCCATAATACTCACAGGTCCTGTCCACAGTCAAAAAGCACGTATAGCAGGAGGCTGAGAATCTTGGAGGCTGTCTTAGAATTCTGCCCATGGGCTTCCTTTACATTCAGAGGATAAACCCCTCATTTCTTTCACCATAGACACATCTCTGATACTTACAACCAAATACAATTCCTAACTGTTACAGTCTTTGGAAATGTAAGGGAAAATATATAAAGAAATAACTGAGTAAAAAAAAGTAATTTCAAAATTAATACAGAAACATATGTTTGTAAATTTTTTTAAAAAGTCAAAAGTGAACACCCTCTTTCAAACACCCCAATACCTCTTCATTCCCTAAGAGTAGAGGCTGATAGTCACAGTCATTTTTCTGTGCATTTACAGACACACACTCCCATATGCATGTATTACATATATAAAACGTTTAATTATATTTTATACATATATAACACATCTATATTTATTAAAAAATTAATCATGTGATGCATAATATTGTTGTAGGATTTTTATGTATGTTAATGCCTTCCATCCAAAGACCACCAGGAATTCACTTGTAGTGGAACAAGTCGGGTTTATTGTTCATTGCTGCAAGAGAGACTGCACACCATGGAGAACTTGGGAGTATCTTGATAAAAGGGTATTAGAAAGAATTGAGGATTTGTACTTTAGTTGGGTGATTTGGGTGGAGGGTTTAAAGAAATGGGGGTTTGCACACTCTGGATTGGATGCTATCAGAAGGTGGGGATAATTTTGTGATTGAGTATCTTAACAATCTTTTCTAGAAGGAGGGAAGACCAGAAGGAAAACAAAGCTGTCATTGCTGAAGAAGCAGCGCTCACTTAAATGAGCCAGGAGATATTTGATATTTCTGTGGTTTGCACAGTGACTTGGCTTTTGTCTTGTGAGTAGACAAAATTATGAAGTGGTCTTGGTCTCTAGAGTCACAGAGAAACCTCGCTTCATGTTGATATCTGTGAGACTGTTTTGGTGGGTCAAACGGGAGAACACTGAGCCTTAGGTGTGAGGGCCAGGCCAGCTCCTAGCAATACTGAGCCCCAGCTGTGTCAGACTAAGTACACGGATGTCAGGATCTGCTTTTCTCATTCTCCCAGAGAATCTATCTACTGAGAGAAAAAGAAAGATACAAATGAGGTAATATATTGCATTGATTTGGAGATAGAACACTTATAAACTATCCATCACATGCATAATTATATATGTAGGATCATAATGTAGCTGATAATTCTAGACTTTGAGACATATCAATATTGTCTGAAAATATCCTATGTTGGTAGGATACACACACACCACACCTACAAGCATATATGAAATACATGTTTTATATATGTCTCATATATATACTTTTTAAGAGAAAGCATTACTCTAAAGGTATCTATAGACATGTTTATAATATATAATTTGTATATACTTTGTTAAGAGAAAGTATTACTAACTATCACATCCTGAATCAGTATACTAGTTAGAACTTGTAGGATTTATCTTGATTGGTCTTTGTTTCAAAGTTGTATAAACAACCAACTGCTGCTGCTAATATCAACAACATTTTCTAAAAATATGCAGAGTATGTTGTGTCCTTCTAAATATTTATCTTTTTTAATAATCTCAATAAGCTATATTTTGGGAAACTTTTTGGGTGGGCAAATAAATACTTCCAACTGAAACCAAATGAAGAATAGTTCAATTCTCCTCTAGCATTTATAGCATTCTTCTCTAGTAATTGAAATATCCTTGGTCCAAAATAGATCTGGGCTGTAATGATTTTTCTCTCTAAAGTTGGAGTAAGTGAGATTCTTCCAGAGTCAACCAGCCTGGTTTCTCATTTTTCTGTTAGAGAAAGAGAGCCCTTTGAAGTTCATTCTGAAGTTCCAACTGGAGTCATGTGTATTTTTCACATTCCTAGTCTTTCAAGTAAGTGTTGTAAGCCTTGTCTACAAAGTAGTTACAGAGTTATCTGAAAGGGACTGTAGGTTGCTTGTCTAAATTAGTTAAGATGACTTGTAATTTCTTGGCGGAAAAAGTTAGAAAATGAAAGTTATCTCTGAGTGTTTAGATTGAATTTCAGTATTCAAAGGATGAAATCTTCCACAAATCTATTTAAAGTTGCTGAAAAAGGTGTAATATAAGCACAATACTGTACCTTCTTTCCTTTCCAAAACCCCTGGAAAGGTGCCATAGAACATGTGTTTACGAGTCTCTGCTAGAAGTGAGTAAGCAATTACCATAGATCAGTTTAGCGGCCAAAAGACACCCAGTTCGTTATTCAGTTTCCTGGTCCTTGTTCCCCCCAGGTGTTCTATCTACTTCATATGCCACTTCATATCCAGGTTACCTGGTGAATCAAAGGAAAAGGGAATAGGCTCTGTGGTCTCTTGAGAAGGCAGAATGATGAAGCAAGTTGATTTTTAGCACAACTTCCACTTCTTTTCTTTAAATTTAATTTTTATTTTATATTGGAGTATAGTTGATTTGCAATGTTGTGTTAGTTTCAGGCATACAGCAAAGTTATTCAGTCATATGGGGTGGGCCAGAAGCTTTGTTTGTTTGTTTTTTCCATAAGATGGCTCTAGTATCACTTAGTTGTCTTTAACTTCATTCGAAACAATTTTGTTAGATTGTATGTGACAGCTGTCATATCAATGTGAATTTTAAAAAAGACATCAAAATCGGTGAATTTTCGTGTAGCCATTTTAATATTGAAGATGGAAGAAAAAAAGCAACATTTTTGGCATATTATGCTTTACTATTTCAAGAAAGGTAAAAAAACGCAACTGAAACGCACAAAAAGATTTGTGCAGTGTATGGAGAAGGTGCTGTGACTGGCCAAACGTGTCAAAAGTGGTTTACGAAGTTTCGTGTTGGAGATTTCTCGTTAGATGATGCTCCACGGTCGGGTAGACCAGTTGAAGTTGATAGCAATCAAATCGAAACAATAATTGAGAACAATCAACGTTATACCACGTGGGAAATAGCCGACATACTCAGAATATCCAAATCAAGCGTTGAAAATCATTTGCACCAGCTTGGTTATGTGAATCGCTTTGATGTTTGGGTTCCACGTAAGCAAAATGAGAAAAACCTTCTTGACCGTATTTCCACATGCGATTCTCTACTGAAATGTAATGAAAACGTTCCGTTTTTAAAACAAATTGTGATGGGCGATGAAAAGTGGTTACTGTACAACAATGTGGAATGGAAGAGATCGTGGAGCAAAATGAACCGCCACCAACCACACCAATGGCCAGTCTTCATCCAAAGAAGGTGATGTTGTGTATATGGTGGGCTTGGAAGGGAGTCCTGTATTATGAGCTCCTTCCGTTGAACCAAATGATTAATTCCAACAAGTACTGCTCCCAGTTAGACCAATTGAAAGTGGCACTCGACGAAAAGCGCCCGGAATTAGTCAACAGAAAACACATAATCTTCCATCAGGATAACGCAAGACCGCATGTTTCTTTGATGACTAGGCAAAAACTGTTACAGCTTGGTTGGGAAGTTCTGATTCGTTCGCTGTATTCACCAGTTATTGCACCTTCGGATTTCAATTTATTTAGGTCTTTACAAAATTCTCTTAATGGAAAAATTTTCAATCCCTTGGAAGACTGTAAAAGGCACCTGGAACAGTTCTTTGCTCAAAAAGATAAGTTTTGGGAAGATGGAATTATGAAGTTGCCTGAAAAATGGCAGAAGGTAGTGGAACAAAAGGGTGAATACATTGTTAAATAAAGTTCTTGGTGAAAATGAAAAATGTGTCTTTTATTTTTACTAAAAACCTGAAGGCACTTTTTGGCCCACACAGTACATGTATGCATATCCATTCTTCCTCATATTCCCTTCTCATATAGGTCATTACAGAATATTAAGTAGAGTTCCCTGTGTTATCTAGTAGGTCCCCGTTGATTATCAACTTTATATATAGTAGTGTGTATATGTTAATCCCAAACTCCTAATTTATGCTTCCCCCACCCCACCGTTCCCCTTTGGTAACCAGAAGTTTGTTTTTGAAGTCTGTTTCTGTTTTGTAAATATCATTTGTATCATTTTTTTAGATTCCACATATAAGCAATATCATATGATATTTGTCTTTATCTGACTTACTTCACTTAGTATGATAATCTCTAGCTCCATCCATGTTGCTGCAAATGGCATTACTTCATTCTTTTTTTTTTACGGCTAATACTCCATTCTATATACGTACCACAACTTTTTTATCCATTCCTCTGTTGATGGACATTTAGGGTGCTTCCATGTCTTCACTATTGTAAGTATGGAAACATGAAAGACCCCAAATACACAAAGCAATCCTGAGAAAGACAAATGGAGCTGGAGGAATCAGGTTCCCTGACCTTCCACTTCTTATAGGACTGTGGTCTTCATGCCTAAGGAGCCATCCTGCCAAACTCTGAACTCTGTGGGTGTTGTTTGGATACCCACACTGATCCTGACTGAGTTCTAGTGCCCAACATTGTGATCTGGACTATCATGCAGTATGTCCTGTTCTCTCAGCCCTGGCTTGTGCATTCTAGATTCGTTCCCTATTTTCATGTGGCCAGTCAGGTACCCTCATTGCTCTCAACTGATGTGCCTAATGGGTTGAGGCAGCCCCATATCAGCTGATGTTTGGTTGGTTTTCAAGCACCAACCCAGAAAACCCACTTTGAAGGCATCTGCTTAAGATTTCATAAAGGCATGCATGCATGAAAGTCTATTCACAGGGAAGGTCAAGTGTAACCCTTACTTGCAAGAGATAAATGAGACAGAATCTAATTTTTCTTTCCTACCCCCTGCAATGCATACCCCTATCATTAAAGATTATATTTGAATATCACAAGGTTGATGTGAACAAAATAAGGTAATGAATGTGAAAATAATTTGTAAATAAAAAGCAGTTTTGTTCTATAGGCATTGTAGTTAAGGCAGTATAACTCTCATTATTAGTACTATAGTTATTATCATTGAAGGCATATAGTAGTAGCATTAGGAAGGACCTTGTAGATGTATGTTCCTGTTCAAGTGGCAAAAGACTTCAGAATGGGAAATACACTAAAGACATAATTGCTAGTTAATAGATTGCTGATGATTATAATTTTTCTAGCCATGTAGAAATATATAGCTTTGTTGTTTTCTTAGAGATGCCAGAGGAATATTATATATATATATACAACATGCAAAAATACTAATATAAGCACATATTTATGAATGTTGTGCATAGATTTTATAAGTACTATCCATGATGTAATGTGTAATATATCACACTACTATAATGTAGATTCCATGTATATTACAATATAGTACACATCAAGTTAAAGAGGCACTAATACCTCATACCAAAGACAGACTAATTATCATATATATTAATTACAATTCTATCTTTCTCTTGTAAAGTACAAATTATTTATTACAATATTATGTAAAAATGTTAAATTGAACTTGGAAGGGCAAGCATTCATCCATACTTGTACACTTCAAGCACGTTATGTTTTACTAACGAGTACCAGTGACTCTAATGAAGGCAGCTTAGGGTAGTTCAAACAAGTAATTAGTGCAGACAATGTATGTATGAATCTTTTCTGCTCTGAATAAGCCTGTAGAGACAGGAGCCTATTTTATAGTTAAATGCAAGTGCTAAAATTATAATCTTAGTGTGCATATTTAGATAATTTTGTATTTTCACAACCCTTTGATGTGAGGCTTTTTTTTTTTTAGTATGCAATATCTAGAGTGAAGCCTGTTCTTGTATCTTTGTTTCAGTGAGACTGTAAAACTGACACTATCGTGTCTCTATATGTAAGACTCTATGGCATTTCCAGGAGCAGTAATGTGTCCGCAGTCATTCTCAGTTCTCTGTTCTCCTTTGTGACATTCATCCGTGAACAAAGCGGAAAGAGTTGAGTCGGGGTAGACTCTGTAGCAAAATGGTAACTGAAAACAATTTCAATTGATTTGAGAAATCTCAAGCCCATTTTGGCTTTATTTCCCAGAATCTTTCATCATCTGCCTGTACAGCATAAATTAATCTTGTAGGGCTTGATATTTTCCAAAAGGAGAGAGGATTTCATGATTTCTATGAAATACAGTTATTTGACCAATTTGAGGGGGCTGGTGGAGGGTTCTTTAAATTATGCTATCTTATTTCTTTACCTAATTTGTCTAATTCAATAAAGTGTGAATGTTTGTGATTTAAGCATGCACAGAAGAAAGTTTCTTCTTCTGGCAACTTTGATCAACTCTCACTTAGGCGTAATTAAGTGTATTAATTAAGAGTATATATATATTATTAAGTGTATATATATACATATATATTAATTATACATATATTATTAAGTATATATATACATTATTAAGTGTATATATATATATATATATACACACAATAATCTAGACATAAAGTGACAAATGCATTTCAGTTGTAAGTCATTTTGGACACTTATTTTCCATATTATAGCAAATCTCCTGAAGATTGACTAAATATTTTTGATCAATCCAGATATTTGACATTTCATTTATATAGTTTCTAAAAGCAGCCATGTTAAATAATAGTTTTGATAGATTATAAACAAAATAAATGTGCTCCTGATGGGCACATACATTTTAAAAATTAAATTCTTAAACTCTAGTTACCATTTATTTATTACTGTAATGATCTGTTATGTCTATCTGATTGACCTTCAGTATTGCAATGAACTGTATTACTTCATGAAAAGCATTTCTCTCCACTCTTCTTTGTGCCTTTGTTAAATAGTTTAAAGTGCCTAAAACACTTGAAAGTATTTACTCTCTAAAGGTATGTTTGGTAACACTTTTTGTGGACTTTTTAAGTGAAGGAGGATTCAGTTTTTCTAAAGTGGGGACAGACATGTTATAACTCGATTCAAAAGATGAACAAACTATAATTTTAATTACTGGTAGATGATTACACTGTCTTAAACTTTCTTATGCTTGGTATTCTTTTAGAGCACCTCAAGGAAAATGTAAGACTCAACTAACTGAGTCGTAAATGAATATGAAAATAGATATTCTGTATTGAATCAGACAGTTTACCAGCAGCAAAGAAATGGCACACTCAAAGGGCTTAACCGGAGAATTATTAAGGATTTAGGGAAGTGTGGGCAGGGTTAAGGGAACCAACAGGGGTAGTGAAGCATTTGGGACTAGCCACCGTGGGGAGTGACCAGCCCTAGGCCTAGGATCCTGAAGCTGTGGAAGTAAGGATACCTATTATGAATGGGGGCTGTAGGGAGACACCATCAAAGGCCAAAAATGCAGTGATCTGTGGGCAGGACAGGCATAAGTACTCTAGCGCCTCTCTTTGCCTTCCCCATTCCTGCCAGGGCCTCCATTCACTGATCTCAGCTAGAAGCCAAAGATTAGCCTTCTATGGCACAGACCCACACAGGAAAGGGTGGAAAATGGATCTGGGATGTCAGAAAGCAACAATAAGCAGAGACCCTGTTTAGTTTCTTATTTCTGCTGTAACAAATGACCACAAACTTAGTGCCTTAAAATTACACAGGTGTATTACCTTATGGTTCTACAGCCAAAGTTCTAAACACAAGGTGTCTACAGGGTTGCATTCCTCTGGAGGCTCTAGAGGAGAATCCGTTTCTTTGCCTTTTCCAGCTTCTAGAGACTACATGCATTCTTTGATTCATCACCCCTTCCTCAAGTCACTCAAACCTCTGCTTCTGTCATTACGTTGCTTTCTGTTACTCTGAACCTCTTGCCTTTCTCTCCTCAGGAACCCCGTGGTTGCTTTGGGCCCACTTGGGTAATCCAGGATAATCTCTTCATTTTAAGATCCTTAACTTAATCCTAGCTGTAAAGTTCCTGTGCAGTATAAGGTAACATAGTCACAGGTTCTAAGAATTAGGACCTGGGCATCTTTGGGGAGCCATTTTTCTGTGTTCAGATTACAGACCCCAACTAGCTATGAATGTGAAAGAAGTTGATGCCTCTGCTATAGGGAGATGAAAACTAGAGACTTTGTTTACACATTGTACAGCTAAGAAAGAATTGCTTTTCATAATCTGAAAAGTATTTTTTGGAGGAATGCAAAAAAAAATGTTAAAGTAATGTTCCATTTAGTGTTAACACTGTTGTATATGTTTAGGCCTTTATGTTTTTAATCTCTTCCAAATTTTCAGCTTCCCAAGTTATCCTCTCCACATCTCATAGCATGAATTACTTTGACAATTTTTAGTTAAAAAAAACTGACTTGGAAAAAAAATAATAGCTAAGTTTTATTGAGTAGTTATGATTTTCTAGCTATTTTCGTATATTATTTCCACAATATCCCTATGAAGAAGATACTATTATTAGCTGGATTTTAGAGATGTTGAAACAGAGACAGAAGTAATATGTCTCAGGTAATATAACCAACAAGCGGATATGTTGGCTATCATTTTCCATTTACTTCCCTAGATCAATTTTCTGTTCTCCTCTCCCCTGCTGTGGGAGGCAAAACTATTCAAACTGCATCATCCAGGCTTCCTTTTCTCCTGGCTTCTGGGAGCCTTCAACACAAGGGAGATCTCAGCAGGAGGCTTAAAAGTGAAAGAAGAGGGAAGTGGTGTTGTTTTTCCCTACCCTACTGCCACCCTGCTCCCTTCCTGCCTGGCTTGTGGAGAGTCTGTTTCCCATACAGTCGTAGCTCCTGTTGGGTGCTCTTGTTGGTGTTTCACCAAATTCTGGTAATACTGTTTCTTGACTTCTTGGGGGTAGCAATGGCTTCCCATTTTTGCGAGTCCCTGAGTTATTCAGCATCCCTTGTTGTTCCTTTCAACTTTCCCCTACCTCTGCAAATAATTCCTCCATTCAATGATTTTTATTTAAACCCTTCTGAAGGTGCCGTCTTTTTTTCTCCCTTTGGAAGTTAGCTGCAATTTGATTACAAGGATATTTGACTTAGAGGCTGAGCTGTTAATCATTTCCATGTAGTGACTTTAACAAAAACACATCCCCCAAGCAAGTGAATTTATAACTTGAAATGACTTAGTTGCATTTGGTCAACTGCTTATGTACTTGTTTATAGCAACTAATTTAAAAACAATGACTAACTTACTAAGTTCAACCAGTTTATTAATTTTCAAATGTGGACATAGTATACCTTATGTTGGATATAATGAGTATATTATGTACTAAATCTCTCTGTAAATATAAGGCCAGTTCACCCTTGTTAATTTTCTGCCATCAGCAAGCATTGTTCATAACATCTTTTCTCAGATTTCATGTTTTGCCGTGAGTTTGGGTTCTATTCATTAACATCGGAGACCTATCGTGTTCTCCTTCAGAGAAGGAAACTCTTACCATTGCAACATACAATATACTCCTCTTCTTTTACTGGTTTCTTTTCACTACTTCCTAAGTGATCCTGATGGCTGTTTCCTTGACAACAAGGTAGTGTAAGCACTGAAATGATACTGAGTACATGTCAGATGTATTCATAAAATGAGTTGTAGTTGTTCAGAGGAAATATATCAGAGCAACCTTGTCTTCTTTCGTGAGCAAAGATGCTAATGAAGGAGCTTCACGTCGCCAATGATTTCCATGGATCTGAGGGGATAGATACACATATTACTCAACCCTGGACTATCATATTTTTGCATTAACTTACTACTACTGTTCACTTTTTTCCCCCAGTTATTCTTATGTTGTATATACTGACCAACTAGTTTCTAACTTGAAAGCTAAGCAAACACTTCATCTATTCCTTTTCAACTGTGGGGTACAGTTAAGATATAGCATGATGGTCTCCGGTGGTCTTTGCAACTAGAACATGTAGTTCAAACTGTGTTATAACAGTATAATAATTATTCTGTGACCCAACAGCAGAAGTCTCCATTAGTAGTTGTTCCTGCAAGTCTAAATGACAATGTCTATACTGATAAATGTGTGATGTAACAAGATCCTAAAATGACTTTTGCATTGTAAAAAAAAGTGTTATTTTTAGTCACCTGGATCTTAAATGTACATTGATGTTTTAAATTATTTGAAAATTGGTAATTCAAACATAGTACATATGGAATCTCCATTAAAAATAATATAATTAATCAACACATTCCTTTTCTTGCTCATGATGGATAATAGAGTTTACTCTACTTGAGTAATGATCCTCCTGAAACTAAAACCTGGGATATTGTGGTTGAAAATTAATTTATATATATGATGTAATCTTTGGCTATGATTATGGGATATGGATATTAAGGATTTATAACTTTAGTTCTCTTCAGTATTAAAGTATCTTCCCAACATTTAAGGATGTTTTGAAATGTACCTATCTACGTTCCTACTGGATAAAAATCAGAATAACTCCAGAGAACTTATACTTTCTCATAAATTGAACACATTGATGATATAACTGAGCACACACAATATAATGGGTATTTCTTTCACAGACCATGAAGGTTATATCTGTTTTAGCCATTAACAAAAGTTTATATAATTTTCAGAAGTACCTAACTCACTTACTATTGTAGATATCAGATTAAGTCCCCTGGGAAGCAGACTTTGAAATGGAAGATTACTATGCAGGAAGTTGACTAGGCTGTTTTTTGAAAAAGGAAGGAAACAGGATTAAGTAGAAGGAGAATTTGGGCTGTGATGCAAATGCAACAAAGGTCTCAGCCAACCTCATGGTTGAAGCTGGGATGGTTCTTCAAGGTTGTCCCAAGTTAAGGTGAAGGAGCCTAGCCTTTATAACCCCATATTTACTAGTCATTGGATGGGGGCTCCTCTGAGAGGCAAGACAGCTGTCTGGCTCTCTGAAGCTTATGGTAATTCTGTGAGGGGCTGAGAACAGATCTGGAAGCCTTCAACAAACTTCCCAGCAGCTGAAGAATAATTTCTTCAGTCCTGAAAAGAGGATTTGAATAGGACAGCACAGCATCTCTCACAGTCCAACCCTTGAGCTACTTGCCTCCACTTGCTTTAGAGGAGGTCAAGAGCAACTCCTTCAGGGCTCTGATGGGCCTCTTTTCCTCAGCAAAACAAATAAGAGAAAGTTTAGTGGTTGATCTCCAGCCTCTGGTGCTGCAGCTTGTCTAAAGGCTGCAACTGATACTCAGCATCTCCTTCCCCTATTTTCTATTCTAGATTTGCCTCATCCTTGGCAACTCTGCTGGTCTAGATGGCTTATCTGGTGAGGTGGCAAGACCCTGATCTGAGGGGTACAAGGTCCTCTTACCATGCTCTTTTGAGTCTGCTGCTCTTGTCTCACGCACGTCTCATTTGACAACCTGGATGCCAAATATATTCATTCCTTCCTATCCCCATTGTGTAACAGCATCCCTACCTCCTCTTCATGGTCTGGGTTAATTACTTCTGCCAGAATGGCAGTTTCTCTTTTTGCTTGCTGAGTACCTTGGCAAAAGTTGTTCAGAGTGCTTAGGCAACCTATCAAGTTCTCCTTCAGAGAAGGGAGCTCTTACCCCTGCAGCTGTAGCTTAATGGTCAGTGAGACTCTTTCTGTTTTCCCTGGTGACAGAGTTGCAGAGTTGGGAAGCATAAAGTTTTCAAGTGGGTCACTGAGAATGATGGTAGGCAGCGCCGCTCCTGCTTCCATCTTTGGTTTCCAGACCCATATACTCTGTCTACTGGGATCATTGCACTCTACAGTAGTCATTGATTTAGCATGTACACTGTGTCCAGGAAGATAACACCCATCATCCTTGCAGGGTATCATCTTCCAGCTGGCGCCTCAGCTGTGTTTTTAGTAGGCCATTACATTCTCTATGAGGCCATCAACTGCTGTGTGCATGGTATGTGACAGGACCTGTGGACTTCATGGTCATGTGCTCACTATCACAGCCCTTTTGCTGTAAAGTGGGCCCACAGCTCTAATGAAGTTATAAAGCATGATGTATCAGTGTATCAAACATTCCATAAGTCCTCGAATGGTGGTGCTAGTTAAAACTCTGTGGACAATAAAGTCACACTCGTATTTGGAACACATGTCCATCACCAACCAAGTGTGTCTCTGTCCCTTCCCATAGTAGAAGGGATCAGATATAATAAACTTGCCATCAAATGTCCAATTGGTTTCCTCAAGGAGCTGTGCCATATTAGGTGCTCAGTATTGGTCTCTGTCTCTGGCAGGTTGGGATTCTGCTGTATCAGCTTTAGCAAGTGAGGATTCATGTTGTTTAGCCATTGCTTAGCTACCACCCCTGCTACTCTGGCTAACTGGCTGAATTGTTCTATCAATCTGGTTGTTTAATGTTTTTTCCATGGTGGTTGTTCTCATGATCAACACTTTTGGGAGAAGGGAATGGTAGAATTGGGATGAATAAGAAGCTGGGCTATGGTACAGTCCCAACAACATTTCAGGTGACCCCATGAAGGCCTTGAAGCTTTAATGGCCTTTCAGAGTTGCCCAGAATTGGGAAAAGAGAGTTTGGCTTTTATAACACTGTATCAACCAGGGCTGTGCGCTGCCCTGGGACGTGGGGTCAGGGGAGGTATACTCTTGGGCAAGGTGACCTTTTTCAGCCCATTTCTCAAGGATGATTATATGATGGAGGAAGAAAACTTTAACCAAGAAGACCTTGAGACTTTAGGAGAATCTCTTCCCACCAAAATTCATCCTATAGCTTGAACTCCCAATCGACCTGGATTATGTATCGCAATAATTTTTAGGTATATATGAGTATGGAGCCTCATCCACGGAGGATTGGGATCGGACTAAACAGGACTGAGACTTGTGCTGTCAGATAGACTACCTTTGGGAATCAAGTCCATCTGAAAAGTTCCCAGCTGCCAGCAGTTAAAGAACAGACCATTAGTTTCCTCCAAGTGGAGGCTAACATATGCAGGGAGCTCTCCCTGGTGCTGCTTAAAAACTTGACCAAAGACTGTCTCCTCTGTTTAATAATCTTTTGAATACTGCTCATCTGATCTGTCTCTAGTATATCTTACTTAAAAGGTGATCTTTTTTGCTTCCTTCCAGCCCCATCAAATCTCTTGAAAAACCACTGTTGCAATTCTTATCTGATCTGATTCTAAACATATACCCAGTTCTAGTTACTAGCCAGAGCTACCACCCTGTGGCCAGTTCCTCTATCATCAACTCACCCTAAACTATATTGTCAAGTACAAAAAAGTTATCTGTTGAAAACTAAAGTTATATGCATTATTCTTTTGAAAAGCATAAAATTCATTTGATGAAAATGCAACATTAGTCAGTAAGGAGATTTGGGCTAGCAAATAAAACTGGAAGATCAAAATGCCTGCTAAACTCTAAGTTAAATAATTGTTCAGAATTTTATACAAAAGGAATAAAAGCCACATAGCAACTTTAGTGAATCAAAATTAAGAAATGATAGGAGACATTCTCTTCCTTCTTATGTCAGCTTTTTTAATGCCACTCATTACCAATATGGATTTAGCTACCTAGCTTGTCAAGTGAATAGCCATTACTCCATGTGTATCCCTTTAACATCAGACTGGAATATTTTTTCAGAGTGGGTAAACAGTTTTTCTGTCAAAAGTCTTCACGTTTGCTAAACGTCACTGTGAAAATGTTTTCAAACATTCACAAGAATTCTGACTTCCAGATGTGGTGGGAGGGCATGCCAGAGAGAGTGTGAGCATAGTAGCAGAGGTAGGAAAGCACTAGAGCACATTTGGGACATAGTGTGTAGAGATTATGGTTGGAGTAGATAGTGAGTAGAGATTATGGTTGGAGTAGAGATTATTGTTGGAACATCAGATATTCAGCACACTGGTGGGGGAGAAGTCAGGGAACATGTAGACACTGATAAGAGTATTGGGGACTTCCCTGGTTGCACAGTGGTTAGGAGTCTGCTGGTGCGGGGGACGCGGGTTCGAGCCCTGGTGCAGGAGGATCCCACATGCTGCAGAGCGGCTGGGCCCATGCGCCACAACTTCTGAACCCGAGTGCCGCAACGGCTGAAGCCTGCGTGCCTAGAGCCATTGCTCTGCAACAAGAAAAGCCACTGCAATGAGAAGCCCATGCACTGCAGCGAAGAGTAGCCCCTGCTCGCAGCAACTAGAGAAAGCCCGCGCAGCAACGAAGACCTGACACAGCCAAAACTTTATTAATTAATTTTTTTAAAAAAGGAGTATTGGAGGCTGTAACGCCTAAGTAAACCAAGTAAACTGATTAACACAGGAGAGAGATACAGCATCAGTAGTGGCAGTGGAGGAAGAGGAGATGCTAGAAGTGTAGATATAAGACTTATAATGGCTTAGGTATGCAAATTTGAAGGCATAATCTAGGATTTTGTCAGTAGAGATAAAAAGAAGAGAAAAAATGGAAAAGACATTTAGGAGTGAGAACTAACAGAACTTGGTGATTAATTTTAAGGTGAAGTGGATTTTCAGGGCAGAATAAGTCAAAGAAGGCAAACATTTTTAACCTGGGTGACATAACACTACCATATGAGTGTCCATTCATTTAACTAGAACTAGAAAGATTATGAAGAATTTGGTTTGGAAGTTATGGTATTTTAAGTGCCAGCAAAGCATCAGGTGGGAAAGTGAACCAAACAGTTGTAAAGACGGTACTAGAGTTGGAGAGGCTGGGTTGAGAGACTAAGATTTTGTTGTGAGCTACATAGAAACAATAGTCAAACTAAATTAAATAAAAATGAAATATGTTGATCTGGTAGTCTGTTTCTTGGATCCATCTGGATCTTGGGATGATGTGTCTGTAGTTTGAAGGAATTTCCACAAGGTGGTGGTGCATTCTTATTAGGTAGCATAGACTTGAGACAAAAACAAGTATTAACAAGAATGCAGAGAACCATTTTTTGCCCCCTCTTTGGCATTCTTCCAGAGCTACTATTTGATGTGTTATATTAAAATGTCCTTTACTGACAAAATACAGCTATTTGATTTATCTTACTATTTTCTAAAGTACATCAAATGATTAGTGATGTTGAGCATTCTTTCATGTGTTTGTTGGCACTCTGTATATCTTCTTTGGAGAAATGTCTATTTAGGTCTTCTGCCCATTTTTGGATTGGGTTGTTTGTTCTTTTGTTATTAAGCTGCATGAGCTGCTTATAAATTTTGGAGATTAATCCTTTGTCAGTTGCTTCATTTGCAAATATTTTCTCCCATTCTGAGGGTTGTCTTTTGGTCTTCTTTATGGTTTCCTTTGCTGCGCAATGCAAATCAAAACTACAATGAGATATCATCTCACACCAGTCAGAATGGCCATCATCAAAAAATCTAGAAACAATAAATGCTGGAGAGGGTGTGGAGAAAAGGGAACCCTCTTACACTGTTGGTGGGAATGTAAATTGATACAGCCACTGTGGAGAACAGTATGGAGGTTCCTTAAAAAGCTACAAATAGAACTACCATATGACCCAGCAATCCCACTACTGGGCATATACCCTGAGAAAACCATAATTCAAAAAGAGTCATGTACCAAAATGTTCATTGCAGCTCTATTTACAATAGCCCAGAGATGGAAACAACCTAAGTGTCCATCATCGGATGAATGGATAAAGAAGATGTGGCACATATATACAATGGAGTATTACTCAGACATAAAAAGAGACGAAATTGAGCTATTTGTAATGAGGTGGATAGACCTAGAGTCTGTCATACAGAGTGAAGTAAGTCAGAAAGAGAGAGACAAATACCGTATGCTAACACATATATATGGAATTTAAGGAAAAAATAATGTCATGAAAAACCTAGGGGTGAAACAGGAATAAAGACACAGACTTACTAGAGAATGGACTTGAGGCTATGGGGAGGGGGAAGGGTAAACGGTGACAAAGCAATAAAGAGGCATGGACATGTATACACTACCAAACGTAAGGTAGATAGCTAGTGGGAAGCAGCCGCATAGCACAGGGAGATCAGCTCGGTGCTGTGTGACCGCCTGGAGGGGTGGGATAGGGAGGGTGGGAGGGAGGGTGACGCAAGCGGGAAGAGATATGGGAACATATGTATATATATAACTGATTCATTTTGTTGTGAAGCTGAAACTAACATACCATTGTAAAGCAATTATGCTCCAATAAAGATGTTTAAAAAAAAATAAAATAAAGTACATCAAAAGTGTAAACATTACTTGGAATGATAATTAAATCAATAATAAAAATCTAAGATGATTTAGGGCCATCCCCACTTTCTATGTGAAAATAAAACTTGATATATTCTCAAACTCTTGGCATAATTCATGATGTAATCTCTCTTATGTTTCCTTTTATGACAGAACACTCATTTAGTCTTCTTATTTTTCAGATCAATCTTTCTTTTTCCCAGTGGTCTCATATTTTTAAATGTAAATAGTATTTTCTTTCTGGGTTTGAAAGCATTGTTGCACTGACACCCTCAAGAAATTCAAATGCTCTTGACAGCCATATCCCACTCATACTTGCTTATAGGTCCAAATAAGGACATGTTCTCTTCTTATGTGGGTGAGTCATCAGTGAGTCACATAATATTGCAAATATTCTGTGTCTCTAGTTATCTGAACTCTTAACCATATATTCACTATAAATACTTGCAAAAATTTCGCCACATTCATTATTGAAAACATAGTTTGATGTGCCAGTAAAAACATCTAAATTGCTTTAAGAGTTTGAATGAGAGGATGTATATAGATTGTGTTTCAGTCTTAGCTTTTCTCCTAATATCATCTTTGTCTAAAAGTATTGTGCATTATCTATTTTCTTCTTTACATTAAGTAAAAATGTCTTTTAAAAAATTAGGTGAACCTAAAGTCCAGAAAAACCCATCCATTGGAAGAAAAATTGTAAGCATTAAATTGAATTGAGAACTGAATTGAGAGAGGAGAGCTTATAAAAGACATAATCTGGTAATGCACTTGTCTTCATTTACCAAGTGTACAATGATTTTCTACATGTGAGAAAGTAAAACAAGAAAAAAAAATTATGAAAAGTATGGTTGGTATTAAAAAACTGGAGAAATAACCACGTGCTGTGTATTGATAACCTCAGTCATTGTGGAATGTCATTAAGAACCATGCTGATACAGCAGAAAGAACTGAACATCTTCAAAGACCTGAAGAAAAAGGAGATGGAAAGGAGAGATATTCACAAGACCTTACCTTATGTAATTTGAAGGTCATAGGTGAAGCTGCTAATACTGAAACAGTAGCGATTCTCCCCATTATATGGCAGAAAACTATTGATAAACAAAGCACATTTTCAATATTGATGAAACTAGATATCACTGGAGATGACTGTCATCATGTAGATTTATTTTAAATTTCTAGGAGGAAACAGTACCACGCACTTGAAGCATCCAAAGATAGGCTAATGTTGCTTTTAGGTGGAATTTGTTAAGCTACAAGTTGTTGGTTTATCATTCCGCAAACCACATGGCCCTTTAGAGACTGTTGAAGAATGCTTTGCAAAGCAGATGTTTAATGATTATAGACAGTGTTATCTTCATGGTTATTCATAATGGAACACATGAAGAAGGGAAATCTTGCAAACAAGTCTCTTTTGATAATAATGTTCCCAGACATTCCTCTATTGTTATTGATTAGGAACATCCTATCTGAGTAGTCTTTTTTTTTTTTTTTTGGCCTGTAGTGTTATTGATTAGGAAGATTCTATTTAAGTGGTCTTTTTTGCCTCTCAAATATTATGTGTGGTATCTGGTGTGACAGTCCTCCACTAAAGGATTTATGGAATAGTCTTGACATCAAGGAGTTCCTTAAAACTTATCAATCAGGTTTTGACAAACTGTAACACAACATACAAGGAAAAAGTATAGAAGACACTCGTCTCACAGTTCATTGCTCTTTCCCAAAGCTTAAGGAAATGATTGATGCAAAGCAAAACATCTTAGAGCTTGCAAAGGAGATTAGACTTATTGAAGTAAATAATGAGAATGTTGAAGAACTGTTAGCTTCAAATAGCAAAGAATTTATGAGCAAGGAATTCATTTAACTGGTGCTGAACAATAGACAAAAAGGAAGACCACACATATTGGTACAAGATTTTTTAAATAAATTTAATATCATGTAGACAAAGTGATTCCTGTTGCTGGTGATCTTGATATGATGGATCATCCCCTTTGGCACCTTGAGGTACTATATTTTCTAGCTGAAACTATGAATGAACAGGCATAGAAGCCTTGGCCTGAGAATGATGCAATTACCTAGAGCTCAGCTCCCACAGGAAAGAAGGTCTGGGTTGTACCACCAGGTTAGTCACTGTGGTGATTAATTTTATGTGTCCGCTAGACCGGGCCACCCAAATATTTGATCAAGCATGATTCTAGGCATGTCTGTAAGGGCGTTTCTGGATGAGATTAACATTTGAATTGGTAAGCTGCGGAAAGTAGATTGCCCTCCCTAATGTGGGTGGCCCTCGGCCAATCAGTTAAAGGCTTAAATGTAACAAAAAGGCTGACCCTGCCTCCAGTAGGACGGAACTCCTCCTCCCTGACTGCTGCACCTGAGATATTTGTCTTTTTCAGCCTTTGGACTAAAACTGAAAAATCAGCTCTTTGTGGGTGTTGAGCCTCTACTGGTTCTCAGGGCTTCAGACTCAGACTGGAGTTATGTATCAGCTCTCCCAGGTCTCCAGCTCGTCAGTTACAGAACTTGAGACTTTTCAGCCTCCATTATCACATGAACCAGTTCCTTATAATAATTCTCTTTCTTTGACTCCCTTTATATATATACAGTCACCAAGACCTGCAGAGGTTGGAGATGAAAAGATGTAATGACAGTGGAGGTGGGACATAATACCAGTTGTGATCCTGAGAGCAGCTGAGCTGCACTGATGAGGGCAGTCGTTTGTCCCACTCATTTTCATCTTCTAGGAGGAGGACCTATGGCCAGTTCCTGAGGAGACCCCTTATTGAAAAGGTTATACAAAGAAAGATCAATCAGCCAAGGAGACTGGGGAGTAGCCAGAGAAAATCACTGGTGCGTAGCATCATCAGAGCCAATGAAATAAAACTTTTTCAGGAGAAGTCCAGGAGAAGTCCATGGAACGTATGAGGGGCTGCTACCCAAAGATTCATAGGTAAGTGGATCTGTGCGTTGAATGGAGTAGGCAGTGGCAGCTGTGAAAAGAACCTTCATGGAACATAGGTCATTGACAGTCTCCAGTTACTACGTCATCAAATCTGCTATGGTGTTCATGCCACAGCCCTCCTCTCCCAGGGTTTCTCCCAGCCAGTGACTGAGCATGGTGAAGGAACTAGAGCAAAGTCGTTTTTGCCCGATCCGGGACTCCTTTATGGGCAGCTTTTGCCTAGGGAGTCCCCGTCAGCTTAGTCAAGATGTTTTTGGAAACGCAGTGTAGTCTGAAATTCTTTTTAACCAACTCTCCTGTCTTCCTTCCCTCTTTTCAAAGCTGTCATACCTGCATCACAGTCTGAAGGCTCTTCTCTCCCTTCTGTTCCCCCCGCCACCCCACTTTGTCCTTCACAAGCAGTCTTCACAACAAATTTCTTGCACATCTGATCTCTGCTTGGCACTTACTTCTCAGACCTCCCAAACTCACATCCTTACAGGCCTGAAATTTAATGCGGACAGCACGTCTCATTCCATTTGGCCTCAGCTGGAGCTACACAAAGAGGAGAGACTGGAATTACCTGAAAACTGACTCACGCTTTTGACATTTGAAGTTGGCTCTTGGTTACAACCTTGGCTGGGTCTGTTGACGGGAATGTCTAAATATGGCCTCTCCTTTTGGCCTGGGTTCCCTCCCCCACTTGATTCCTGGGCCACGAGTCCTAAGACAGAAAGAGTCAGGCAGAAGCCATATAACATTTTATGACCTAACAGCAGAAGTCACCCAGCTGCTTATCTACCGCATCCTATTGGTCACACAGAGCCAGCTCTGATTCGACACAGGAGGCAATCACACATGCACATTATTACCAAGAAGTGTGAATCATTGGGGGCCATCTTGGGAGCTGGCTCCCTCAGTCTAAATGTAACACAGAAAATATATAGATCTTAAAAATATTATGTTGTATTAAAACAAAGTAAGAAGCAGAAGGAAATCTGGAGCAAAATATGTTTATAAATTTAAAATACGTGAGCACAAAACCACAATACACATCTTATAAGAATGCATTTAGGGTTTCCCTGGTGGCACAGTGGTTAAGAATCTGCCTGCCAATGCCGGGGACACGGGTTCGAGCCCTGGTCCCGGAAGATCCCACATGCCATGGAGCAACTAAACCTGTGAGCCACAACTACTGAGCCTGCGCTCTAGAGCCCGCGAGCCACAACTACTGAAGCTCGTGCGCCTAGAGCCCGTGCTCTGCAACAAGAGAAGCCACCGCAATGAGAAGCCGTCTCGCTGCAACTAGAGAAAGACTACTTGCAGCAACGAAGACCCAAAAATAAAATAAATAAATTTATTAAAAAAAAAAGAATGTATTTAAACAAAAGGTTATGCCTCAAGCATTTTTAAATGGCTGGTTATAGGAAGAAAAGCAGAATGAGGGTGGGGAATGGCAATACCAAGTCTAAAAACAAAATATATTTTCTTATTCTTAAATGTTTAATTTGAATATAGTTTTCCACTTACATGTAAATATTCATATTTTGAAACTCTGTGCACATGGCAATATGCAAAACACCATTGGAAGATGGAGGTAGATTACAACAACTCCCTTAGTTTCCTACGAGCGAAAATTTCAGGCAACATGAAACTCTCCCAAAGGAAGCTTTACTACAGTTAATGGTGTTTGGTCTGGAGCTTTTGATTAAAGTTTCTCATTTACTGAATGACTGGTTTATAATCCACATCAGACTCTTAGGCATGATGATTTCCTGTGTTTTAAGTTCAATTACTTGTATTATATATATGTAAACTTTGAAGATAATATATATTAATGACATACTTTGCATATAAGAAATTCCTATTAATTCATTTAGATACCATTATTCACCATTTGTGTATTTAATTTACAGATTCATCATTTATTTATTTGAACGAATAAACATTTGGAAATAAATTTTAAAAGATTTGTGGATTGTAAGGACATAAATCTTTAAACTTGAATTTTTTTTGATTGAAGTTATTTTTCTTAAAACAAAAAAGTGACAGTTTATGTAGAATGATAATATACTTTCTTATCTTTAAAAGATGTAAATGAAAACTTTCCCAATAGCAATATGCTTCTCTTCATTTTAAAAGTATAGTTTCACAGATAATTATAACAAGAGCTATACCAGTTCTTTATACATGTATATATTATCTTAATTCCTCTACCTTTTTAAACCTCTGCATTCAATTCTCTTTAAAAGTTCCTTAGCTTGACAGTTGGCAACTAGTCAATGCTGAACCAACTTCCTGCAAAAAGATGTATTTTGCATGTCCTTGGAGACTGGATAATTAATGTGTAATGTTTTACTTAAAACTCTAAGTTTAAATTAAAATTCTTTGGGGTTTTAATAGAGAAGGCAGCATTTTGGTGCTTTTTTTCACTTAAATGTTATATTTGCCAGCCTGTCTGAGCCAAACCACCTTCATTTATATGTACTTAATATTCTTGTTTTAATGTTGGCATTTGCTCTGAAAACTGTAAGAAAACTTTGTTGGTTTTTTCCTACCCTCCATTACAGTTGTTTCACTTTAGTTTGTGCTAAAGATATTATAAAACAAATAAGATACTTGTTGTCGTTTACTATTTATCCATTTCTAGAAACTAGAAAAGTACTATTTACTATTTCCTCATAACTTCACTTATGAACACTATAAATTAAGCCTTATTTTCAAGAGCTTTTCTTTCTATTCATCAAGGAGTCTAGTTAGCTACATATGTAAATTTTTTTTTTTTTTCCTCCATCACCCTGACTTTCTCCCTTTTGTTCCCCAGGCACTGATTCTGTTCTGAGGACCAGTTCTGTGGATGTGCAAGTCCATCAGTGGTAGGACTAAAGTTCCCCACCTGTCTTGTCTCACACTTAAATACACCCTCCATCCCCATTTTTGAGAGGTACCACAGTATTCTGAACTTGAAGTGTTTTCAAATTAATCTTTACATTCAAATAAGCCATGTTAATTTTAGCCATTCTATACTTTTCTTCCTTTTCTGCCTACAGTTCTCAGAATTGGGAAAGAGTTTTAACTTATGATTTGTCATTTACTATTATTCCTTCCCAAGAAAAAGTTTTACTTAAAAAATATCTGTAGTTGATAATTTGTAGTATTCAAAGAGTCTATGTAAAGCCATACATATGAACATTTACTGAACATAAACTGGTACATTCAGTAAATCTTCAAGGTGTTGATTTGTCATGGTTAGTGTGGCTGAATGGTGACCATTTCTGGAATAAACAGGTCAACTAGTTTATAGGAAAATCCAGTCATTTTCAATTTTGGCTTCAACATCTACACTTCAAGCAAGTGGAACCTTTCAAAAAGTGTTGGGTTTTGCTATTCTTTTTATTATACTATAGCCAAATGTTTGATAGGAAATAAATGAGAAGCTCTAAATTAATTGTGGTCTCTGCCAGGATTGAATGAAGGTTTTAAGAAAGTGATGTATGTGACAGTATATTTAATGTACATCACTATTGTTCTTTATGACCTGTGTTTTATTTATTTATTTATTTTGCCGGACGCGGGCCACTCACTGTTGTGGCCTCTCCCGTTGCGGAGCACAGGCTCCGGACGCGCAGGCTCAGTGGCCATGGCTCAGCGGCCATGGCTCACGGGCCCAGCCGCTCCGCGGCATGTGGGATCCTCCCGGACCGGGGCACGAACCCGTGTCCCCTGCATCAGCAGGCGGACTCTCAACCACTGCGCCACCAGGGAAGCCCTATAACCTGTGTTTTAAAAAAAAGTGTTCACTTTTTCTTAAAGACTATAGGGCTCAGAACACTGATCTAATATACACACTTATTATTGCTATAACAAATAAATAATTAAAACAGAGATAAAGAAAACACTGTATTTTTTCATGAATTTGCACTGTTATTGGGAGGTAAATTTTGTCATCCATAACAGTAAATTGTAACAAAGTAAATACAGGGGAATATCAATTTTAAATAGTAGCTAGTAGTGTAAACCACTTTTGAAAGCAACTATTAAATTTTTCTGAAGTAAAAATAAAATTTTAATTCTTAGTTTCATAAGAATTTATCTTGACTTTTTGCCAATAGATCTTTTTGGTCAGTCATTTATTTATCTAACAAATGTATGTCAACCAGTAAGCTAAAACAGGATGTTTTTATTTAGCATTATTTATTGATCTCAAATAGTTACTTTTAACATTAATTTAAGATCCTAATGCATTATTTATGTTTTGTTTTATTTTTAATACCAAAACTCCTAAAATAACAGTTTTAAATGTATACAAAATATATGGCAATACCATTATGTGAATTTAAACTGCCTGTAACTTTACAGTGTAAATATTTTACTAAATTTTCATGAGTTTTTATACAATTTATATGATACTGTATATGTACTTCAGTAATATTATTATCTAGACGAGACTTTTTAGATTGAATATACATGAGCAAATCCATTTAAGATGCAAATTTGGTTAAAATATTAGTAAACAGCATTTAAGACATTTACACTATACTTTAAAAAAATAACCACATGATTAAATTTGTCTATTTAGAAAGGGAGGGAGAGAGAGACAGAGAGGGAGAGGGACAGGAAGAAAGAATATGAATGTGTGAGTATTTGCAAAGAATTTAAGGTAGTGAATAAATTTAAAACCATTAATTTGAATATTTAAACCTTGTTCAAATAATTTTGAATCTATTATATATGATAACATTGTAATAGTTTATTGAAACAGGTGAGTACCATAGTCCTTCAGTATCTGCAGGTAGGATTGGCTCCAGGACCCCCATGGTTACCAAAATTTACCAATACGTGCAGAAGTCCCTTATATAAAATGGCATAGTGTTTGCATCCAACCTATGCACCTTCTCCCAGATACTTAAATCATCTCTAGTTTACTTATAATACCTCATACAATATAATTGCTATGTTAATAGTTGTCAGAGGTGTGACAAATTCAAGTTTTGCTTTGCGAACTTTCTGGAATTTTTTTTCTGAATATTCTTTTTTTTTTTTTTTAACATCTTTATTGGGGTATAATTGCTTTACAATGGTGTGTTAGTTTCTGCTTTATAACAAAGTGAATCAGTCATACATAAACATATGTTCCCATATGTCTTCCCTCTTGCGTCTCCCTCCCTCCCACCTTCTGAATATTCTTGATCCACTGTGGATTGAATCTGAGGATATGAAACCCTAGGCATGGAGGGCCAACTGTACTCACATTGCATCTTTGATTTTTGGTTTTTTTACATGCACTTTATCATTTACCGTGTGTTTAATTTCTAAAAAAAAAGTGTGCACTCTTGTCTTTTCAATTAAATACAAATCCCTACTTGCCTGTGTCCTCCACAGAGTATATCTTCTACTGGGTACACAATAGCTTAATATATATGCATTAAGTAACTGAGGACTAGTCATATTTATTGATAAGGTCTTTCTTTTATATAAAAATATAATTTGCATAGTGTTGAGTGATTTACAGTTTAATTATAATTTTCTAAAAATAATATTTTCTATATCATGTAGAGTAGATCCTCAATTTTAAGATTACTTTAGGACTGAAGAACAAAATGAATATATTAGCACATGGAATTTATACTGGTACATACATTTTGAATATGAAATTTACTAAATTTAATTGTTACTACTCTGCCTTTATTTATAGAGATTTCAAAATATCTGGAAATTTAAAAAAATGAATTTAGTCTCTTAAAATTTCTCTTAAATATAATGTATAATGTAAGATATGTTCAAAATGTACAGTTTCTATTTACTTTACATGAAATTAATTTTACATAAAATTGATTTTATAGGAAATGGAATTTTTGTAGACTAATTATTGTTATTCTTACTGTATTTTAGGTAGCATTCGCTTTTATTTTTCTGGTTGTGAGATTCCTATTTTGTGTTTGTCTATTTATTCTGATTTGGATTCATTGAGTTTCTCAGATCCATGGTTTAATATTATTCACAACAGATGGATTTTCTTTGACCATTATTTACTCAAGGTATCATTCACTTTTAACAATGAAAAATACAGTATTTTCATGTTAATATTAAAAACTAGCTTCGTGAACTGAATTTAATCTTTGCTAAGGATGTAAATTAGCAGACTAGCAAAGGATTTTAAATTTTAGAATATCTTCTTATATCTGCAGGATGGATATGTTAAATATATATACATATATATATTTCTTTGCTTATCTGTGCTATTTTCTGGGTTATTTCTTAATATGTTTCTTCCACTTCACTGATTGTTGTCAACCATGTTTAATCTGCTGACTAACCTGTCTCTTATATTTTTAATTTAAATTACTGTATTTTTTTCTTTCTAGTAGTCCTATTTATGATTCTTTTCTGTGATTCTTTTCTAATCCACCCTGACTTTTTTTGTTATAATCTCTTGTTCTTTAGTCAGACTTTTGATTCTCTCCCTAATTTCTTTAAAGATATCAAGCATTTCTTTCACACTGTTTCTGATCATTATATCTACAGTTTCTGTGGGACTATTTCTACAGTTGCTGTATCTGTTGATGTTCTCTCATTTGTTCTGCAACTTTTCCTTCTGAATTTGTGTTCTTTGGAGTTTTTTGTTTTTTAATTTTATTTATTTTATTTATTTATTTTTGGCTGCGTTGGGTCTTTGCTGCTGCATGCGGGCTTTCTCTAGTTGCGGCAAGCGGGTGCCTGGGCTTCTCATTGCGGTGGCTTCTCTTGCTGCGGTGCACGGACTCTAGGCGTGCAGGCTTCAGTAGTTGTGGCTTGTGGGCTTCAGAGCGCAGGCTCAGTAGTTGTGGCACATGGACTTAGTTGCTCTGCGGCATGTGGGATCTTCCCAGACGAGGGCTTGAACCCGTGTCCCCTGCATTGGCAGGCAGATTCTTAACCACTGCGCCACCAGGGAAGCCCCTTCTTTGGAGTTTTATCTGTGAGAATTCCTTGATGCCAGGATATATATATATATATATATATACATATATATATATATATATATATTATTCTTTTTGGGCGTGTCGTGGGGCATGTGGGATTGTAGTTCCCTGACCAGGGATTGAACCCGCGCCCCCGCATTGGAAGCTCGGAGTCTTCACCACTGGACCACCAGAGAAGTCCCCAGGATTGGTATTATATCTTCCCAGAAAGCATTTGCACGTGCTTCCTCCATGCACTTGAGGGGCACTGTTGACGCAGGACTACTGTCATCTTAATTTGGGGCTCGGAGTTTTCAGATTCTGAGGATATAAGAACTCTGGAGTCAGGCCTAAATGAAGGCTTTGTTAGTAGGCATTTTCTGGGAAGAATTTTCATTATTTTTCTTCCACTTAGAGCCAAGATCAGACAAACAAGACTTCCCTCCAGTTCCCTCTGTGAGGCAGGTTTTTTCCTAGTTTTCCCAGGGAAGGTATTGCTTTTGGGAATCCTGGCTTTGTGCAGAAGTCTCTGTTTTAATCTCTCCATTCATGAGTCCTGGCTTTGTCTTCTGAGCACTATGGTGCCTATTAAAAATAAAGTTCAGAGACACTAGGGGTCATCACATGCCCCCAGAAAATGTTCCAAAACTGACTAGCCCCTTTGAATTTGAGCTTTTTCATTGCTTCTGGTTTTGGAGGACATTCCTAATTTTCCACCTACCACCTCAAGGAATACCTTCCAACAAACTTTTAAAAAGTAGTTCATTCAGAATTTTAGGAGATCTGTATTGATCCACCTTTTGCTAAAAATGGAAAAACCTGAGACAAATATTTTGCAATAATTCATTCACTATTTTCACTAATTCAAAAACAAATCTCTTTTAGCATAAATAATCATTACTAAAATTACTAATAGCACAGACTTCCTTATTATATCAGAATTAATTTTTCTAGGTTATAATTATTATTATTTTTATTACCTCTTTCCTAAAATGCATTTAGCTAAACCAGTGATACTAAATGAAAAAAAAAAAATGACTGTGAATTCTAAATATTTTATTGTCTAAAGTTTTTTTTTTTTTTAATATTACTTGAGCATAAACCATGCTTATGATTTTGACCTTGTTTTGTAAGGTAAAAGAAGAAAATGATCCCTTTAAGAAGATTCTTGCAAAAGAGTCCTGCAACTTCAAATCAGTTGTCTAGCGTTCTCTTTTAATCAGTATTCTTTAATATTTTACTGTCATATTGCAAATTTCCAGATTCTATAGGGTAAAACAAACCTAAGTCCATTCAGTACGTGGTGAAAAGAAACAAAATTGAGCTTTATTGTAACCATGAAACTGTGGCGTTCCATAAATTGCAGATTATAGATGTGTTACAACACTAAGTATCCAATAATCTCTTGTCAGTTTTTTTGAACAGAAAATCTTTTTGCCAGTTAACATTAGATTGAGGCCTTTGTTTTAGGGAGGGGATAAAAAGAGGTTTGAAGATGTTTTTCAGGATTCTGGATTTATAACCCCTTCTCTTTACCAGCTTTACCATGTAATCTTTAATCTCTGGAAAACTTCGATTTAACATGTCATCTAAAAGGTATTACTTTCTGATTTGAATGCTGCAGCCAGAACGCCATGCATTTTGTGGTGCCTAGAAAACTACAAATATCTCTATGTATTTAGATGAGAGGCTCCTTTCATATCTGTTTGTCTCTTTTTTTTAACTCTATACCTCAAAACACTAGAAAATATGATAAGGTATTTTTAGCAACTTGAAATTGTATTGAATTATATATGAATACTAAACATAAGAATGTTTTACTTTTTATAATTAGGTATGTATCCTTTTAGGTTTATTTCTTACTATTAAATATGCCTTCTTTAAGGATTCTGATTAAGATTCACAGATGATTGCATTTTGGCTTTTTTTCCAAAGACTTGAATTTAGTAGTCTTTGCTTTATATGATACTTCAGAGAGTTTACATGCTATTCATGTTGGATAACCAACATAATCAATTTCACAATATTCGCTAATTTTCTTCTAAGAATTGGGCTTGAAATTTCATACCTTCAAGATGTGAAACTGCCCATGCTATGAAATAAAATCTCCAGGGTAAAGGAATTTTAAAGTGTTATAAGATTATATTTCATTTTACAATGTCAAAAGAGCCATAGAAAAATTATTCATAACAGCTAACAAGTATGACCTTCAAATTAGTCACATGAAATTCTAGGCATAAACATTAAAATTACCTCACGAGCAACCTTTCCCTGCAAAAAATAAATGCCATAGTCAAATTTCAAAAGCTGCTAAATTACAAAGATCTTTAAAGAACTAGTTATTCCAATTTTATGGAGAAAGTGATTCTAGAAAAGAAATGAATTGTAACATTTTGAATTAAGGGTTGAGAATGGAATGGTCTCGCTCTTAATTCTTGAATATGGACACTGTAACGATGTTCTTTAAGATGCTTTTCTCTAATAGTGGTCGTGGCTGTGAACCGCAACCTTCTGTTGTCTCTTGCTTGGTTTTCCTTGTTACCAAAATGAATTTTAAGATTGGTAGTCAAAGACTGAGAGTACAGTATTTGGTTAAAGCAACATGAATAGATATGGGAGAGGTTAACCTTGGCAGAAATCTCAGATCTCACTACGTTACTCCCTTGCCTAAAGAACCCTCCCGAATTTTCCCGTTGCCTCCCGTCTGCAGTTGGCCAGGTCGTGTGCACAAAAGGGTCTCCATGAACTTGTTTCCACCCCCTGACCCGGCCTCCATGCTTTTATCTCTTTTTATTCTCCACCTCACATTTAATACTATACTGATACCAAATATCATGGAACTCCACATATAAATCTTATTGTTTCAAACCACTCCGCCTTGCTCACCCTCTTCTGTTTGCTTGCAGTGTCCTTTCCAAAGAGTGACATTGTAACATAGTAGTCAAGAGTGTGTATTTCGGAGTCAGGCACACAGATTGATTTTTTAAATCTTGACTCTACTCTGGATTCTTTGAAAAGTTACTGAATCTCTGCAAACCTCAGTTACCTTATTCATGAAATGAATTCAAAAGTAATTCCTGTCTTTAGATGAAATTATGAGTGTGAAGGGATTAGTAAGTGTTGATCACATACTAAGGACTCAATAAATAATAGCTTTATAACCAGTTTATTAAGGAGTTATTGGGATATAATATGAGTTTATGTTTTAAAAACTGATGCAAACTGTGTTCTAGTAGATCCTCCTTTTCTGGGAATGTAATGGGTTCCCTTAATGGACCGTTTTAGTCCAATTCTACAGTTTTTCATTGACCTCTATTTATTCAGTCTCACTTAAGTTCTAAAGACTCAGTACTGTTTGTTTTAAAACTTTAACTTCATAATTGATTCACTCCCCCTGCCCACCCCACCCCCATGCCTTGTACAGGCTAATTCAAGTGAAGGGGTGAGAGTGCTAGTTTGCTTGCGTTCTTTGTCTCATGCACACATACACACACTCACTCACCCCTCTGCCTTGAATTACCTCCTTAACTGTTGGAGACAAAGGAAGGCAAGATTGTAATCTTGTAGTCCCCTGTTTGGTTAGCTGTTCTACCTTGTTGTTTGTGAGCTTGGTGTGGACAGATGTTGTTTCTAACAGGACCCAATGAAGAGGTCCTTCCTAAGAAACTCCCCAACATTTTGTGATTGTCCCCCCACCCCTGCCCCACCCAACCAGCCAGATAACTCAGATTCTTCTGATTCTAATGAATGTGCCTCTCTGTGCCATGCTGTGGCTGTCCCACCTAGAGTACTGCATACAATCTTATCTAACCTCCAGGGCCTCCCACCATCCCTTCCCCTCTCCCCAGTTTTGGGTTTACTATAACCTTCAGGATCCAATATCCTATGATCTGGGCAACTTAGAACTCGAGTGAAGGAGGTGGTATTGGACTTTTAAATTTTAAAAAGAGGGTAAAGTAATTCAGAACTTGACTTGTCAAGGATAAATAGAAATCTTAAGTGTCTTTTCTGTAAACACTAGTAAAAAGGGTTTAGCCATCTAGGTAGGTGACCTTGATTTGTTCCATCTGCTAGAAGCCCAATTTGAATCCAACCCCCTGTAACTGATGGCTTTTATGTTGTACCTGACACAGGGCTGAAATTTTGAAATGGGAAGTATGGGGCCCCTGTGTTTGTTTGTGTGTTCATATGCATCTATATGTGTGTTGTAGGTGTATGGTATTGCCTAAAATTAATTCGTAAAAGAGCTCTACTTAATTGGCTTTTAAAAAATTAAGCTCTTATATAAATAATCAGAAATAAAAACCAATCCGGCCAGAATGAATTTCAGTTCATGTCATCTGGAAATATTCAGTGCTAAACTGATAACTGGTATTGAAAGTGGCTTAAGCTTGTTGGTTTGATTAACGTAGACATGTTAGAGTCATCGATGTCAAGTATAATACTTCTGTTGTATCTAGGTTTATTAGACGTCAAATACGACCTTATTCTATCTGTTACAAATTTGTCAACAAGAAAAGTAACTCAATGTGAAAAAATGTTTTAAGAAAGGTAAGATATGTGTTTCTCGTAAAAGAAGATGTGAAGAATGAAAAATACTGCAAAGAGTTATGCATGATCAGGATTTTCTAAGATTGGATTGAATTTAGTTGGGTAAATGGATTTTGTTAGGAATGGGTTAGAACAGACGGGATTTGATTTCTCCCTCCAAAGTATTCTTGATATGCTGCTTTTGACAACAGATTGACAACAGATTGTGTGAGTTTCTTTGCCTTTAAGTGACTTGTATTTGCTTTTGAGATCTTTTGTAACTTTGGTTAAGGGATAAATATTGTCTCACAGTGACCTATGATCTTATTTGACCAAGTGTTTTAAAACTTTTTGACAAACTTCCCAAATATCAAATTTTAATTAGGTTTCTTTTGATTTCCATTATGAGCATCAATATCATCTTCTTACATTTATATTTCGCTTTATCTGGGTATAATATTATCTCAGAAGACTTCCCTAAAGCCCAAGTTGGATTAAAAAGGCTCCTTCTCTTTGCTTCTACATCACCCTTGATCTTAGCATTTACCATATGAATTGGGCGCTTCAGTATTCTCTAGGTTCTACCTTATAGTTCAGCCTGTGTTCCAGCAGGAATGACAGACCCGAGTATTCTTTGGCTGGCTTGGTTTAGGTGTAACTGGTCAGGACATTTACTGCCCCAGGCTTCTCTACGTCTTAGCATGGAATGACTATGGGAATGTGGCAGCTCTTACGCACAGGCAACCTAAATTCTCCTGAAATTAATGTAGTGAAAACACCCTTAACTGATGTGTGACTGGAGATGATAGATAAGTGCTTCTCCCTTTCAACCCTTGGGGCTGACAGTTCTGAAATGCATTTCATAAGGTTCCTCAGATGATCCCAGGATTATTACTCCCTCCATCCTGTATTTCTGCTACTTGGGATCATGTTTCCTTAAAAATTGCTAATATTCAGGCTTTCATCCAAAAATCATCCATGATTTTTGGAGAAAACTTGGCTGAGACAGCATATTATATTGAAATAATTTGATTTTGGAATCGTGTTCCCACCATTACACTGTAAGCTACTTTTATATCCCAGCACTGTACTGACACGTAGCCTGCACTCCATCAATTTTTGTTGAATTAGCGTCATTTACAACTTACTCTTTCAAAAAAAGTTAAATGAATATTGTCACCTTCTAACCTATATAAAGACCAAGTTCAGATGACCATATCTATCCATAGTTGTTGAAAACCTAAATGTCAGATTTCTACAGGCATATTGAATGGAAAGATTTCTTGAAAATCCTTCAACTCTGAATGAATTCAGAATATCTTAGCAATGTCAGTTGTCTATAATATAGATGTACCCTAGTTAACAAGAACTTATTCCCTACTGTGTTTAGAGCATGGGATTAGACACTTGGAGGTGAAAAAATGGATTCCTTGGTTTGGTGGGCTTGGGGTCCATAAGAAAGGCAAGACTTGCTCCTATTAAGTTTCTGGGGAGCAATCTGAGTATATACAATATAATGATCAATCAGAAGATACAAAATAATGTGATATTAATTGAAAGCTGTGCATACATTGTTCTAAGGGGATACCAAATCCTAAATTAGTCTGGGATCATCCACTTCATATTACAAATAGTAGCTTGATCAATTGACCTATGTGTTTACCTATATCAACACTCCTGTTAATGTCTCTTTGTAAACTGGACAAAGCCTCCTCTGGTAATTTCAAAGCTAAAAATTATGTTTTCCTAAAATAAAAGTCTCTTCTCTTTAGCACCAAATGATATAATTTTCTGGATAGAAAATCAATACATTAAAAACGTGTCTCTGAAATGAGGCCAACCTATATTCCTAGAGGAGTTGAATACTGGACAAATTGATAAGATTTAATAATTCATCAGATCCAAATGATGAATGGCACATGTTGCTCTCCTAACTCAATGAATGTGTTGTGCTTGATGTATAAAGAAAATAATCTACTCCTAATATATACGTTTTAAGCACATGCTAAGCACTTACGAACATACACGAGAATACTATTCTAAAAGAATCTGCTCTTAAAATATGGATTTTAACAGCACACTTCATTCCTTTTATTTGTAAACTGGAAAACGTAGATTTAGTTGAGTGATAGGGCACATGGCAATTCTGGAGTTTAAGTCTCAAGAATTCTGAAAATGGGAAAACTGTTATGCATTATTGCAGAGAGCGAGTACCATTGTCATGTAAACAAAGGGAAACCTGGTAGTAATTTAAAATGAGTTACATACTTGACAGCTTATTCCTTTGCCAGCTTTTACTGTTCTTTCAGTATTAAAATAAATAATGGATTTTGCTTAATTTGCTTTTCCAAGTGAGATCTCTATTTAATATGGTCTCATGATTACAAATACATACATTTTTCTACATACAAAAATTTTAAATGTGATATTTTATAGCTAATTTAAAAGTGAATTCTATAACGAAGCAGTTAATGTATGATAATATGGTTTTAGGTTATACTTTGGTTGGTGCGCAAATATGTTACCCAGCCTGTATTTACAGGTTTTGTTATTCAAATGAACAATTTGTATACAAGTACCATGTTTATGTGCCAGGAGAATCCATTTCACTCCTTTGAATCAAGTCTTTCACATTTTACTAATACATTCAACATTCTTTGGAAAAAATACAATGAAATCTTTTAATAATCACCTCTGAAATTGACAAAATTCTTTTAGTAGAGAGAAAAAAGAAAATTAAACTGCAAATATCAGTAATGGATAATGAACTAGGAAGAAATTGTCTATTAAAAAGGTGGTGTTTGGTGAAAGTATCTTTATTAAACTAGATAATTCAATGACTTCATTTCCTCCAGTTTATTTCCTCTGGCTATCTAGAGCTCTATTTTAAGAAAGCTAGAAAGAAGGAAATTTCTCCTGGGTAGAAATTCTAATCCAGTAAAAATGCATAATTATATCTAATTTATAACGACTTCTTGGAGATAAGTATATTTTCAATAGTTTATACATATCTTACATCAGTTATAATGTAAAAGGAATATATCATGGCTGTATATATATTTTTTTTTATATAGCCATGGCTGTATAAAACTCTTAAATGACAGTATTATTCAAATTCCAACACCTATTTTATTTATCTCTAGCATTATTTAACGTCTCTATGTTCTAGGACTATACAACTGGAAACAATAACTGTATTCAATTATCTCACCTTTGAAGCTTGCCCAAAGTACATGAAATAGCATGTCTAACTCATCATGTTTTCTTAGTTAATTAATAAAAGGAAATTTCACACATAGGAACTATAAAGTAGTATAACAGAAGTATGAGTAGAGAGCAAAAGATCTATCAATAGTTTGAACTCCTTTATTAATTTAAGATTTATTTAGAAAAAATTCAGTGCTAAGAATTTTGACTATTCAAAAATGCCTATTTGTGACAAATGTAATATATAATTATCATAAATTTTTAAAATTCATGTAGCATTTGCTCCTTATTTTTATTTAATATAGTTTAAAAGCTATGGCTTGGGCTTCCCTGGTGGCACAGTGGTTGGGAGTCTGACTGCCAATGCAGGGGACACGGGTTCGTGTCCCAGTCCGGGAGGATCCCACATGCTGCGGAGCAGCTGGGCCCGTGAGCCATGGCCGCTGAGCCTGCGCATCCGGAGCCTGTGCTCCGCAACAGGAGAGGCCACAACAGTGAGAGGCCTGCGTACCGCAAAAAAATAAATAAATAAAAATAAATAAAAGCTATGGCTTTAAGACACTTTAAACTAAGCACTCTAAAAAAAGACACATAAACCAAGTTCCAATGGGAAGAAGTCTCCTGCATCATAGGACACATATTTTCTAAATTTATTCTGAAGGTAGAGAATGCATTCAGAACTGGCTCAAACCTTGATTTTTTTAAGTGTTGCAATTTCAATTACAGCATCTTCTGCCACAATTCTCTATCAGCCACTAACTAATTGTATAGCCTTCAACAAGTTACTCAGCCTCTGTGCCAGTTTCCTAATCTACAAACATAGAGATATAGAGGTGGGAGTCTTGTACAACTGTACATGCTTTTCTCCCTGCCAAGGAATCCCAAAACAGAGAAATTGCATGATGCCCGTTATTAGCTTTGAGTCAGACCAGATATGTCAGTTGCTCTTGAGTTCCTAGCCAGGAATCTATTCCCTGGAGAATATGAGGGGAGATTCCATGACCTCTACAAAGGATCACATTCTGCTCCAGTTATGGGGATGTATTTTCCATCTTTTTTACATAACCACTTTAACCTTTCCATTTGTCAGCTACAACTATGTGCCCGCCACCATGATGAATACTAACGTGAAGACAAAATCAAAAGAAGACAATATCCCTACTGTTAAGGAGCTTAAGGTATAGTTGGTAATACCTATAGAGAGCAAAAAACTAGAAATCAAAATAAGAGTGCATGATCACGTGATAGACTGTGTGGAAATGTACCATGTGGGGCATTGGAGTAAAAAGAAAAGATTTCTGAACCTTGGGTTTCTCATCTATAGAAGGTGGAATTAATGTTCACTTCACAAGGTTGTTCTGAAGATTAAAGGTTGTAATTATTGTTATAGCTAAGTCAGGCACAATATATTCCCTTAATAAATATTAGTTGAAATATCATTAAGATTGGATTAATTTAAAAATGTGTTTTCTATACATTCACATGAAGATCCTATTATGTACCAAGTAGTAAGGACACAGTGGCGAACAAAACCAAAATGGGTTCTACTTTCAGAGAGCTTAAATTCTAGTTGGGAAAGAAGTAAAATAATTACCTAAATATATAAGAAGATATCAAACAATGATATATTAATGGACAATAAAAAAAGCAGAGTAATGTGTTAGAGGAAAGGGGTTACTTTGGATTAGGTGGTCAAGGAAGGCCTCCCAAAGTAGTGATATTAAAGGCAAAAGCTCAGTAGAAGGAGGAATCGGCTATGTTTCTATCATGTTATCATCAAAGGACAAATTTAAAGACTTCTGAAAGTTCCTAATGAGCATACATTAGTTATCAAAATGATACTGATATTGCATTGATATCAACTCCCGTAAAATATATATACATCTCATGATCTCCAGAAACCCAGACATGAATCTAATGCTTCCTTGGGGAATCTCATTTTTCTTGTGTGTGAGGATATACTGTATGTGTGTTTTACAAAATACTGTTTATTGCTAAACCTCTTGATTTTCTACTTGAAATGATTATTCCATACAATTGACCTGTCATCATGATGGCACTTCTTCAGAATGTTAAGCTCTATTGATAAACGTGGTATTTTTATTCTCAACAATTGGTAGCACTATATCTGAAGGTGACCTGACCATAATACAGGAATGGACACAGTTCCATAGCTCTCTATAGTGTCAATCTTCCACTATTTGTTCTTTCCTGCAGCATATCAATAAATTATTTGCATGAAATGTTATCTTGAAATAGGAGTTCTGTCTGTGGCCTTGAATTGATTTAGGAGGGGAGGGGTAGTTAAGGGATTGAAAGAAGGTGGATGTGCTAAGATACACATTATAACCTGACAATGCAGCTGCATTTCCATGGGAGGTGAGCAAGAAGCCTTGTTATGATCATGTTGACCCTAAAGGCCCCACCCAGTTTTTGATAGTAGCCTTTTATAATGTGTCCAAGAGTTTCTAGGTTCTTCACTAACCTCTTCTGCAATAATGAAATATATGGAATACTTAAATATGCAATCAGTTGGGTTTAAGAAATTTGTGAAGAGGTTCCTTTTATAACCTTAAGTAAATGGTCAGATTATAAGAATAATACAGATATCTAAGGGTGTCCTGAATAGGGCTGTTGGGAGGCAACTGGCCAACAAGCTTGAATAGGTTTATCTTCACTCAAAAAATTACTCCATTGTCTACATAGCACTCTCCTTCTGAATTAGTTAATATTACAAGATATGCCTTGGTAGCCCTTTCTAGACATAATTGAGGACATGTGATGCAAATAAGATGTAATATGAATACTTCTCTATATGTTCTTTCTGGTAAGTCTTTATTACAACTGTTAGGCAGCTCTATTACTGGCCCAAAGTCAGTTCCAGTTTCCCAAATGCATGTTTTCTATTTTCTATTTTCATCACTGACCTGCTGCAAAGTTGATTTTACACTGAACTCCAGACTGAACACCAGGGAAAATAAACACAAAACATTTTGTGAATAGCCTGTACTTTCTTCAGTGGCACTAAAACTTCCAAGTGAAGAGAGCAATGAATCTCTGAAGAATCAAACTGCTAAGTAGAGGATAAAGAACGTCTACACCTACTAAGAAAATATGAGTTTACAAAAGTATACACAAGCATCTGTTAATAGATTATGCCAATAGGAGTAGAGAGAACTTGTATTCGCCTTGCAGGTTTAGTTTTAGACCATTTATTACTCTTGGATTTCCATGTGACATAATGGCTTCAGGTTAGACTACTTCAAAAATATGTTGGCAGCAGGAAGTGATCATGGATGGAAGATTTGAAATTGCTTGCCCCACACTACTTAATAAAGAAGGAAACTCTTTTAATATTGAAACTTTCATATTTTAGATATGTAGTATTGTAGTGATTGAGAGAACTAACAGTTGAAATGGGCCTGTGTTAAAATTTCAGGTCTGATATTTGTTAGCTAGGTGACATTGGAAGGCTCTCTGACCTTTCTAAATTCAGAATTCTAGATTTTGATCTTTTTTTTTTTTTTTTTTTGCGGTACGCGGGCCTCTCACTGCTGTGGCCTCTCCTGTTGCAGAGCACAGGCTCCGGACGCGCAGGCTCAGCGGCCATGGCTCACGGGCCCAGCCGTTCCGTGGCATGTGGGGTCTTCCAGGACCGGGGCACGAACCCGTGTCCCCTGCATCGGCAGGCGGACTCTCAACCACTGCGCCACCAGGGAAGCCCCTAGATTTTGATCTTTTAAAATAGATTCTTTGTTTGCAAACCAGAAAGAGAAATTCTATTTTACAGGAGTATGAGACTGAAAATAACGAAACATATCTAAAAGTACCTAGTACAAAATTGAGTAGATTTCGGTGTTCAATAGACGGTATTCTTTTGTGAAATGATCTTTGACATCTAGAAAAAGTTTTGGAAGGACTGCTACTCAATTTAATTCACATATAATAAGCCTCTTATAATACATTTTTCCTGCCATTTCTTCTTTTTTTTTTGACAAGAGATTCATTCATGTTTTTAATATTGGTCTGCCATTTCTTCTCGCAGATTATTTCTGAGATTCCTCCCTCTCTCTCTCTCCCTCTTCACACACACACATATGCACACAGTTTTTTATTCTTCATTCTGACTTTCATTATAATGGGATAGGTGTAACAGCTTCCTAATGTCATCCTCTGCTTCTCCAACTCCCCGCCCCCCTGCCCAAATCCATCTTCCACGCTGAATCCTTCAGAGTTTCCTAAAACAAAATTCTCATCTCCTATTTAAAAAACTCACTAACTTCTCATTGCTTAGCAAATAAAATCCACCTTTCTCTTGCCATCTTTCAATGTTCCCAATGATATGGTCACACCTTCCTACTTCCAGGGTCAGCTACAATCAGCCATGGACTTTGCCACCTCTTTCTTCAGCTTAATTTTGTGACACTCTTTCTTCTATGAAGCTTAACTTTTCTAGTTTCATCCATGCCATCCTGTGTCTGCTGAAGACATTCCTATAAACTATTCATACTGCCTAGAATGCTCTCTAGTATTCTGGTATTATTATTTTCTTTGAGTCCTTGCTTGGGTTATTAATCAATTAAAACAAGTCAACTTCCAAGTTTGTTTGTTTCACCCTATTTTATATTGGTTTTTCCAAAGCCAAACGTGACATGAAATTTAGTATGCAAGATATATATTAAGGAGTGCCCTTGGAATCAATACCTGCAGAACAAAAGCAAAAGAAGAAGATTGGGCCAAGGGAGAAGTTGAGGTGCAAAGCAGGCCCAACAACTTCAGCTGGCCCCACTGGGAGCTCTGGAGCGAAAATGACTCACCACAGTTGCCCTGAGTTAGGCTGAAATAGGCTGGCCTTTATAATCTTGCTTCAATCTATCAGATAATATGGCCCCCTCTCTGAAGGGTGTGAACTTGGCCAAGGTGGCTTTCTGCAGCTGAAGCAATGCATAAAGGGGCAGATAGCTGAAGGATATTTGCTGACAGCACTCTAAGTAGCTCAGGCTACAAGTTCTTTATTGAAGGAGGATCTAAGCAGGGTATCGCCTTGTGTATCGCTTACAAACCAAAGGTAGCATATTGAGCTAAACAATATGACCTAAGTGTTTTGTGTCTTCTATGGCCAGAATTACTTTACAATGTCGAAAGGGGGGGATCTGTGTCCCATGCCAGAGAATGGAGAACCCTAATCGTCAGTATTCTGTGTGATGAAGCATGAACAGAAGAGTGACCTTTATAGCAGAAAATAACCCTCTTTATATCTCGAGGACTAGTTGAGGAAGCAGCAAGGTTATCACTGAATAACAAAGACCTTCTGTTTGTAGACATATATTTTAATGTGTATTCAAATGCCAGAACAAACCGCACAAAGTTTAAGGACATATATCAGGTGCATTTTTCCTACTAACTCTTCCTTTGGCCTCTCGGGTCCCAGATAAGACAACTTATCACCTCAGAATATCACACAATCACATTTCTCCCTCCAGAATACTATTGCTAATAACAATTTCAAATAGCTTTTTGAAAGTCGTAACCTCTTCAAGAATACTCATCACATTGATTTCTCGATAGTTTGAATCTCTGTCTTCTCTCTGAGTTCTAATATCTTATGGTGACATTTTCTGTCAGACAGTTAAGTATATTTATCTGGAGCTGAATTCATGCATAGAGCACATCATTCCTCTACCCAAAAACTCCTACTGGCTGTTCATTCATTTTAATACCTCTTTCAAAGTGTATTTTCAAATGCTTTTTAAAAACCTCTCACACTTTATATGTTAGTTTTCTCATTCTGTAATCAAATGGTTGTAGTTGATGCCAATGATTTATCATATTTTGTCATCATGACCTTCTCAATTCAACAAATTCAATAAATGTTTATTACAAGGCACTGTGCTAGGCACACAGGGGCATACAAATATAAACCTAATACAGACCCTGGACATTCATTTAAATGAATTTGTGGAAGCAATTTTTTGAGTTTGTAAGAAAAATAAAATATTATCAAATAGCTATAATTCAAACAAGAAGGCTATTATTGTTGACTAAGGAGTTGCTAAAGGCTTCATGAAGGAGATGATGTTAATGTTTGGCCTTAAAGATTGGGTGGTGATTAATCAATTAATTAACTTATTTATTTAAATTTCACAGGTAAATATTGTACATCATAACAAAATTAGGAAATATAGAGAAGCTAAAATAGCAATAAAATAAAAATTATGCACAGTCTCACTATTCATACTTTTGTTGACTCTTGTATTTGATCTATGCTTGTCTGTCAAAACTGTGTCAGAATATTTTCTCAAATCAGGTGACCTTCATCAGCTTTATTGATAACTTGGTACTAAAACAGGATTCAGTGTTACAGCCATTTTTACTTTTCCTTATTACAATCATGGCTGGTTCCACTTGTTTGAATTCTATACGCAAGATTACTTTTTTATTTCTAGATGGCAACCATCTCAAGTCAGGAGTGAGTGCTGTAATAAGTTTATTACCCATCAGCCCAGGATCTTGGATATGTGACTTTCTATGACCTTGAACTCAACTCACCAAAAGTTGAGTTTTCTCAACTCAAAGTTGAGTATATAGTTTTCACCTCCAAAGTATATAGTATATGGTGTATATACTATATACTATATAGTTTTCTCCTCCAAAGTATTGTAAGATTTGTCAGAAAAAAACGTAAGGCAATAATAATATGAAATTTTCATATTATATTCTGGGTTGAAAGTCTGCACACAAAGAGAACATAAATAGATAATTTCCCAAAATTCAGACACAGAATGGTGAATAACCATTAATCAGCAATGATGCACTTTTGTCACTTTTCTTGATTTATAGATTTTAGCGTTTTTAAAATTCTAAGTTGGAATATTAATATCTGAAACATGCTCAGTGCCTTATAATTTTAGATTGACTCTGCATGTGATTTCTCTTTATCCTCATAATCAGTAGGTAAAAAGATGGTATTCTCTTAATTTTACACGTGAGAAAATGGAGATGCTGAAAGGTCATGTGAAAATTCATTGTTAAGGAGCAAGTTATGTGTGAAACTTGGACTAGGAATCAGATCTCTAGCTTCATTTTCAGTGTGTTCAGTTTTCTGATGCAAAATCAACCAATTTTCTTCTCACTTTTGAATAATAAGATCTGGTGAATCATCTCAGAAGAGGGGCATTTTTGTAACTCTCACCTGAATAAACTATTGTTTAAATGCTATTAGTTTTTGGCAATAGTCCTGATCTGAAGTGCTGACATATGGGAGTAGAAAACTTCTTTGCTCCTTGCAGAAAACATTTATTTTTCCTGGCAGTATATCTTCAAGGTAGCTGCTGGATGGTGTTAATAAGCTCAGGAGGAAGGATCCAGAAGGGTGGCAAATATAGGTGTGAAATTCAGCTGCTCCTGATGTAAAATAAGACCCATAGGTAGCAAAGAGCCCTGAACTGAGAGAGAGCAGTGTGACTCACAGAGTTTAATCAAACACAACCGAAAAGTTATCTTGGGAGGTTAGGTGAAACACACCAGTTCAACTTCAATGGTTTTTGATGTGACTTTTTTTCATTTTAAGGTATAAAAAAGTCAACAAGTTCATAGATGAATTCTCTGGCCATATTTTTGATAATTCCTCCTGAAAAATTATTAAATTCAAACCCCAAAGTTATTATAAAGCATTCAATGTCTTCATGTGAACTACATGGAAAAATATTTTACAAAGGAAAGGGAACAAGTGTTTAGGAAAAATGATATTGCATAGGTCTGAAGTAGCCCAAAATATATTTCTGAAAGGATAAACTACAAGTTAAATTTTAGGATACAGAGGGGTAACAAAGATGATTGAAGAGCTAGAAAATAGGATTTATATTGAAAAGTGTTTGAATAGTTTAACTAGAGAAAGACATGGCTAAGGGTGACAATACAACTTTTAAGTAGGTTGAATATTTTCATATAATAGTAATCATTAATTTCTCAGTTTTCCTGAATCAATAGTAAACCATATAATTTTAAATGACAGTGTGAGGATTTCAGTAGGATGTAAGAACATTTTATTTAGCCAGCATGTACCAGGTGCCTAGAATTTGGTAGATTCATTGATAGATATTTGGGTGGTAAATTTGAGTGTTAAGGGTTGAAATGTGTCCCCGTAAAGGATATGTTGAAGTCTTAATCTTGGGTACCTGTGAATGTGAACTTATTTGGAAATAGAGTCTTTGCAACTGTCATCAAGTTAAGATGATGTCATTAGGGTGGGCCCTAATCTAATATAAATAATGGCCTTAGAAGAATAGGGGAATCTTGGCACAGACACAGAAAGAGTAGAATGCCACGTGAAGACACAAAGTCATACAGAGAAGGAAGATAATGTAGAGACATCACGTTGTCTACAGGGAGAGAATGGTCATATGCAAAGATTGGAGTTACGTTGCCACAGGCCAAGGAATGCATGTGGTACCAGAAGCTGGAAGAAGCAAGAGAGGATCCTCCTCCAGACACTCCACAGAAAACATGCCCTGGCCCAAACCTCAGTTTCGCACTCCTAGTCTCCAGAACTGTGAGACAATAAATTTCTTTGGTTTTTAAGCACCCAGTTTGTAGTACCTTGTTATGGTAGCCCTAGCAAGCTAACACAACGAGTAAAACACTGTCTCTGGCTCTGAGAAACTCAAAGCTAATGGGTAAAATGAGATGGTATAATTGCATTGCCATGTGCCTGTGATGCTTCCGCACTCTCCTTGAACCCTCTACCTGCAAAATCTTATCTTTCCTCCCAACTCATCTCAGGTGTTACTTTCTCTGTGATGTCTTTCTGATTTTCAGAAAATAAAGATTGCTTTCTTAAAATTGTATGTATCTTTTTGAATTCTAAAGATATGTTTTTATGTTTACTCCTCAAATACCTCCCATGAGCCATACCTAGTGCCCGGAATAATGTTTGGCACAATTCACTGAGCAATGAATAAATGATAAAAGTGATATGAGACTGTGGATCACATTCAAGAAATGGAATTCCCTTAGTCTTAGCACTACTTAACATGGAAAAATGACATGCTTAAATTTTATGTGGTTAAGTTCAATGTGGTTAGTGCTATAATTAACATATGTACAAGACATCATAGGAACACAGAGATATGAATAATTAACTTGGATTAGAGGAGTCGGTGGGGGGAGGCTTAAGATATTTCTGAAGTTCTGAGAAGTATTATAAAATGTTGCACATATAGCTGAAATGTGTAATATAACCCCAGAATTTCCTTTCTGGTTCAATGAATATAAATTTTATTAATGTTTCAACTATGACTTTTGGGGTTAATAACAAAAACCTGAAGCTTAAAGAATACTTCAAGTATCACTTTTCTTTGCCAATCTCCATTTATGCATTCACATTCTGAAAACTGTCATTTGCAATTAAAAGACTGTGACCCTCCTTGTACCCTAGATGAAGAATATGCTGATATATAGGGTTGGTCAATTTCATACAAAATTTTACATTCATAATGAGCTCTAAGCCCCAAAGCTTCACCCGACCTAGAGAAGACTGAGACAATGCTTTCATGTAACCAGCCTTGGACATCAGTTTTCAATTGTCCTTTCTAAATCATAGAGAAATTTTTAGATTACTTATGGAAGAAGAATCTGTTTTATTTTATTGAACTATATATTCTTTTTCAGATTTTTTTCCATTATAGGCTATTACAAGATACTGAATATAGTTCCCTGTGCTATACAGTAAATCCTTGTTGTTTATCTACTTTATATAGTGATATGTATCTGTTAATTCCATACTCCTAATTTATCCCTCCTCCCCTTTCCGCTTTGGTAACCATAGATTTGTTTTCTATGTCTGTATGTTTCTGTTTTGTAAATAAGGTCACTTGTATTATTTTTTTAGATTCCACATATAAGTGATATCATATATTTGTCTTTCTCTGTCTGACTTCACTTAATATGGTAATCTCTAAGTCTATCTATGTTGCTGCAAATGGCATTATTTCATTTCTTTTATGGCTGAGTAATATTCTATTGTATATATGAACCACATCTTCTTTATCCATTTATCTGTTGATGGATACTTAGGTTGCTTCCATATCTTGACTATTGTAAATAGTGCTGCTATAAACATTGGGGTGTATGTATCTTTTCAAATTAGTTTTTGTCTTTTCTGAATATATGCCCAGGTGTAGAATTGCTGGATCATATGGTAGTTCTATTTTTAGTTTTTTAAGGAACCTCCTTACTGTTCTCCACAATTTCCTATACTGAATTGAAAATCTATCTTTGTATAACCCAAATGTTCCAGTTTGGTGCTAAAGGATTACATATTCTGTTCTTCAAATACTTGAAGATTGTTATCATTCATTGTCTCTCATAAACCTCGTCTTTTCCAAAATATTCGTAGTTCTTTCAATCATTCCAGATATGAAATAATTGTCCTTTTATATGTGTGCTCTATGTTGTTGAAGCCCCCTTCAAATGTGGCATTTATGTGTTCAATTTGATGCAGACTTCAGTAGAATCGTTACTTGCCTTTTAAAAAATGTGTTTACTCCTTGGGCAGCTATGCCTCAATACTAATGCTTATGGATTATGCTTAAGGAAACTCATATCCTTAGCACATGAACTGCCAAGTCATTCCATATTTGTATAGTTGTTTTGAGCTTAAAGCCACTTTCCATTTAATATTTATTAATTCCCATCTTTTTAATTTCAGCTCATTATTTCAATCTGCCCAGATTTTATGGAATTTGGATTCTCTCACCTTGTGAACTAGTTTCCCTACTCACATTTATGTCATCTTCAAAGTTGATGAGAACACATTCTCTATCTTTGTTTTTGTGGTACATGGGGTAATGCTCAAGTGAAGCTTTTCTTGGCTTACCTCAAGAAGTAACCATGTCAGATTGCAATCAATATAGGACTCAAAACTCTCTGGGTAATATAGTTTAACCAACATAAAATCTATCTAATGGCACTGTCTTCTGGACCAAATGCTGTAGTGCTTGTATTTATCTAACACTAACCACTCTCCTTTTCTTTGATAACGTAATGGTCACATTCTTTAAAGCATGGTAGTTTTGTCTAAGAATATCTTTTCTTAGCAAGAGAGTATGTTTCCCAGGCTTCTTTGAAATTTTGTGAGGTCCTGTGACTATGTGCTGATCAATGGAATGGGAGTAGAAACAATATGTATTTTCCCTTCTCTTCCCACTTACTGGGAGATGGCAACAAATTGAGCAGCTGACTTGGATCTGATGGGAGCTACATGTCAATGAAGCAGTGTTTCTATATCAGTCTTACATTATCTGTCTTTATACTTTAAGGTCATTTTAATACAGCTGTTTAACTTGTACATATAACAAGAGAGGGAGAAAAATTATCAAATGTCTTATAGATGTACTCTTTCTTCATCTTCCAATCTGGTCATCTTATTATTCAAGAATAATTTATTCTAATAAGGACTTGTTTTACATGTGGATACTTCAGAAAGAGTTGCCTGTCAGTCATTCATAACTTGATGTTTATGAATATAATCATAGATCCAAATAAATACAGTCTTGATATTAGCAGAGCTCAGAGAATAAGAAGAAGATAGATCGAAGGTGAGTTGGATGAACACCAGAGATTTCGTTTTCGAGCATGAAGCACTTGGTTAAGAGTAGCCTTAGGTGGAGTTGGTGGATCTGGACAGTGATAGATGGGCCACTCTTGGGATCTGAGTGACTGAAAGTCAGCAAAGCAAGAGTTCAAAAAAAGAAATATGAGCAGGATCAACAGCTAACTCTGGCTCCCTTACAATTTTGATCAGCTATCTAGCTGCATGCATTGTGTTTTTGGAACACATCTCAATGTAGGGTGACATAGGTTGCCAGGCTTTGACGAAAGCCATCAAGAAAACCTCACAGGCTAGAAACCTTAGTCTACCCCAGCTCAGCCTAGGCCCTTTATCCAGTAGACACACAGCGCTGTCTACTCCATACCAGCATGTACAGTTTGAATGTGAGGTGAGACAAGGGGAAAGAAAGAAGAAGCAACAACAAAAACAATGAACAGAGGGATGAGATATCCACTAGACACTTGCTACTGGGGAGAAATTCATATTCTCTTATTTTTATGACTCTTCACCTTAATTCTACTCCTCTATATCCTTTTCTCTATTTTAATAAAGGTGAGCATTGCAGATTTCCCCTTTTAGTGACCTAAAAAAGTATCCTGATGAATATTAAGAAAAAGTTATTGCCTGAGGTGGTTGAAATTATTTCGGAGTAAGAAAGCAGACAATGCTCTTCCATCCTAGTAGTGACGTGTAATGTATGACTACACTCCAAGTCTCCACTATCAACCCATCATTTTGAAAGAATGAGGGTACATGGTCAAACTATAAGCAAAGTAAATTTTACGTAAAATATATGCTGCTTCCTTTCACCCCCTCAGACCCCGCCCAGGCCCCCACCCCCAGTCCTGGCTTGCTCTCTCTCATTTCTGAAAACATCTGTTATTGGAAGAGCTTGCCAAAAATGTCACTGCCAGATTTTGCTGGACATGGGCTCTGATCATTTCCAAATGACAGCAAATCAGCTGTGGGATTTATGCTCTAAGTAATCATTAACCATGGGCCCTGCATTGACTGGGTGGAAAATAGAATGTTCTTAATCTGCCTGATCTGAAAGGTCAAGCTGTGCCACATGCTGCCTGCCCCCAAGGATTCAATACCAGCCACAATGACTTCAACAATAAGACAGTTTTGCCCTGGAAGATAACACACTCCTTTCCCAGTGGTTAGAAGTACAAGCACCCATGTGACTATTCTCCACGTTAGAATTAAGGCATCAACAGTACTTTTTTCATAGACATGAAAATCATGAGAAAAGACTCAGGCATTAGTTTTATGAAATTAAAGAAATGAGGGTTAGTCATTAGTCATTAGCCAGGATTAGTCACTACAGAAGTCACAATTTGCTTTATTTTACTTCTCTTCTAATTGAATGTCTACTTTTATGATATACTCATATATTCAGTCATAAGAATAAGAGAATATGAATTTCCCGGCAGTAGCAAGTGTCTGGTGGACATCTCACCCCTCTGTTCATTGTTTTTGATGTTGCTTCTTTTTCCTTTTTTCCCCTTATCTTACCTCACGTTCAAACTGTACATGCTGGTATGGAGTAGACAGCACTGAGTGGAAATATTTTCCAAACTCCCCTCAGTATGTTCTTCAAACATTTATTAAACTAATATATTCAAAATCATAATTTACTTAAAATTTCTATTTTGATAGCTATTCCCAGGAAAATATCTAAGTGTCTAATTTCTTATCTTGAAATTCAGATATTAACCATTAAAGAGGTAATGAATTGGGACTCGTGGTTTCCCATCAGCATGTAAGGAGTTTGGAAGTGGCCACTCCATCCTAACAAGAAGCAAAAAGCTGAACAAACTGAAAAATCAACGGTTCTTTTTAGATCCATCAGAGAAAGAGGTCACAGAGCAAACTACTGCCCCCCAAATTGGAGAGAGGTCAACAGGTGAACACAGGGAATCACAACTTAACTGAGCAGAAATCCCTGAGCAGAAACTTCCTTTGATTGGAGACTTAGGGTGGATGAGTCTGAGGGTTAAGAACTCCAGTGGGACCCAGTCATAGGAGGCCCCGCGCTTCAGTGAGTTTTATCTCCAGGGTTCTACCACGTCCTCACATTGAATAACGGAGAAAACTCCTCTCAAGTTCTGGCAGAGGGAGGGGAAAGAGAGCCACTTTGAAATACACCAGAGCATTTTGTTCTTTTTTTAAAAAAATTTTTATTGAAGAATAATTGCTTTACAATGTTGTGTTAGTTTCTGCTGTACAATGAAGTGAATCAGCTATATGTATAAGGATAACCCCTCCCGCGTGGCCCTCCCCTCCCATTCCACCCATCTAGTCATCACAGAGCACCGAGCTGAGCTCCCTGTGCTATACAGCAGGTTCCCACTAGCTATCTATTTTACACATGGTAGTGTATTTATGTCAAACCTAATCTCCCAATTCATCCCAGCCACCCCTTCCCACCTGTGTCTACACATCTGTTCTCTACATCTGCGTCTCTATTCCTGCCCTGCAAATAGGTTCATCTGTACTATTTTTCTAGATTCCATGTATGGGAATGTAAATTGATATAGCCACTGTGGAGAACAGTATGGATGTTCCTTAAAAAACTAAAAATAGAACTACCATACACCAGAGGATTTTGTTCTTAATAATGGCTGCCCTCAGGAGAAATTCTTTTACCAAAGTCTAAACTGATGAGGTTTTATCAGAGCCTAAGTTAACTTGGGGAAGGAAAATAACCAACTGCAGTCCCCTCTAGCTCTACTGTCCCAACTAAAGAAGGGAAAACCTCAGAATCTCTGGCAAAGTTCACAGTCCAGGGTCCAGGCTCACCAAAAGACTGAGACCTATCATGGTACCAGAGAATACTTCCCCTACCCCTACACCTTACCACACATTAGTAAGGACATATTTATCATTGTTTCTTTTATGCAGTGTATTGTGTCCATCTTTCAACAAAAAATTATAAGACACAATAAAAAGCAATAACACAGTTTGAAGAGAGTAAACAAGCATCAGAATCAGAGTCAGGTATGACAGGAATGTTGGAATTATCATACTAAAATGTTTTTAAACTATGGTGAGTAAGCTAAGGGCTTTAGCTTATTAATGGAAAAAGTAGACAACATGAAAGAATAGATGGATAATGTAAGTGAAGAGGTAGACATTCTAAGAAAGGATCAAAAAGAAGTGCTAAAAATCATAAATACTGTAACAGAAATGAAGAATACCTTTGATGGCGAGAGAGAGACATGGACATATATACACTACCAAACGTAAGGTAGATAGCTAGTGGGAAGCAGCCGCACAGCACAGGGAGATCAGCTCGGTGCTTTGTGACCACCTGGAGAGGTGGGATAGGGAGGGTGGGAGGGAGGGAGATGCAAGAGGGAAGAGATATGGGAACATATGTATATGTATAACAGATTCACTTTGTTATAAAGCAGAAACTAACACACCATTGTAAAGCAATTATACCCCAATAAAGATGATAAAAGAAAAAAAAAGAAAAAAAGAATACCTTTGATGAACTCCTTAGTAGATTGGAAAAGGCTGACGAAAGAATCTCTGAGTTTGGGGATATGAAAGTAGAAACTCCCCAAACTGAAAATCAAAGAGAAAAAAGACTGAAAAAAAATAACAGAATATCCAAGAACTGTGAGACTACTGCAAAAGGCATAATATATGTGTAATGGAGTATCAGGAAAAGAAAGAGAGAAAGGAACAGAAGTAATATTTGAAGGCATAATAACTGAGAATTTCCTCAAATTAATGCCAGACACCAAACCATAGACACAGGAAGCTCAGAGAATACCAAGCAGAATAAGGGCTAAACAAACAAACAAACAAACAAAAAAAACCCCAAGGCATATCACCTTCAGATTTCAGAAAATCAAAGATGAAAAAATCTTGAAAGAAACCAGAGGGGAAAAATATCTACAGAGGAATAAAGATAAGAATTACATCTGAAGAAACAATACAAGCAAAAAGAGAATAGAGTGAAATGTTTAAAGTGTTGGGAGAAAAAGAACACCAACATAGAATTTTGTACCTCGTGAAATTATCCTTCAAAAGTGAAGGAGAAATAAGAACTTCCTCAAACAATCAAAAATTGAGGGAATTTGTTGCCAGTAGATCTGCCTTGCAAGAAATGTTAAAAAGAAGTTCTTCAGAAGAGAAAGAAAATTATGTCAGGTACTCAGATATACAGAAAGAAGGGAAGGGCATCAAAGAAGGCATGAGTGAAGGTAAAACAAAAATCTTTTATTTTTCTTATTTTTGATTGATGTCACAGAACATAGGATATATAAGCATGTATATATGCTTTTGTATGCTTATGCATAAATAAAATGAGTAACAGTAATGAAGTGAAGACTTAGAAATATTTTGTTATTTTAAGGCACTTGCATTACCCATGAAGTGGTGTAATGTTGTTTGAAAGTAGACTTGGATTAATGGTAAATGCATTGGCAACCTCTAGGGCAACCACTGAAAAATATTTTAAAAGAAACATAATTGATATGCCAAGAAAACAGAGAAAATGAATTATAAAATGCTCAATTAATGAGCTATTTGTAATGAGGTGGATAGACCTAGAGTCTGTCATACAGAGTGAAGTAAGTCAGAAAGAGAAAGACAAATACCGTATGCTAACACATATATATGGAATTTAAGAAGAAAAAATGTCATGAAGAACCTAGGGGTAAGACAGGAATAAAGATACAGACCTACTAGAGAATGGACTTGAGGATATGGGGAGGGGGAAGGGTAAGCTGTGACAAAGTGAGAGAGTGGCATGGACATATATACACTACCAAACATAAGGTAGATAGCTAGTGGGAAGCAGCCGCATAGCACACGGAGATCAGCTTGGTGCTTTGTGACAGCCTGGAGGGGTGGGATAGGGAGGGTGGGAGGGAGGGAGACGCAAGAGGGAAGAGATATGGGAACATATGTATATGTATAACTGATTCACTTTGTTATAAAGCAGAAACTAACACACCATTGTCAAGCAATTATACGCCAATAAATATGTAAAATAAATAAATAAATAAACTCCATCTCACACACACACACACACAAATGCTCAATTAAAACCACAAAAGGCAGAATGGAGCTTCCCTGGTGGCGCAGTGGTTGAGAGTCCGCCTGCCGATGCAGGGGACGCAGGTTCGTGCCCCGGTCCGGGAAGATCCCACATGCAGCGGAGCGGCTGGGCCCGTGAGCCATGGCTGCTGAGCCTGCACGTCCGGAGTCTGTGCTCTGCAACAGGAGAGACCACAACAGTGAGAGACCCACGTACCGCAAAAAAACAAACAAAAAAACAAACAAAAAAAAACACAAAAGGCAGAAAAAGTGTGGAAAACAAAAATAAAAACAAGGAACAAGGGCAAGTAAAAAACACTGATAAATATGGTAAGTATTCATTCAATTATATCAATAATCACTTTAAATGTCAGTGGTCTCAATACACCAATTAAAAGATAGAGATATATGTGGAAACATGCAGATGATGTTATTGTCAAATGTCAATGGGAGGAAGACAGACAAAAAGACCAGAAAGACTTCTTGGGATATCAAACAAGATTTTGTCTAAAACAAACAGAAAGAAATCAACACCATGAGTATATATACTAGAGAGATCATCAATAGCCTCACTGATAAGTAGAAATCTGAGAATGATAACTTCATCAGTAGATTAAAAATAGAGTCTAATTCCCCTCCCTTTGAATGTGGACTTGTCTTAATGACTTTCTTAATTACTAATATAATATGATAGGGTCTTTCAAGTCAAGTTCATAAGAAACCTTGCACCTTCTGACCAGACATCTTGAAACACTCATTCCTAGAGCTCAGCTTCCAGTAGTACTATATGAAGAAAATTCCCAGCCTACAGCTCTAAGTTCCCAGCTGCCAGCCAACTGTAACTTTCCAGCCATATGAGAAATGGATCCTCCAGTCCTAGTCAAGCCACTTCTGCTGATGCTCACAGAGGAAAGATAAGCCACCCTGCCAACTCCTGCCTAGTTGTAAATTCATGAGCAAAATAAGTCCTTGTTGATGCTTTAAGCCCCAAAATTTTGGAATGGTTTGTTATTTAGCCATAAATAACTGGAATGACTTCTAAGTGAGGTCTCCTATAAACATAACATTTTACTTCCAGACTGACCATTATACACATAAAGCTGGAGAAGTCCAGTATACATCCTTGCTTGGACAAATACTGCAGACATTCTCACCTGGGCCAAGTTCACCACATCAACTTCAGTTTTCCAAGAACAATGTGACACCGCCTGCAGAATTAGAACAGGTGTCAATTATTAGATAACCTCAGGAGTCATGCTTCTGGGTTTATGCCACAGTACAAGATACAAATCCCCATTGATAGGAATAATTTGGGGAACCTTCAAGTAAGGCAGAGTTATCACTGCCAAAGATATGCCTGCATTGAAGCTAAACCCTAAAGCCTCATTTGCTATGATCTTTAAGTCTTCCACCTCACTTTCAGCCATTACTTTAGGTCCTTTCAAAACCATGTTAAATACTGAGCATTTGATGATCTGCTATTTCATCCACTAGCAAGCTTTTCATGGGGGAAACCAAGAAATAGTACAAAGATGAAGCAACAGAAAGCATCATTTTAGCACCAAACTATTGCACCTAAAAATTGGTTATCTTTTTCCTTGGACCTTTTCCTACTGTGACTCACTAATACTTCTATGTATCCAATATCAGCTCTTCAGATAAGCTGTTCCAAACACAAACTTTCAAGAGAAGTGATTGTGCAAAGCCATATAAAATCCAAATTGTACAAAGGATTTATAAACCTCTCTGCGGTCCAAATAAACTTATTTATTTAAATCATTTGCTCTTTCATGACTAGCATCTTTTCTATTAAAAAACTAAATGTTGGTGATTTGGACCCCCTCCATCAAGAAGAAGAACACCTAGCTTTTTAATTTAGATTCTTGCCTCTACTATCGCTGCTACTTCTTCAATAAGTTGAGATTGAACATTTGGGAAATCAGATCTGATATGGTGATCCAGAGAGGGAGAAGTAACATCTTATCTAAGACACTCCAAAATAATAATAGTGGACAATATAAAGATACAACTCATTAGAAGCCAGAACTTCTTTTAGAAGTTTTACATGATTAACTCAACAAACTATGAGGTTAGTTTTCATTATCAACCCCATTTTATAGATGAGGAAACTGAGGCAGAGAGATACTAACAAAATTGCTCACTGTCACATAGATACTAATTATGGGAGCTGGCACAGGAATAATCAGTTTCGCTTCAGATTCTGTGCTCTTAACCTCTACTCATAGAATCCTGTTGACAGATGAACATGTGTGTGTGAAGTTTGTATCAGTTTGTGTGTGTGTGCTAGTATCTGAGAAAGAGGCAGAGGGAAACAGGGAAGGATCAGAAGTTTTGTGCAATTATTAAAAAAGGAAGGGAAAGATAAATATAATGTAGATTGAGGGCCACACACCTAGACCGATGGTCTCAAATATTTTCTGAATATGACAGAATCTTATAATATAAAAATTGTACGTTCTGCTTCCTGAGAAGACGACAGGAAAGTACTATCATCAAAAAATAGTTTTTGAGGACTTACTACATACTAGGTGCTCTAGGTATAAAGCAATCTGCAAGTGCTCACTCAAATATGACTTACAAACCCAGCAGAAACCAAACCACACACAAGCTGAATTCCAAAGCCATACAAAATGTGCTGTGTGCCAAGGGAAAGATAGAATTTAGGTGCTGAGAGGCTGCAGCAATTTAGGAAAGGTTTGTAGGGAGGTGGTTCAGGTCAAAGTAACAAAGCCAAGAAATCATTTGGGGATGTTAATTCATCAAGGACCGTGCAGAGTGGCCTTTTTCCAGCCTGGCTTACTAAAACAAAGCCTGGAGAAGCAAGTGCCTTGTGGAAACAGCCAGCACCAAGGAGAGGGCCAGACAGGCCATCCGTCCAAATGAAAGCCCCTCAACCCCATGGTGTCTTGGCATGGTCCCATAAACAACAGTTGACTATTGCCAGGAAAAAGCTCAGGAAACCCCACCAGACCTCTGTGGAAGATAAGTGGCTTCTTTCCAGGAAAGCTCAGGATATAGTTCTTATTTCACCCCTACATGAGAAACATGAATTCTCTCGGACAGTAATGGTCTCCCTGCCTTTTTAAATCTGCCTGTTTGCAGCTTAAAATTGATAATGAAAAAGAAGTTTTCTTGAACTTTCTGTGAATGTAAAGGAATGGAAACAGTTTCATAGAGCATTTCTGTTGATTATAGGATATTTATATCTATTACGGCTTGCTCAATCTTCATGCTTTTTGGTGTGGTTAGCTTTTTAAAAAATTCCTTTCCCATATCATTAGTGAAAAGCACAAGATAAAAGTGTAAAATTTTTAAAAATTACATATTTAAAAAATTAATGCTGAAATAAGACAGTTTCAGAAAGATGAACCTAAAGAGAGAAGGGAGAGGCCTGATAAAAATTAGACACACGCACACACACACACAATGGCACCTTGTTCATCATATACCCAAGCAAAACCATATAAGTTATATTAAAATATTTTTGCTAGATTTGTGGACTTTCTTATAAGTGTATAGTGCATAAAGTGAGAAAAAAAACATAGGTGATTTTAATGAGTTTGGTGAGAATTCAGTGATCATCTCAAAAAGTGATGTGGGTAGGAATCATGAAAAGTAGTTAAGGGAAGGAGCTGCTGTTTAATCAGCTAATATTCTCTCAGTCTCGATTACTGGGACTCCCTCATGTCTCCTGGCAGGTTTGTTAACCCAAGTTTACAAACCCTGCATATAAAAAACGTGATTTGATTCTCGCTGATGGGAGGGGATGGTGTGTGCAGAAGCAGTAGGAGATTTTCCCCACTAGTAAATAAATTGGCGATTTTTAAAAAGATTCATGAACTGTTCAATTCCTTCATTTGTAGAGAATGACACATATAGTTTGTCGGAATACACTGTTAATATTGTCAGCAACAAAACTGCAGTCCATACTTTAACTGCCACTCAGACACTCACCTACTGAATTTTCCAGTGCTGAGGAGATAAAGTTAACCTAGACTGGAAAATGCACTAAGAACCAAGAAAAGAAGTAGATTTGGGTATGTGAAGCACTTTTTAAAACTGATGTATTCTTGCACATTTTCTCTTATGCTGATCTATATGTATGGAAAGCAGGCATATAGGAAAATACGGCACCTATTAAGCTCTTACCTGCTTACACGCACCATATTTGTACAAGAACAATAATTGCTCCTTCCCATTGACATGCTATATCTGAGTTCTTGAAAGCATGGAAAATCTTGGCTGGGGATGCAAGGTGCTACTCTTGTTCTCTCTCACTCTGATATATATTATATGTTCATAAAGACTTGTACAAGTGCTAGCAAGTTTTGAATTAAAGATTTTTTCAGAAAGTAATTCATCAAATTACATTTTTAGCACTATTCGTCCTACACCATGGATCAAATGAATTGTGTTCGAGTATACTAAGCAGGTCTTGTAAGTCCTCGCCTAGGAATTGTCCAAATCTCTTGTTCTCTTCAGTAGGTCCGTGTTCGTTCCTCAATAAAATTTGACTATGCATTCAGGGCCACATGCTACAGAAAGACAAAATATGTAATACCTTTCTATATATTCTCTAACAAATACTGTGATTAATAAAACCTCTCTATGTCAGAGAAACTGGGTGGTACACTGGAGGCAGATGTATGGTATTAAATGTTTGTTATCCCCAAAACATCTTTATTTTTGTCTCCTTCATTTTAAACCCCCATTCATGTTTTTTAAATGCTAGATGAATAACTAAGTGTTGGGCTTGGAGTTAGAAGAACTGAGTTTGTATTCAGGTTCTGCCTCTTTCTTGACCATCTTACATTGAACACTGGGGATAATTTTAGGGAAGCCATTTAATCTGTCTCAATCTGGGGCATTAAGACAATACACTGATTCATTTGCCTTGTGAGATAGCTATAGAGAGATTACCCTTTTCTTATAGGTATCTCTAAATTTCAGGCAATTTTCTTGAAAAATTGACAATTACTGTCAGTGTCACTACTGTCAATTGATGTTTATTGGGTAATAATTGTTTATATAGTAAGACTATGAAGAGATAACTTTGAGACTTGTTAGAGAGACAAGATATACACAAAAAAGTCATACTTAAAACATATTTAGATAGATTGAGAATCAAATAATGCAAAGCAATGAGTGACATAGGATTTCAAAGTATCAGACCATTACCCACTCCAGGGCATTCTGGAAAATTCTTATGGGAATCCTGAGAGGTAAATTGCACCTTGAAGTAAAGATAGGGCCTGGAAAAATGAAGAGAATAGAGGACATTTTTAACACACCAAAAGGTAGAAACAGAGTCAGAAAGTTGGGGATTTTCTCAGTGTGTGTAATGAACTATGAGGACATCAACTTGACTAGACTATGGATGATTTATATGTGATATTATAAAAAAATGAAGTTGAAATTAGTACATAGAGTCAGGAATATAGAGGGCCTTAAATGCTGGGCTAGTGACTTACTAAACAATAATAATGGGAATTGCAGACTTTCTGAAGAGATATACCATGAATAATTAACTCAATCCTCTACAAAGACTCTATTTCCAAATAAGGTCACATTTGTAAGTACAAGAGGTTAGGACCTCAACATCTTTTGGGGGGACATAATTCAACCCATGATGACATCCAATTACTTTCCATGTTTACAGAGACACTTGGGAATGAATTACTTCTGATTCCAAAATAATCAACTGGTACAGAAATAAAATTCAGCTTTCCTGTCTTCAATAATTCATTCCTTCACTCAACTTTATTAGCATCCATTTTTTTTATAGATCATTTGCTATTTATTTATTTTTTATTACGTATAGTTGACTTACAATGTTGTGTTAATTTCTGCTGTACAGCAAAGTGATTCAGTTTAGCATCCATTTTTTTTTAACATCTTTATTGGAATATAATTGCTTTACAATGGTGTGTTAGTTTCTGCTTTATAACAAAGTGAATCAGCTAGACATATACATATATCCCCATATCTCCTCCCTCTTGCGTCTCTCTCCCACCCTCTCTATCCCACCCCTCTAGGTGGTCACAAAGCACCGAGCTGATCTCCCTGTGCTATACAGCATCCATTCTTAAATGGAGTCTCTTCACCCAAGTAATTGTTAAGGTACAACAGAAAATCCTCAGGGTGGTACACCAGGTGTAGAACTATTACATGGATGAAAAGCATTTGCTTCCATAGGGTTAAAGGGAGAGCTCCCAGGATGTGAAGATGGGATTTTTATTTTGCAAGGCCAGACAATGCCCTCCACTTGAATTACGCTGCTTTCAGTGTCAAAGATTATATGAATTATATGTTGTTGTGTCTGACCACAAAGAGCGAAATGACTCCAGCTCCTTGTGCCATACTTGCATGGACATTCTTGATTTTTTCTCACAGCTGTTACAGATAAAAGATATAACATTACAACTGAATGTGCTTCATGATTGCCTTCTATAATAGGTATCTAATAAGTTGATTGGACTTCAGGAGTCAGAAATGACCACCACGGAAAAATGGTTGGCCAGAGTTCTCATCTAAACAATCTAAGTAGTTATGTCTGAGCCTCGGGTATCGAGCATGATAGCCCTGTCTGGACTCAGAACTTTCATAATTGTTTATTGTTATCTTTCCTGTACTAGCTGGTCAAGCAAGTTGTTGATGACCTCCTTAATGGGCACCTCCATGACATAACCAGAACCAGACAAATCTTGGCATTCTTAAAATACTTGCTTTTTAACACTTCAAAGTAATTGGAATAGTTTGGCTTTTATTTGCAAAGAGTAAATTCTTTGCTGAAAGTCATTGGATAAATACTACCTCATCATTTCCTGTCTATATCAGAGGAAAATCAATAGTAAGTCAACACACATAGGCACCCACTATTTTGCAGGATGCTCTTATAGAAGAAATAGTCAATGAGACAAAGTAGAAAGATTATGAACTTTAGTCTCAGATTAGATCTGGGTTTGAATCCTGGTTCAGGTATTTGGTAAGCTGTGTGATCTCAGAGCCACACTCTAACCATATGAAAAATAAAGAAAACACCTCCATCATAGAATTGTTATGAAGACTAAATGGCATGAGATATGTACAGATGCTAAAACGGTGATCATCATAGGTAAGAATTCAACAGATGGCAGCTATTAGTTATGATTAGGGTGAATCACATTGAATGTTTTCTTTTAAGTTTGACTTGGTAATATTTTTGGAAAAGCACATTTAGAAGCTCTTACTAAATCCATGATTTTTCACGTATTTGTATGGTCATCTTGTTACTGTTATCATATCCATGGCCTGGTTTTCTAAAAGAAGATGACAATGTGTTTTCAGTAAACTTTACACTAGCTCACTTTTGTTGTTTCGGTTGTAGTGTCTTAGGTTGGGTTCCCCAGAATTAGACTCTGAGAAGTGAATTCATGTACAGGAGAGTATTAAGTGCTCCCAGGAGAGAGTGGTAAGGAGCTATGGAATGCAGGACAAGGAAGGAGAGAAAAGAAGCTAAGAAGGGTGCCACGTCGGGCAAAATTCCATGAAGGGTAACTTTGGGCAGAGCTCTGAAGTGTAATTTGGGCATCAGAGTTGTCCCCACTTAGGCAAGGAAGCTGGGCTTTCCTCCTCCCTCATTGATCAGTCATTGGCTAAGGCAGCAGAAGGCAGTGGTTTAAGGAATGCAAGGGGATCTGGAAGCATGCCTACAGTGGTTCATTGCAAATATATCCTGCAAAATTTAGTGGAAAACTTTTTCTACATATGTTTATACTGTGTATACATTTAAGGAACGCCTAGAGTGTATATATAAACACACATACAGATGGGGACTTCAATTTTTCAATTTCTCTGACTTCTTCAGCTTCTACAATTTCTTCAACTTCAATTTCTACATCAGAAATTAGAAAAACGAAGCATGAGGTCATATATTTCCTAGGTCAGATCTGGGAAAAGAAGCCAGAGTTCCTACACAAATAACTCTTCTAACGGCTCTTAAATGTTTCTTTCATCTTCAGCAGGAATTATAACACCATTTAGCACTAGTCATGGAAAAAAAATAACAGACGATATCTAAAAATGCAAAGCAAACCAAGGCAATTTATTAAATGTATGTAGAGATGGTACTAAACTTCTTGTCATCATAACATCATTTTCCCCTTAAGTTTAAATATAAATGACTTGCTGAATTGTCTATCATTTCTAAGTCATATAATTTATAGGAAATATTATAAAAACTGTTATTAATGTAACAATTGAAGTCAAGAAAAAGCTTCACATTTGATAAATCCTTATGACCCATTTATTTTATTTTTGGCAAAAATTAAATTTTTCAGGGACTTTGTTCAAATTTTTGTAAAAACGTGATCTTTTTGTAACATCGCCTCTTAGTTTGTGAAGAACTCATTCTTAATTGCCTTGTGTATTCTGTTCCAAAGATAGAACAACTTACTTACTAAGAGGCTATCCACTCTTACAGAATTGTCAAAAATGATGGTCTACAATCCTGCAACATTACAGCTCTTACAAAACAAGAAAAATAGAATGAAAGATGATAAAAACAGCACACAAAGAGAATTTGTAATGTTAAGCAAGATGTGCAGGATTTTATTATCCCTGCAATTAAGTGTCCCATATTATCCCTCTTCTATTTATTATTTTCTCTTTGGTTTAGGATTACATACATGACTTCCCCCCAATAGTAAACTATTAAGTGCTCTCAACTTCCATCGTTCCCTTCTCCAGTTTTTCCTGGTGCTACCATCAGGTTAATCTTTCTAAGCTGGGCTTCAAACATCCTTCCTTTGCACTAAAACCTTCAGTAGCTCCCCACTGCTCACCCTCACATTTCCAGTCTTTATGATCAAATCCTCTACTCTTTCAGAGTTACCTTCCACTCCTTTCTGTTCCAGTTATTTAAATAACACATGAATATAGTCGTCTTTCCCATCTTTCTGCCTTTGTTCTCCCCAAATTGTCTCCATTCTGATCACTGCCTGTTAAAATTGTACCCAGCTGGTAACATCCTCCAATGTGATGATTTCCGCATCTGGTGATTTTATTGTCGTTTTTATGATGTTCTGTACTTTCTAAGATTTCTACGAGTTTGTGTTTTTTAATATTTGCCACAGAACAATAAAACTTACAAATAATATCAGTCTTTCAAGAACTTATTGCCACCTTCCTACAGCCTTCATTCCTCCTGTCAAACAAATCCTCTTCGTTTGTTTTTTTAACATTGACCCCCAACAGCACCTCTCCCCTCCCCCGCACAGAGTGTGAGGCTCACCGTCCTATGTTGCATTACAGCACATGTATCAATACACTGCATCCTCATCGCGGAAGTTTGTTTCTTCAGGATTTCTCCGCTGCTGTAGGGCTTGATTTATTGTAAATGTGGGGCATTTAAATCTCATGCTGGTTTTTAGCTACATGTGGATAAAAGAGAAGATTCTCAGAAGCCTCTTTATTTATATAATTTCCAGAAAATAGCTTTACGCATGTAACTTTTTTCCCCTACTGAAAGCATAAATCAAGCGAGGGATCTCAAGTCTTCTCAAAAGAAAAGCACTAGCATTGGGCTCAGAGGTCGGACTTCTTACTAGATTCTGCTACTTACTAGCACTGCAATATTGGGCCAATTAGTTAAACTTTTGATACCTCAGATAATTCATATGCAAAAGAAAGAGAACATTAACACCTAATACTCAGTGTTATAATGAGGATCAAGTGAGTTGATACAGTTAAAGCATCTAGACCAGTACCTGTCATGTGGTAAGTTTCCATTATCTGTTATTACTAGGAAATAACTTCACCCTACATCATTGTAGCATGTATTACAGCTTAACAAATGAAGGCAAAATATTAATACTGAATCAGAGCTCCCGAGGTACATAATCAAGGCATTCTTATTGTGCCTACATCACGTCAAAAACAACTCGCAAAATTTAATGCTAACATTATATAGAATAAAAAGAGGAAAACAAAACACCTCAGTGTTTTATGGAACTTGACTAAATGACTCCCCACGACCCAATTAAAGAAAATGAACAGTTATGTGCATGTTCTTTTATTCCTCCAAAATTAGAATATCTTTATTATCTTTGCTGATTATAAACATAATAAAAGCTCGTTGTAAAATAATTTAACAATACAAAAGTGTATAAAGAAGTACATAAAAGGGGCTTCCCTGGTGGCGCTACTGGTTGAGAGTCCGCCTGCCGATGCAGGGGACACGGGTTCGTGCCCCGGTCCGGGAAGATCCCACATGCTGCAGAGCAGCTGAGCCCGTGAGCCATGGCCGCTGAGCCTGCGCATCCAGAGCCTGTGCTCCGCAACGGGAAAGGCCACAACAGTGAGAGGCCCGCGTACCGCAAAAAAAAAAAAAAAAAAAAAAAAGTATTCTGTGTCAAACTAAGTGTATATCTGCATACACACACACACACAGCATTCTAAACATATTTTTGTAGCCTATTCCCTATTTTTCTTTCTTTTTTATTAATTGTATATCATTAACATCTTTCTGTGTCAATGTAAATGGGTCTCCCTCATTCTTTTTAATGGCCATATATTCATTAAATAAATGACCAGTATTGTATTGACAGACATTTAGGACATTACCCAGCTGTTTGTTGTTATAAGCTATGCCATAAACATCATTTCACTTAGGTTTTTGGGTGCATTTTCAATTAATTCCTTGGGATAGATTCTAATACTAGACTTGATGGATCAAAGGGCATGCACGTTTAAAATGTTAAGAGACGAGCCAAATTGACTTCCAGAAAATTGGACCAATTTGCACCCCTAGAAACAGTGTATGGAAGGCTCCATTTTCCCACTTTTGATCACATTGGATATTCTCATTATTATCCATTTTGCAAATCTGATTATTAGGTAATCTATTTTAATGGATCACCCACATTTTTTCTTTTATGAAATGCCTAATAAATCCTCTGTTCCTTCATCAGAATATTAACCCCAAAGAACACAGACTGAATGTATTAATTTCTCTGGATGTGTTTATTTTAGTAATTAATTCTAATTCCTTCCTTCCATAAACACATGCATTTTAGGGAGTTTTTGCATTTTCTACTTAGTATTCCTAAAACTTTGCTCAAACATTGTGCTGTCTTTTTCCCTCCTGCAACACCATCCCTTAAGTTTCTCATTCTGTCAAGATAATGATACCTTTGACAATGGCAAAGGAATCTGAAGAACAGAGCATTTGCATCTCAGATAAAATATTGCTAATATAAAAGAACTGTTACCTCCTTTCTTTAACAGTCTTGGGGTGTGTGAGGCCAGGATATTGCTAAGGAAATTCTCGTTGAGTCTAATATTTAGAGAATATTCCCGTTTCTATTTGTAATGAGGTACACAAACACAAGTTATGTTAGGATACAAGCTTAAAGGTTAGCAGTGTTTTAAAAACAGTTGTCAGACTCATGTGAAACAGCTGGTGAAATGTGGATTTTTTCCTGAATAGTTCTAACATTAGTACTGCACAAATATTAGGAAATATTATCTTTTTATCCAAGATATGCTCTCTATAGAAGCAAAATAATAATAGATGATCTTTCATTAAGACGTACATTTTTAATTCCTCTGTATTTGATTCTTGAATTTGAGTGTAAGGTACTCCTTAAAGATGGAAAATTTGAATTGTATTAGTGACTCTATTAGTTATTGACTTTGGGCTTAGGCTAGTTACTAGTTACACACACTCTCTCCATCTCTAAACTCTCATCTCCATAATGAGAGAATTACACTGTATATTATTGAAGGCCTACCCAATTTTACCATGTTAACATATCATGGTACCGTATTAACATGATGGTTTTAGAGGATGTATAGTGTTCAGGAATACAACTGAATGTAATGTAGACTGAAAATAAAAAGCTTGAACTAGAACAGAACAACTATATCTTTATACCTAGCGTAAGCTTTTCTAACATTTGAAATCTTTAAAATCGTAATCAAAAATCTTTTTGTTAAAGGGATTGGAGTAGAGAGAGGAAGGTTTTCGTGTTCTTTTTTTGAACTGCCCTGAACAGCTTTATCTTTTTCTAAGTATGCACATATATTACTTATTTTTAAATGTCAACTGAGATGATCTAGATGGTAAAATTATAGGGTTTTTTTGGTTTTGTTCTTTATACATTTCTATATTCAAAAAAACTAATAAAATACTTAAATCTCTTTACAGAGAGATTTATATACATAAAAAGAGCAGGAACATTCACTGGAGTGGTGTGGTGCCGAGACTTCTAGAATGAAATCCAAGAACCTGGGATTCTCATGTCTCCTCCACTCACCCTGTGACCTCAGGAGGAGCCCGTAGCTGCCTTTTTCTTTAACTCGGGAACATCTTTGTTAAGCACCTCTACTATGATGAACCTTTAAAGCTGTATATTCTTGTGGGGATTTTCAGAGAACAAATTGCTGCAATAGTATGATAAACCACCAGTTTACATTGTAGCAACTACTTTTTACTAAATCCTTGATCACAGATGGCATTATTTTATCCATTTATTTTTTTGCAGTCTGATAGGTGAAAAATATTTCTTACTTTATTAGGTGTTTATTTGATTCTGAGTAATGCTGAGGTTGAACACCTTTTTCCTAAGTTTATGGGCCATCTCTCCTTTTGTGTGTCTCTGTGTGTGTGTGATTCTCATGATTATATCCTTTGCCCCTAATCCAAATACCTGAGAACAAGAGAAGGAGGAAATTACAAGAGCCCTATCTCTGAGGTCAAGGAAGGATCTCTTCCCCAAGACTTGAAGGATGAGTAGAGATGACAGCTGTGTAGAAGATGAGAAGAGCTGTAATCTCTCAGATCAAAGTCCACCTTTATATCGTCTGATTTGTGAGGCTGGGACTATAACCCTGAAAACACCATTTTTATTTTGCCAGCTGCCTGCCTGCTAGGTTTTGCCAGTGGGAAAACTGGAAGGAAACTGGAAGACAGGAGTTGGGGAGATAGGATTTGAGCCTTCCTATGTACTTGCTATTACTGTCAGTATCTCCCCAGTGAAATCCCTTCACTCCAGCAGCCACAGTTGGTTTCAATCTCCAGCTGTTTTGTGGCATTCCAAGAACCAGCTTTATCATGACTCCTCAGAGATACCAGGAGCACCCTGAACATGCCCCCTTCTCAGAGTGCGCCCTTCTCTGCTCACCCCTGAACCGACTCCTGGTATACCAGTGCTAGTGGGGTAGCATCCCTCCTCACAGATCTGAGTTCATGGGTTTCCCCCTACAAAATCCTAAGTTCTGTGAACTGAGCTCAGTTCAACCCTCTTCCCTTGGTTTTCCCCAAGAAGCTGCTTATAATCTCTGTTTTGCCATTTGACATCTATTTAACCCATTATATTAAATTCTTTCTGTGGAAATACCTAGTGTGATTTTTGTCTTCCTTGCTGGACCCTGAGGAACTTCTGTGGGGAAAGATGAGGTTCATCTTTTACCTACTGAGGTTGAGGGGCTGCAAGGAAACTGTATTTTGCGACCAGTAGGCCGCTGGAAACACTGGACTGTAATTCAAAAATATGTTAAGACTAGAAATATCAGAATGATCTACCTCTGCTTCCTTATCCACATAAAACTGGGCTTGGTATAAACAATCACTTCTAGCTTTGGCTTTTCTGACATGTAGAAATGTGTTGATGCTTTTGTTATAAAAATAGTTTTTGCTGTAAGAGTGCCTGAACAGCTGACTTTTGGATGTCTTAAATCATGGAGCAATAGGAAAGTGTAAAAATTCAGAGAAAAATCTAAGCTTCATGCTATCAATTAAGCCAAAAATTTAATGTGATAACCTGTCCTCTAAAGTTTTTAGAGTGGTGATAAAAGTGAAAATGTCCCATTATTTTGAGTGGTATGAGTAAAATCGGAGTGAAAGCGCTAAATGCTATCATATCCCACAACTAAAGAACTTGGAGTGGGTGAGCAATTGCCCATTATCACTCCATGAGAGGCTAGCTTCTTTCTTCCACTAGTTTTCACAAAATGAAATCTGAATACTACTGGAGCATTTTAGACATTAGGCTAAAGCCTTCTTAGATCCTGAGAATGGAAGACCAAGAGGAAGGTTGAAAAAACAAAACACTACAAAAACCATATCATAACTATTATTAAGTCATCAAAAACTTTTCAATATGCTTGAGACCTGTATTCCCCTTAAGTTGCCAACCAATTGAAGTGGCCATCTTAGTTAATAAGCTGATATGAGATGGCACTTTTGAAAAAGATACTGCTTCTGGGAAAGACCTCTGTGTACCTTTGTAAGGTAATAAGTTCGAGGGAAACCTAGCTGAGACACTCCAATGATTTCAAGGCGGTTTAAATGTAATAAAATGGGCATGAAATGCTCTTCATAAGTGCTCTTAAGTCAGGCTTACTCAGTCTGATATTTAGAGGTTTAAAGTAGAAGAGCCTTTTTCAAATACAACAAAACATGAGGCAGGATCAAGAATGGCTTATATAAAACCAGTCTGAGCACTGCTTGAAAGTTTGTAATGTGCTACAATAATGAAGGAGCACACTCTACAGTTATAACGGTTTTTTTCCATTTCTTATTTGTTTGACTCTTTGTGCTTTCAGTCTCCTCCATTGTTTCATAGTCATTTGTTGGGCAGGGAATATTTCAAGTATTTTATTTTGTTTTGAGAAAAAGTCTGTCGGTTTTTCTTTGAGACTCTGAATTCATATGTTGTTTTCCATTGGTTCTGTTTCTTAGTGTGTGATTAGTGCTATTACACATGAGAATAAAAATGTTGAGCTATAGGCAGTATCTATAAATCAGATTTGAAGTGGTTTGACCTTAAACTCTGAGATGCTCTAAGATGTTTTCATTTTATGTATTTTTGATCTTTTTAGTCTGGATTTTTAAATTTAATATTATGAGCTTCTTCCATTTTCCTATTTTTTCTTTAAATTTTACAGGCAAAGTGAACGAACAGAAACTGTAGGAATAACATCCTTGTTTTAAGTATGAAGTGAGTCCATATCTGGTGATATGTGGGCTTATGGACTCCTGAACTATTTCTTCATATCTAATCTTCAGTATGTAATCACTGTTTTGCATTTTAATCCTTGACCCAGAAGGAATGTTTTTAAAGGGGCTCCCTTACTCATTTAAAAATATGCAATTAGGGGCTTCCCTGGTTGCACAGTGGTTGAGAGTCTGCCTGCTGATGCAGGGGACACGGGTTCGTGCGTCGGTCCGGGAAGATCCCACATGCCGCAGAGCGGCTGGGCCCGTGAGCCATGGCCGCTGAGCCTGCGCGGAGCCTGTGCTCTGCAACGGGAGAGGCCACAACAGTGAGAGGCCCGCGTACCGCAAAATAAATAAAAAATAATCTTAAAACAATTAATTTGTGACCACCTAGAGGGGTGGGATAGGGAGGGTGGGAGGGAGGCACAAGAGGGTGGAGATATGGGTATATATGTATACGTATAGCTGATTCACTTTGTTATACGGCAGCAACTAATACAACAATGTAAAGCAATTATACTCCAATAAAGATGTTAAAAAAAAAAAAGACTTTTGTTTAGTTACAGTAATGATTCCCCAATGGGAAGCAACAGAAATATGTGTAAACTAATTCTTTAGCCATAAGGTTTTTGTCTCATACAATTCCAGACACAATTTTTAAATTCTCATTCTTTTATTTGCTTTATCTGTTATATTTTTATTCAAGTACTCTGATTCCCATTTTCCACTCATTTTCGTAATGGCTGGCTAACTTTCTCTACTTGAAAATTCTTCTAGGGGTATTATTTCCTTTATTAACTCAATTCTTAAAGATGGAGCTGCTCTAACAAAGTGTTTATGACTAAAGGGGTTTGCACACTCAAGGCAAGTTTTAAAGATACCCTCTAGCGAAGGCTCCTTCATTTGCCTTTGGGTTTAAGAAATGCAAGCATAAAATACAGTAGTCTCTGGGATGGAAGTAAGTCTTCTGTTAACCCCAAATTTACAGATCTACTGGCAAAGGTCTAGTCTTAGGAGGATGATCTGGTAGACCCTCATCCTGTGTAGACTTCTTTTCAGTATCTCGGACCTCTAATCAATTCTCAAGTTTCATATGAGGAACACAGTCATTACTTGTCACCAATTGTATTTCTTGAACTAGAATTTTTTTGTAGTGATTTTACTCTGATCATTTAGAGAGAGTCTATAATTTTCTAACCTTTGAAGTAGAGACCTGCATTCCAGTTGTTTTATGATATGACTAAGTGGGACATTGGAGACCCTCACGGGTTCTTAGTTTTCTTACCTGTTTTCTAGACTGAGAAAATTAATGTATACTGCTCACCTTGTTAATGTAAATCTAATGAATTTTCTGAGTCACGATATTGGAAAGAGCCAAATATATACTCAGTCATTCAGAGGAAAAAGGAAGCTTTCTAGTTCCTGAGCCATGAATTTCCCATTAACATTTTAATTCTTTAATCCACAGAGGAAGCCACGGCTGGGTAATTACATAATAGAAAGTTTACCTATAAATCTTCTGAAAAATACATTGCATATATAATAAAGGTATAGTCATATTTTAAAAGTAAAATGAGAACTTATTTTATATATAGCATCCTGTAGCAACATGAGACTTCTAAAAAGAACAATTATATTTATTACTCCCTTATTAATTTTACAGTGGACCTCTGGGTTAAAATAGTCAGATATGGTCAGTAGGACCATCTTAGAAAAACAAAAGGGTAGAGCTTATGTTTTCATCATTGCTATTTCAGGAACCACCAGGATTTCAAAGGCTTATTGTTTAAATCCACTTGCTTTTGTTTCCACAAAATAACGAACATATGTATGAAAACCACTATTTCTCTTTTGCCACTGTGTCCTGAATATAAATGATTATAAGATTGCTTTCTCTTATTTCTTAGATGTTGGCTTATGCTTTTAGAATTAAGAAGGTACTGACATATGAAAATGAAGGAAATACTCTTGGAAACTCCCTTAGAGAATGAAGTTTACTGAAATAACAAAATATAATAGAGAATAAAGATTCTGGTAAAAACTGGTGTAGTTGGCCTTGCTATTAAGAGGAAATCTTAATAGCTAATTGCTATTAAGAGGAAATCTTATTCATATTTCTCAGCTCACAGCATGTAAAAAATTAAGAGTTAAAAGAAGAACTCAGAAGGAAAAAAAGGTTAAACAATGTATCTTGATTAAACATTCCCTTTCCCTGTAAAACTTGTAAATTAGTCACGGGAACCTCCCAGGTATATCATACACTCATTCTGAAAGCACACAGTGAGTTTCACTAGAGCTTCCAAAGGGTTTTTATATCTCATTTAAATTTCCTTTACCTACATCTTTCCCCCCATCATTTCTTTTTCTCTCATATGCTCAGCTTGCAATAAAATCATCATAATAAATTGATAAAGTAAATGAACAACTATAACACTGACAGAATACAGTAAACATCTGACAGAATAAAAATAATATCTATTGTAGTTTCAGTTTAGAGTCTCTGCATTTATTTTGACCCTCTTGCTGCTCAGAGTGTGGTCCTTGGACCATCAAGCTCGCATCACCTGGGCGCATGGTGGAAATGTAAAATCTTAGGCTCCATCAGACCTACTACATTGAAATCTGCATTCTAACTGAATCTTCAGGTGTTTCATATGCCCATTAAAATTTGAAACAACCCTGCGCAGTCTACCCAGAAAACGATATCAAAACTGCTCGTCCTTATGTGAGCGTAAGACAGAAACTACAGACAATATTTTTTAAATAATTTTATTTCATCAGGTTTTAATGTTTAAATTCAATAAAACAACCTTTTAATTATCGCTAAAATGATGCTAGGTAATATAGCCCATTGGGCTGAATCATTCAATTTTAATTAAAAACATTTTCCACTTCCAGATGCTGTCCAAATTCCTGTTTTCTGTTATATATCGGCCACCAGAGTGGCGCTATTGAACTGTCTCACTTATGTTACTCACTCCACTGTGGCAGAGGCTGGAGAATTCGGGGTCTTTTCATCTTCCCACCTCTCCATTGATAAACAATGACTGTTTTAGATGATCTCCAATTCTCACTTTCCTTTACATTTCTCTACCAGTCCAGTCTCTTCTTTATCAGAGCTCTTGGCCTCCATCCAGTCTCTACTCCTCTCACTGAGCTTCCTAAAATGGGATTTCCTAAAGTATGTTTACAGGAAGACCTGTTCTATACTATGTTAATGAAAATCACTTCCCCACAGTGTTCTGGGCGGGGTGGGGGGGCAGATGTGCTTAGGAAATGCTTGATAAAGCACAGAGGATTCCTTACCAGCAGATGGGCCACACTTTGAATAGGGTGCACACTAAAGGCAGTATAGTCCTCAATCTGGGAAAGGTTAGCGATTTAAAAAAAACCCACAAATCCCAAACTAATCCTTGACCCCAGCTTTCATAGGCTTATGGTTCTTTGGTAATCATCAATGGGCTAAATGTATAAAGTATTTCCAAACTTTATTTGACCAGAGACCCTTTTCTTCACATGGCATCTATAGAGACAGGGGCTCTGTAACTATATTTTTAAAATTGCAAGTAGAAAAGCCTGCTTTCCTTGTGTTCTTCTAGTTAGGAACTCAACACAGCTTCCTAGTCTCTATCACATCAAGTTCAAATTTCTGTTGTTTTTCCTTCAGGACTTACCCTATCTGGTTCTGCCCTATTGTCCTACTTACCCCAAATGATGTCCCCAGCTTACAAAACTCATAGTTAGCTGTCAGGTAGCCTTCTCCCGCTCCTTCCCCCCATATCTACATAAACAATACAGAACCCCACCCATGCCTTTGCTCACCAGGTTCTCTCTCCCTTTCAAAAGGCCACTCAAATCTGAAGCGTAATATTTAAGGCCTATGTAAGTTTCAGACTTTTCGGTCTTAGACTGAGTTCCCCAAAGGTAAACCCAGAAAAGAGGATTTGTGTGAAAGTGATTTATTAGCAAGGTCCATGAAAAGGTAGGCAGCGGAAGAGGAAAGTTGGGCCAGGATGAGAAGGGGCCAAGCAAGGCTGTCATAGGAGTGAAGTCCCATGGGGGTCACTTGGGCGCAGCCTCACAGGGGAGCTCTGGGGACAGTGTCATAACACCTCCAAACTGTTTCATCCACGACACAGGTGTCAGGGTCCCCAAAGTCTGTGCCTGGTTAAGGGGAGGGGTCAAAGTTCACAGACATTTCCAGCTTCCTTCTGACAAAGACACCTGGGTGCTGGCTGCTGGGAATGGAAGCACGTGGAACCCTGAGTGCAACACTGGTAACGTGATGGGGATCAACAGAGCACACAGACGGCATCAGCTCTAGTTTCCCTGCACCCTTCCCTAGCAGTGTAGCTCTCTGTTTATTGCACCTCACAAAACGTGTCTCTAGCATTACTTAGTTTCATACTTACTTGCTCTTATTTTCATATATATCTTTTCTCTAAGTTCAGTTCAGTAAGCTCTTCCCAAGCAATGTTCATGTATGAGAATTCTCGTGTAACTTGTACACTCCCAAGCAAACTCATTCATTTATTTAGGAAAAATATTACCAAAAAATAAGGAAGCTTTGCTTATCAAGAATGTGAGTATCATACCGATGTGACTCCACCCCTTAATGTCTGATAGGAGAAGTAACGTGGAAGCTGGGTTCCACTTGGATCAAGGTTGAAGGAAAGATTATTTTTTTAGCATTGAGTAGTAATTGAACTGGACTGACATTATGAAATGAGTTTATTTCTCTTAATGTTTTGCTCATGATAAAATAGAATCTCTTGTTCTGGGTTAGGTAAATCAACTAGATTATGAGATAGGTCGATGTGAGGTGAGCTGACAATGCAATTTGGAACGAGAAGATCTGAGTCAGTGGGTACACATCACCACTTACTTTATAATCCCTGATGGATTTAAAACATTTAGGACTTTATTTTCTTTTCTTTAACATTTGGTTGATGGTAATAATAACTTTTCTCTATCTTTGATTTGAGGGTTAAATGAGATAATAATGTATAATAGGACTTCATAAAGCACTGTGTCCATTTTAGCAATCATAGTAGGTATGTTATGCAAATAAATAGAATAGTTGTACCTTTTACTGAAGAGCAAACAATGTTAGAGTCCAATCAAATTTTTTTCAGAAGCCAGAAAGCACTTATTAAACTCATAATTCTAAGTTGATTTCCATTTGTGTAAGATTTTTATAACTAGAGAATATTTAACATATAACAGCTGAGTGAAAGATGGGTTGCTGCTTAAAAGCTCAGAGTTGGTAATCTAGCAGTTGTTTCAGGCTGCATGTTTCAAATTGTATTGCCTTCCCATATCATTTCTTGTTTTATCATTAGGGTAGCTTTTAGCATGAGAGGCTCAAAATTGCCAATTAATTAAAATCGTTGCTCAGTTGCCTTCAGCTGTGCATATAAGCCTGACCAAGCTCTGCAGCTGGGTGAGTGCAACCCTTGAATATCAATCTCATCTCATAATTGGTTGCACGATGTTATGACTCTCAACTATGCGGTCCAAATGATCCAAAGGCCAGAAAGCCTCTGTTTCCCTCTACTTTGGGGGCATATAGATTTATACCACATTTAATCCCTAGGAGCGCAAATGAATATTTGGGACAAGTATTGTAGACTTTGATTTGCTCTGTTTCATATTGGGAACATCCTTCTCCTCTGGCTGCTTCAGAGAGGACAGCAAAATAATACTGCCGGCAATCCAGCCTTACTGTCTCGCTGCCAAGAGAAAGGAATGCAGCAAAGGGCTCTGAGCAGTTCCTGGGCGCCATGCACAAGTGCTGCAGCCTCTTGGCAGTGGGCTGTAATTCCATGGCAGGCATCAGTGCTGTCCCCTCTCAAGGAAAGCCAGCATTCTTACGCTTTATGAGTGGAAATGAGGCTTCCCCAGTATCCTGAACTTTCTGCCTCTTACGTGGTTGCTTTCAACTTTGGGCCCAGTGAATCTGATAATAATAGTTACTTTTTGGTGAGCATTTACCTCATGCCAGAAACAGTGTCATGCTATTTGTTTTTTTCTCCTTTGATTCTACATTAATTCTAGAATTAGGTGCAATTTTGATCCCACTTATAGTTATGGAAAATGAGGTTTAGTGATCACAATAATTTCTCATCTTCAGCCAGTTCTCCCTGGAGCAGAACCAGAGAGAATTCTGGGGCAAGTTGTTTATTAAGAAAGTGGGAGGGGCTTCCCTGGTGGTGCAGTGGTTGAGAGTCCGCCTGCCGATGCAGGGGACACGGGTTCGCGCCCCGGTCCGGGAAGATCCCACATGCCGCGGAGCGGCTGGGCCCGTGAGCCATGGCCACTGAGCCTGTGCGTCCAGAGCCTGTGCTCCACAACAGGAGAGGCCACAACAGTGAGAGGCCCGAAGAAAGTGGGAGAAGCAGGGCCGGGAAGAGAAGGAAGCAGAGTAAGGAAGAAACTTTGCAAAGTCTCCGAGTGTGTCTTTCTTTAGCTTATTAGCACTGGTGAGCTCTGGAGTGTGAGTTAGCCTGGAGGTTACCCAGATCTGAAGCTGGGGAACTCAGGTCTTTATACTCCCTCACTGAGCAGTCCTTTGTGGAGGCTCATTCTGGGGGGATGTAAATTTCGAGGTGCATTTAACTCTGTGCCAGCAGACACAGCCAGCTTCTGAACACCTGCGGTTGGGGGAGGTTGGGGGATTGGGGATGGATGATGCAGTTGCTGGTAATTGGGAGAGGAAGTTCAATAAAGGAGGGCTACAGTGGCCAACATTATCTTACGCAGTGACATAGCTAAAATGCAGTGAAGCTGAGATCTCAACCAAGCTCTCTCGCGGATGCTACAATTTAGGAATTTTCCCTGCTATCCTGAATGTTAGACAAAAGAGGTCTGATGTGTGGGCAATCAGAGTAATGGAGGCTTTGCATAGTGTGTCCCAGGAGGAGTTGTTCACAAAAGTTAACCATAAATACCCTAAAGCAGGGAAGATTAGAGAAAGAAAAGAAAGTGGTTATGAATTCTTTTGTTGGGCCATCAAGCCCTTGGAAGCAGGCATTTTGAACTAGGTTGTTTCCAAGTGCAGAGAGAGAACCAGTGGTGTAAATTACAGGGAAACAGATTGGAGCTTGATATAAGGAAGACTTGCAGGGTAATAAGACTTTTCTAGTAATGGAATCAGCTGTTTCTACAAGGAAAAATTGGCCATACGTCACAGTTTCAAACAGTCCAGAATATCATCTGTCCAAGAGGTCCCATTCCATGGGAGCTGGACTAAGAGATTGACTTCTAAACTCCTCTGATTTTCTAAAATGAGGACTTCTGTTTGGAGGAGCCATTTGTCTTGTTACCTTGTCATTTCCAGGCATAAAAGTCACGGTGATATTACAAGTACACACCTTTGTTTTAATGCAGAAATTAAGTGTGCCAACTTCCATTTGAAATATGAAATTTAAAAAGAGTCAATTGCCCTGCCTACCCCTCATGACCTTTCCCTTCACATCTGTTACTTTGTGATAAGCAAATGATGTACAAATGTCCTTTAAATTGCTTCAGATAAATCTGAACTTCATGAAATGGAAGCTAGGTGATTATAAAATAGAGTTTAAAGAGAACTGAACATCACCACAGAGAACATGGCTACAAAATTGAGTCAAAACAACTCAAAATAACAAATCCGGTACAGACAAGTTCAATAATTAATAATCCCACTTAAGAGGAAACTGTGTGCAGGCTAGCCACAAATATTTTTACCTATGCTTTTAAGTTTTTCAAAGACTGACACGGAAGGTCTTAAATTATTCAAACTCTATGTATTTATTTTAAAAACATTGAAAATCCTGAGAAACACACCTTTGTTCCAAAAAGAGGTTTTCTTTCCCTTTTCAAATAAAGTGTCACATCTAAATAGTCAATTAACATGAACACTAAAGGTAGTTAACCAACTCATCAGAATTAGTTCATATCTTTTAGTGCTCCTGCAGGATAAGCAGAGGCAAGTAGAGAGCTGAACAATTAACTGTGATTTTCGTTAACAGCATCTGTAGGTTCAAAGCTTCTGTGTTTTCCTTAATGAAAATGATTATTAACATTTTCTCAGTGATGGGCTTGACTCTAGTCGGAGACATTTGTTTCCTTAATCTCTCCGCCTTTCACTGTTTCATTCTCTCTGCCCCTTTCTCTCTGTTCTTACCTTGCTTTCTAAGTTACTTAAGGAAGAGAAATCCTCCAACAAAAGGGTATCTAATTTTCTTTTCCTTGGCCACAAACATGGGTACATGGGTCAGACGAGGCAGTTAGCGCAACTAGAAGTACCTGAGAGTTGTTTTTTTTTTTTTTTTTTCTCATAGGAATATGTACCTTTGAGCAAATCCCCATTTGATAAATGGCAGGCTTGTTCATTGCAGGATTTTTCTCTTCCAAGAAATTGGAAGACTAGACTCCCTACTTTTTGTAAAGCGTGTTATACCTAACTTATTTTTTCATTTGGCATTATGTTTTTCCGATTTATCCATGTTAACAGATACATCTGTAATTAATTTGTTTTGACTGATGTGAAATATTCCCTTGTGTGAATATATCACAATGTATCTGTCCATTTCCAAGGCAATGAAACTTGAGCTTATTTTTAATTTTCTGCTTTTATTGACAAAGCTGCAAAGAACTTTCTTGTGTATGTCTTCTCGTGCACAGGTTGGTTTCCTCAATAGACTTAGGACATGACTTCCTCCATCTGTACTAGATGGTCCCATATTGATCTCTAGTGTGGCTGCACTGATTTACACTTTAACCCTTGACGTGCAGTAGGGAATAGTGTGTGTGCGCACTGTCCTTTGTGAGTTTCTCCTATAATGTGTATTAGGCAAGGAGATAACACGGAAGGATGGACTTCAAAAGGCAAGACAGATGGCTAAAACTCTCTTATGGGTAATTGTGTGAGTGGTGGAATTAAGTATACAGTCATCCCTCAGTATCCTCCGGAGATTGGTTCCAGGACCCCCTCGGATACCAAAATCAGCAGATGCTTAAGTCCCTTATATAAAATGATGTAGTATTTGCATATAACCTGTTCACACCCTCTTGTATACTTTAAATCATCTCTAGATTACTTATAATACCTAATACAATGTACACGCTATGTGTACATTGCTGGCACATGGCAAATTCAAGTTTTGCTTTTTGGAAACTTCTGGTTTTTTGTGTTTTTTTTCTTAATATTTTTGATCTGTGGTTCTTTGAATCCAAAGATGTGAAACCTATGGATATGGAGGGCTAACTATATAACCTAACCGTAAAGATAATTTTGAACATCCATGTTGGTAGGCGTAAAACACAGCAGAAGCCATGAAACTTAGGACAATTCCACAGAGACTGGTAAATAGTGAGCTGAAATCTTCATGTTGGTCTTTGAGAAGTTGTATTAGCCTCTTCCTGAAAGTATTTCTGGTTTTTCTATACAGGTCTATGGCTTATTTATTAATACTTTTACATCTTTTAATATCTTTCTGTGTCAATCAGGCCCTTGCCTAATTTCTTCTACCAAGGTCTTAATTTCATAAGCTCTGTCAAGACCATGGTATTGTAGAACTTTATACTGAGTGGTCAGAATCAACAACACTTTTTCAATTTAACAGATACTTATTGAGCACCTACTAAGTGCTACTTTTCTGGGTCTTGAAGATTTGGCAGTGAGGAAGACAGAGATGCTCTTTGCACATACAGAGCTTGCAGTTTAGCGGGGGGAAAAGATAGTCAAAAAGAGAACACAATAATTTCAGGTAGTATTAAGAGTGTGAAGAAATTAAAATAGTGATATGAGAGTGTCTGGGGCTGGTCGACAACATATTCCATGTACCAATGACATGCGTTACTTCTTATCAGTTTTGTAGGGTGCGTAAGGTACCAGGGAATGAAGGCTTTATCTTTTGAACTTGATTTGAGATGACCTAACAGTATTATTCATATGAAGGCTTTGGGATTATCATTTGATCATACCATGATAACTGTTATCACAGTAATTTTATATTTATTATATAAGAGATGATCAGTGTAGACATTAAAAAAAAGCAATTTATAACCCAGCAGAAGAGATCACATATCATATTCATATCAAAATTTAGTTTTGCATCCTTTAGAGTGTCAGAGCATACCTTCTTAGATTTCACATAAAAACCTCTTACACTTGCCTCACCTTCATTTTAATGTGACTAAAATACATAGATGATATGTCTATAGGGCAAAAATTGGACAATTAAGAATACATTATGTAATATTTCAGAACAATACAGACATAAGGCATGCCTCTCCTACTTTTCCTAAATAATTTTGCATATTTTAGTTAGAACTCGAGAAGACAGTATAGAAAAAACACGTGGGTCCATGTGTTAAAGAGAAGATGTAGGGAAGGTAGTGGTGATGGCTGGATTCTCTTCCGTTCTTAATACTGATAGAAAAACACAGGCTCAAGATAAGTAACCTGAACACAAAGTAGTACTTGCTGGCTATCTGGTGGGAGTTGCATTTCCTGAAAACTAGAAGAGTTCAGAAAAAGAACCCACATCACTCTGGGGTTGTCAAGAGAGAATGGCACGAGGAGGTGTGATTTAGGCTTTATTAAGACTGTAAACTTGGCTCGGTGCGGCATTATAATTCTCTATAATTTTAATTCATTTACTCTCTTCTTGCCCCAGATTCTATTCTGAATTAACTGGACTTTCATCTGGCATTTGCTTATTAGGCCTAATTTCTTGCCTAGAATGGCCCTCGATTGCTCTCTCCTGGTCTCTCCCTAGCAGTCTGGTTACTCCTGTGGTGGTGGGCAAGTCTGGAATTCCTCTGCATCCCAAATCATGCTGCCAGGCTTGTGCTAAAATGATTTCTCCCTTCCCTTCTATTACTTGCCACAGTGACAATCAGTGTGTAGCAAAGGAGTCACACAAAGACAAACAAAATCGTAGTGATTTTCTCTAGCTCAGAAAAGAATCCGTTGGCCGCAATCATCTTTCAGAGTTCCATTCTCAACAGTCACCTTGACAAGGTTTCTTCAATTTCATTTTATTTTGTTTTAACATAAAGTAGGAACAAAATAAAGGGACCAATAAGTTTTACCACATTCACAATTAAGAAGCTCAGCTTAAGAGTAAGAAGGTGAGTTTGGAAATCAATCTAGAAAAAATGAAAAGAAAAGATGTATTAGGGTTCCATATAAAAGAAAAGAATGAATGAGATTGTGAGAATAGAATATATAGAATTCTAAATAATGGCAACTGAAAAATATAGGACCTGATGTAGTAGCATCTAAGATCGTTCTAAAAGAACTTTGAACACATTTCAGTATTAGATTGTTTTAGGAATTCGCTTTTCAAAAAAAAAATGATTCTCATACATTTATTCAATATATCTATGAAGTCTGGGCAATACAGTCATCACTGCAAAACTGGCATAAAGAGCTGGATTTCTGCCTTCGAACAGTTTGTGGTCTAGAATGGAGACAGACATTCAGACAAACTGACAGTGGAATGTGATCGTTAACTGAGGCAGCCCTGAGGCGGGGGAAGCCTCACCTTAGGAAGCAGGCTCTACTTACGTCTTCTCTGGGTGATAACATCCTGTCACTAGGGTGGCTTTAGAAACTTTGGGCATTAAAAAATTGTTTTTACATTATAACTTACATTTAGAGCTAGGTTCATTAATCCTCAAAACTTTTAATTTACCTTTTCTACAAAAAAAAAAAAAAAAGGGATCCAGTTACTTTTCTTTTTCTTCACCCTCCTTAATTCCTCTGCTCCTTTTTAAGCTGCCTTCCACCCAATTTTGATTTCTCTTCTTAGACTCAAACCTCTCACGCCTTCCTCCTGGCTTTGTGTTCTAGGCAGCGTGGGGGCAGAGTGCAGACCACGTTTTCTGTTTTGCTTCCCTTCTCTACGCAGATCTAGTGCCCAGCGCGAAGCCGACTGGGACACGACTTGTCAGCAAAATGCCGGAAGTTTCTAAAGACACCCCAGAGACGGAGTTATTGCAACAACACTATCTTCCTATGGATTTCAGAAGGAAATCAAGGGAACTGATTAAACAGCAGCTCTAGTTTTCCTGCGGAATCACCTCTCTGAGAATCAGTGGGAAGTAAATGAGAGGAAAGAAACCTGCAGGGAAAGTTGTTCTTGATTAGACATCACTCCCAATGACCACTTGAAGGGCAGCCCAGGGCTCAGCGGTGGTACCTTGTGACACAGAGCATGGGAACCGTGTGAACTGGCCCTGAAGGAATTACCAGTTAAAGGAACTGGATTGGGATTCTGTGTTAGCCAGGTCAGGAAGCCTTATGATTTGTTCACAGGTCAATATTTTGGAAGGGGAATAGAGACTCATCATTTGGGAGAATACTGCTTTCCAAGCAGGAGCCCCTGGAAGTGTACTGACGATATATATATTTTTAAATTATTTACTTTCTAATTGTTTTCAGTACAAAATTTCTATATATATGAATATTTTTGTAACATATAAACAATGCAGAAATTTACAAAGTACAATGTTAAATTCCCCCTTTATTATTCCCCTCAAAAATAACCTCTATCAACTCATATATATACATATATATATATATATATAAATACCTGTTTTTCATTACTCCATATATGCCATCCATGTCCAATGGATTTTAAAAGTATATAGACATGAGATGATACACATTTGTATTGCTAGATTTGTGTTGCTTTGTAATTTTATTTTAAGTTTTCACTTAACATTCTTTGTTTAGATCACCGATTTAGAATTCGATATTTAACTTTACTAGTACAATGTATGATAATTCATACTGAATAAATTCAAAGCAGAGTTATGTGGGCTAAATTCCCCCTTTTTTTTTTTTTTTTTTTTTTTCCGTTGCGGAGCACAGGCTCCGGACGCGCAGGCTCAGCGGCCATGGCTCACGGGCCCAGCCGCTCCGCGGCATGTGGGATCTTCCCGGACCGAGGCACGAACCTGTGTCCCCTGCATCAGCAGGCGGACTCTCAACCACTGCGCCACCAAGAAAGCCCCTAAATTCTCATTTTGCTGGGAGTGTTTTCAAAATGCAATTGGGTCTCAAATGGGTAATTCGTTTGGTGTTTACTATTTGAAATAACTTAAAATATGAACAGGGGATGATTAATCGTGGCATTTGATACAGAGCAAGTACTTAATAAATACTTATTCAGTTGTATTCAATTAATTTCCCTTAGTTTGCTGTTACAAATGAAAAGTAGAGTTCTCTCAGTTAATCTATCTATATATTGCAAGATGTCTTTCAAGGAACTGAGTCTGTCTCAGTTTATCCATCAGCCTACAAATATTTAATTGACTGCTTACTGTGGTCAGTCGACAAAACTCACCCACTATGATGAGTTTTTTCTTTACCAGGAGCTTTGGAGGTGGGGAGTCATTCTCAAATCAATAATAAGATCAATAATCATAAACTGTTACCTTTGTAGAGTACTTTGCTGTTTTCAAGGCACTTTCACATGCTCATCCCATTTAATACTCATAACTTTGGGAGATGGATATCAACCCCATTTTACAGAGAAAGAAAGTGAGCCTCTGATAGTAATTGATCAGCCCAAGCCACTGAGGACAGAAAAGTGAAAAAGCTGAGACTCAAACTTCCTTACTTCAAATTCAAACCTCCTCTGGTATTTTTGTTTGTTTGTTTTGTACAAAAGTTCCTGCGCTTGTAGGACAAACCCATTTAACACAACTAATTCACACCTAAAGAGCTATTTATATAGAGTGGGAAAGAGGAGGACTGTTGGTATACAAATAACAAATTAGTACATTCTGAGGATATATGCAAATACACTAAATCAACAGTACCTTCTACCCCACCGGTTCTCAATATGTGGTCCCTTGACCAGCATGAGCATGCCCTAGAAACTTGCTAGAAAGCAAGGCTCCGCCCTAGACCTACTAAATTAAGATCTTCTGGGGACCCAGTAATCTGGTTTTAATAAACCCTCCAGGCACAAGGCACATTAAAACTTGAGAACCATAGTTCTATCCTGTAAACTGGCAGAAGATAAATAGCTTGCTATTCAAATCTGAACACCTGTATGTCTGAACCTTCCTGCTGAAACATATCCTATTGAGGTCAAAAGATATACCTTCTACAGAGATCAAAAGGCAACTTTCTCACTTGAAATATAAGCAGCTGCTCTTTGTGGGTCCGGGTCAGGGCTTACTGCTTCCAGGTAGAGCGGTAAGATTTCACTTCCCTTCATGTATTCTCTATGTTTCTTGTTATTGTGTAAAACTAATTTTCAGAATCCTCCTCAATATATTTCTCTATTAATTCCCAATTCCCACATAGGAATATGAAATAATTTCGTGCTTTTCACAAATTTATTAAACTCTGTATGCTAAAAAAAATAGACAAAAAACAAACAGAATATAAATAGAATTTCCCAAATCTTAAGTACACAATTGGACGATAACGATAACAAGCAACATAGTTATGTTTTGGTGACTGTTGTGGGTTGTTTGTGTCCCCCCAGATTCATATGTTGAAACTCTACCCCACAATATAATGATACTAGAAGGTAGGACCTTTGGAAGTTAATTAGGATTAGGTAAGGTGTCCTTATGTGTGCGATGTGTCCTTATAAAAGCCACAAGAGAGCTTACTTTCTCTCTCTGGGCTCTGCCACATGAGGATACAAGATGTTGACAGTCTGCAACCTGAAAGAGGGTCCTCACCAGAACCTGTGCTGACCCCTTGATCTTGGACTTCCAGCATCCAGAACTGTGAGAAATAAGTTTCTGTTGTTTACAGGTCACCTAGTCCATGGTAATTTGTTACAGCAGCCCCAAGAGATTAAGACAGTGACTGACTAATAAGCACATATTAAAGACAAGTAGGGGAGGAGGTTGAAAAACAAAAGGATCAGAACCAGTGGTTACTGTACAGAAACTTGTCTCACTTCTTATTATTATTTGAGCTAGGCTTGAACGTGGTTGTCACTGCAACAGAGACCTGAGATTCTACTTATGTCATCCTTGTTTGGCTTAGCATCTACCTCACAGGCTAGGGATTCTTGGGTACTGTATCATCAGCCTCCTGTGAAAAACAATGGGAGGGAAAAGAGTTCAGTGATAGCTGTTTCTGTTAAGTTAGAGGAGTTTCAACTTACTGTATGTGAAGATTGTCATCCAAAGAAAATAGTAATTGTTGAGTGAATTCATGAACAAATGTATAAGAAGCAGATTCTGAGTACCATGCATATTTCTTCTATGGAAACGAGCCAGCTAATTCTGTGTGCTCTGTAAAAACTTTGATGTATTTTTTTAAAAAATTAATAAACTTTAATTTTTAAAGACGATTTAGGTTCATAGCAAAGTTGAGTGGAAAGTACAGAGAGTTACCGTATACTTCCTGTTCCCATACATACACAAACTGCCCCGCTATTGATCTCGACCACAGTGTGACAATCACTGAGCCTACAGGATCCATAGCTTACATTAAGGTTCACTCTTGGTGTACATTCTGTGAGTCTGGACAAATGTATAATGATATGGAACCATCACGGTCATATCATATAGAACAGTTTACTGCCCTAAAACTCCACTGTGCTCTGCCTATTCACCCCTCCCTACAGCCCCCCCACCTCGCAACCCCTGGCAACCACTGATGTTTTTATTGTCTTTATAGTGTTACCTTTTCAAGAATGTCACATGGTTGGAATCATTTGAGGAAATAATTTGAGGAAATTCTCAGTCAGTATTGCTCCAAATATCACTTCTGTTCCTTTCTTTCTGGTATTCCTATTACATGTATGTTATGCCTTTTGGTGTAGTTGTCCCACAATTCTTAAATATTCTGTCCTGTTCGTTTCAGAGTTTTTTCTCTTTGATTTTTACTTTGGGGAGTTTCTATTGTTATATCCTCAAGCTCAGAGCTTCTTCCCTCAGTCATGTCTAGATTGCTAATGAGCCCATCAAAGGCATTCTTTATTTCTGTTACTGCATTTTTCATTTCTAGCATTTCTTGTTGATTCTTAGAATTCCCATCTCTTTGCTTACATTATCATCTGTTCTTCAATGTCGTCTGCTTTTTCCATTAAAGCCCTTAGCTTATTAAGCATAGTTTAAAAAATTCTTAGTATGATAATTTCAACATTCCTATCATGTCTGACTCTGATTCTGACGCTTGTTTAGTCTCTTCAAACCGTATTATTGCTTTTTATTGTGCCTTGTAATTTTTTGTTGAAAGGTGGACATGATGTACTGGATAAAAGGCACTGCAGTAAATAGGCCATTAATAATGTGACGGTGAGGTGTAGGGAGAGAGGAAGTATTCTATAGTCACATGATTAGGTCTCAGTCTTTTAGTGAGCCTGTGCCCCTGGACTATGAACTGTACCAGTGCCTCTCAGTCCCTCCCCACCCCTCCCTTAGATGGGAGTGAATAGCTAGAGAGGGCTAGATTTGGGTAATTCCCTTCACCCACATGAAAGGCTTGACAGAGCAGGAATTGGGTATTTCTCTTCCTCCAGTTAGGTTGGGCTCTGAAAGGAACCCCAATAGTTAACACTTTGGTAAAATAGTTTCTCCTGAGGGCAGGCCTCCTTAAGAAGAACAGAATGCTCTGCTGTATTTCAAAGTGGTTTCTTTTCTACTTCACCAGCTGGATGCAGAAGATTTTTCTCAGATATTCAGTAATTCATTTCAGGTTTTCCTACTCTGGCATCAGTTCCTATAGAAATTTCTGCTCTAGTGAGTTGTTAATCTCTGTATCCTCCTGTCTGTTTCTCCAATCTGGGGGGCAGTAGTTTGTCCTGTGACCTCAGTTCCCAGATGGATCTAAAAAGTGTTGATTTTTCAGTTTGTTCACCTCCTTACTTGTTGTTAGAACGAAGTGGTGACTTCTAACTCATTACATGCCTGACCAGAAAGCCTGTGCTTTCTTTTCAGATGAATAAAATACAAGCTAACATTGAATTGTTTGCTTTTCCTTTACATTGAACAGTATTCTACTAAGAGAGCAGGTGACATAAAGCTGTATATCTGAGTAAAATTATAACAATGGAAAATCTGTGCCATATAACATAGCATAATATAATCATGTTGCTACTTGGAAAAAGATTAATCACTAATTGCAGTACAATTTAATTAAAAAGAAAGTGGGAACTAGATGAAAAAAATTAGGGATGTTCAGTAAGCTAGTGATCAAAGCTCAACATTAAATTAAAATGTTTTCTATGAAAATCTGAATCTGCTTATGCAGATTATCCCACTGAATTATTCCACCATCTGCAGAATTTGTGCCTTTTTGTTTGACTTATTTATTATAAGTAGCTTATCAGCAATAGCACCCACTATTAACATAAATAAGAGATTTTTAGATGATGATAGGAAAGTCATACCCTGTTAGAAAAATTAAGGAAACCAGCACTATGTTTTCATGCCATGTATTACAGTATCAATGAGAATGTGCCCTTAAGAAATCCAGCTGTATTCCAAAGAGAAAAAAAATTATTAATTGTATCAGAGAGAATGTTCAGACTTGAAGGTGCTCTTTGTTGATCTAGTTATAATTTTAATGCAGTATGTACGTAAAGATGGAAGCCTGTTTAATGAACAGTCTGTACTGTGGTCAGACATACTATTATTGAGAAAATTTTTAAATCATATTTATACTTAAAACCTAGTACAAGTATGCCTTTTAAGATCTAGTATTCACAATATGATGCCTATATTGTGTATCAGTGGATACACTAGTCTTCAGCTTTTATTAAATTATAATGAATTATTCAAGGAAGATATGGGCAAGCTTTCATAAATGGAGTACCTACTGTTGATCCCTGTGATCTATGTCTCTTCAGTTTGAGGAAATAACATGAGTGCACAAGAGGCATCAAGAAGATTTTTATCTAGGTATCTGTTTGTCTTAGCCATCTATTTAGCTAGTCAGCTAGTTATCTAACATCTATCTTTGCATCTACATTTGAGATATCAAAGTGAAATTTACTCTTTGAGATTCCAAATTTCCTTCTACCAGGATTGAACCTGGAAGTTCACACTTTAATGTAAGTTACCTTTGGTGAAGTGAATATTGGGATCCATATCGGGGAAAAGTCCAAAGGAATAACCAGAATTTCACGTGAAGTCATAGAAAACTAGAGGACAGGAGAGAAGACTACCGCATGTAGAAACATTGCAGAAAAGAATCTGCAGTACGACGATAATGAAATTTTCTAAATTTGCATTTTATTCAGGTTCCTGAGCGAAGCAAGTCCTTTCTTGGGAACACCAAAATTTCCTCCATGTGCTGCCTTTAGTGCGACCCCTATTTATGGCTGCTATCTCTTCTAGATCAACAAGAAGGATTATGGACTGTAGTTTTCAAAAGGAAAATAATGGTTTTTAAATGGCTGACTGTTGCAGCTATTGCTGGAAGGGAAGCTAGAGTCTATTTGATTGTTGGAGAATGGAGACTCTTGTCACCCTTCAACGGAAGGCCCAGAGGCCATCTTAGAGAGATCAAGTAATGTGCTTTGGGAAGCTCTGCTATGAGCCTCTGCTACATTAATGAGTCCGAGGTTTCTGGAGGAGATCTAAATTCGCAATAGCTCTGGTAGGCCCCCGTAATCAGAAGTGGGGAGATTAGGAAGTTTGTGTGAGACTTATGACTGCTGTTACATATTGTGTCAATAAATGTGTTTCATTGGTAGCAGCAAATGGAAATGGCTTCACATAAGGAAGTCTTGTAGAATAGTCATTAAACATGGACATAAAATCTTGTGCTGTAGAGATCAGTTCAGGAGAGTTCATCATATCAGAAGAATGGGAAACAACAAAACTTAAACAGGATGGGGGAAACAATACCTCATGAATTCTTAGAGTTTGTTGACCTTTCCAAAGTTCAAATAGAGTAGAGAACAAATCAAATTATTGTTTTTTAATTGAATTTTTTAAAAATTGAATTTGAAATGATACAGTTACCCTGTCTACCAGTGAACATCACCAAGTAAGCATTTTAAAGTCTCCCCCACAACTGTCCTCCTTTCTAGGTCAGAGTCTCCCAAAGAGCCAAAAATGCTGCAGAGCTCTTCATTGAGCTTTGAAACAACTGAAGAGCGTCTGAGTCTGAGTCTGAGTCTGAGGAGCCTTTCTGAGCCATGGGGAACACGCACGGACTGTTGGTAATGAGAGATGCAAACACCACATGCTGCAGAGGCTTGGGGTTTGTCACATATGCAACGGTGGAGGAGGTGCATGCAGCCACACATGCAAAGTCACACATGGTGGGTGGAAGAGTTATGGAACCAATGAGGGCTGTCACAAAAGAAGATTCTCAAAGACCTGGTGCCAAATTAACTGTGAAAAAGGTTTTGTTGGTGCATTAAAGAAGACGCTAAAGAACATCACCTGCGAGGTTTTTTTTTTCATTGTAGTTGATTTACAATGTTGTGTTAGTTTCAGGTGTACAGCAAAGGGATTCAGATAGATATATATAATCTTTTTCAGATTCTTTTCCCTTATAGATTATTACAAAATATTGGATATAGTTCCCTGTGCTATACAGTAGGTCCTTGTTGGTTATCTATTTTATGTATAGTAGTGTGTATTTGTTAATCCCAAATTGCTAATTTATCCCTCCCTACTTCCCCTTCGGTAACCATGAGTTTGTTTTCTATGTTTGTGTGTCTGTTTTTGTTTTGTAAATAAGTTCATTTGGGGCTTCCCTGGTGGCACAGTGGTTGAGAGTCCGCCTGCCAATGCAGGGGACATGGGTTCGTGCCCCAGTCCGGGAAGATCCCACATGCCACAGAGTGGCTAGGCCCGTGAGCCATGGCTGCTGAGCCTGCGCATCCGGAGCCTGTGCTCCACAACGGGAGAGGCCACAACAGTGAGAGGCCCACATACCACAAAAAAAAAAAAAAAAAAGTTCATTTGTATTTTTTTTTTTAGATTCCACATATAAGCAATATCATATATTTGTCTTTCTCTATCTGATTTACTTCACTTCGCATAATAATCTCTAGTTCCACCCATGTTTCTGCAAATGGCACTATTTCATTCTTTTTTATGGCTGAGTAATATTCCATTGCGTATATATACCACATCTTCTTTATCCATTCATCTGTTGATGGACATTTTGGTTGCTTCCATGTCTTGGCTATTGTGAATAGCACTGCAGTGAACATTGGCATGCATGTATCTTTTCAAATTAGAGTTTTCTCCAGATATACGCCCAGGAATGGGATTGCAGGATCATATGGTAGTTCTCTTTTTAGTTTTTTAAGGAACTTCTATACTGTTCTCCATAGTGGCTGTACCAATTTACATTCCCACCAACAGTGTAGGAGGGTTCCTTTTTCTCCATACCCTCTCCGATATTTATTACTTGTAGACTTGGTGTGAAGTAATACCTTCTTGTAGTTTTGATTTGCATTTCTCTAATAATTAGTGATGTTGAGCGTTTTTTCACGTGCCTGTTGTCAATCTGTGTGTCTCCTTTGGAGAAATGTCTATTTACATCTTCTGCCCATTTTTCTATTGGGTTGTTTGTTTTTTTGATATTGAGCTGTATGAGCTGTTTGTATATTTTGGAAATTAATCCTTTGTCATTCCCACTGTTTGCAAATATTTTCTTCCAGTCACAGGTTGTCTTTTCATTTTGTTTATGGTTTCCTTTGCTGTGCAAAATATTTTAGTAGTGGAAATAAAAACAAAAATAAACAAATGAGATTCTTTTGAACAGTATGAGAAAATGGAAGTGATTGAAATCTTAACTGAGGCAGTGGCAAGAAGAGAGGCTACAACAAAGACCTACTGTATAGCACAGGGGACTCTGCTCAATATTATGTAACAACCTAATTGGGAAAAGAACTTAAAAAAGAATAGATACATGTGTATGTATAACTGAATCACTTTACAGTACACCTGAAACTAACACAACGTTAATCAACTATTCTCCAATGTAAAATAAAAAGTCAAAAAAATAAAATAAAATACAGAAAAGACCATACAGTGTCATACAGATGACACTTTTTTTTACTAATAAAATTCTGTAAGAGTAGAAACATTTCCAAATATCTTTTTCAAAATGCTGTGTCCATTGCAGGATTTACTTTTTTCTTTTTTTTTTTTTTTGTGGTACGCGGGCCTCTCACTGTTGTGGCCTCTCCCGTTGTGGAGCACAGGCTCCAGACGCGCTGGCTCAACGGCCATGGCTCATCGGCTCAGCCACTCCGCAAGCATGTGGGATCTTCCCGGACCGGGGCACGAATCCGTGTTCCCTGCATCGGCAGGCGGACTCTCAACCACTGCACCACCAGGGAAGCCCCAGAATTTACTTTTGAAAAGTAATTACTCGTACACGTTGGAACACCCAACTTCAAATCCAACAGATTACATGTGTTTATGTTTTTAAAAAATCTTGGGAGGACACTATGGGCAGTCATTGTAATCACACTAAGTTTGGCAAATTTTACATATTTAAAAGAAATATATTCTATCTTTATGTTCAACAATTATTTTAAGAACTTTGTCATGAACTAACAAGCAAAACTTTGAGAGCCAAAGACTTTCTTGATTATTCCTACCTCATTTAAAAAAATAGAGAGAGAGAGGCTTTGCTTTGGTAAGGTTTTTTCTTTTGCGGTACGCGGGCCTCTCACTGTTGTGGCCTCTCCTGTTGTGGAGCCCAGGCTCCGGACGTGCAGGCTCAGCGGCCATGGCTCACGGGCCCAGCCGCCCTGCGGCATGTGGGATCTTCCCGTACCGGGGCACGAACCCGCGTTCCCTGCATTGGCAGGCGGACTCTCCACCACTACGCCACCAGGGAAGCCCATAACTTTTGATGACCATGAATCCATAGACAAGACTGTCATTTGGAAATACCATACCATGAATGGCCACAGCTGAAGTGGCAACAGACGGCTAGTGCTTCATCCAGCCAAAGAGGTTGAAATGGTTCTGGAAACTTTGGTGGTGATCATGGAGGTGGTTATGGTGGAAATGACAACTTTGGTCATGGAGGAAACTTTACATCAGTGGCTTTGGTGACAGATAGATATGGTGGCAGTGGGGATGGTTATAATGGATTTAGTAATGATGGAAGCAGTTTTGGAGGTGGCAGAAGCTACAATGACTTTGCAGTTGCACTAATCAGTCTTCAAATTTTGGACCCATGAAAGGAAGAAACTTTGGAGGCGGAAGTTCTGGCCTCTATGGTGGTAGAGACCAATACTTTGCCAAACCATGAAACCAAGGTGGCTCTGGCAGTTTCAGCAGCAGCGGTAACTATGGCAGTGTCAGAAGGTTTTATTTACTGCCAGGAAACAAAGCTTAGCAGGGAGAGGAGAGCCAGAGAAGTGGCAGGAGAGCCACATGTTACAACAGAGTTGGGAACTCAGCCAAGCACAGTGGTGGCCGGGCCTGGCTGCTACAAAGAAGACACGTTTTAGACAATACATGTGTATGGGTGAAAAAACTCGAGGATTGTATCTGTGACTCATTGTGTACAGGTTATTTTAGTTTCTGTTCTGTGGAAAGTGTAAAGCATTCCAACAAAAGGTTTAATGTAGTTCTTAATTTTTTTTTATTTTGCACCCACATTGTTGATTGCTAAATGTAATAGTCTGATCATGACACTGAATAAATGTCTTAAAAAATGATGCCATTCAATTTTTTTTTAAATTCCAAATGTTTGGTCATTAAACCCAAACTAGCGTTCCTTTGATTCCTGAACTCTCCAGGAGGATTGTGAAGAAGGGCACGTGTCTGCTGACCAGAGGGTAGAAAATTTGGATCATCAGGATGATTTGGACTGCTGTTCATATATGGTCATATCAGACACAGTACCACCCACAGAAAGAGGTTTGTAAGCAGACTGTGTCAGCAATACTATTCTTGGATGCAAAGGATTATAAGCTTAGCACAAAGTAAATAGTTTTGCTTACATCTATGGAAGGCTGGACAAAGGCTGAAGACAGTACGGGCAAAGAGCTAAATTAACACCTCAGTGCAAAACAAGAGGGTTCTGTATGTTGAAGGATAAAAGGGGATTTTGGATCTCTATACTTGAGTTCTTCCAGAAATCAAGAACCACATTATGTTTGTCCATACACTGCTAATGTATGCATCCACACTTGCTAACATAAACAGCATCAGGTGACCTGTACACAGAAAATAAAATGCACCTTTGGGGTCTTTTTTTTGTTTTTTTTTAATCTTTATTGGAGTATAATTGCTTTGCATTGTTGTGTTAGTTACTGCTTATGATAAAGTGAATCAGCTATATATATACATATATCCCCATATCCCCTCCCTTTTGCAGCTCCCTCCCACCCTCCCTATCCCACCCCGCTAGGTGGTCGCAAAGCTCCGAGCTGATCTCCCTGAAAATGTACCTTTGGTTTTAAAGTGGACTCTACAAATGTATAAAAACATGCAATTTTCAAGAACAGTGCATAAGAAAACTGACTTCTTTTCTTCTCTGATTTAGATTGTAAAACATTACTTTAATATTTAAATAATGGCTATTTCAACTGTAGTAATGAAATAGTACTCTTTTGTCTTCCTCTAATTTTCCAGACATATCAAATGGCAATTTTATTGCTTAATTTTGAACATCCTGAAGTTCTTAAGAACCAATTGGAAGAACCTTACTTGAGTCTGGGTGAGGAAGTCTCTCATTTTCAGAATTCAGTGACCCAAACAGGCTGTGGGAATGTTATTTTATTAGCTTAACACCTCAGAGATGTGTTTCTCTGAGAACATGATTTTGAAGATTTAGCAAAACTTTCCAGTGAATTTCACCAAATGAGAAATTACACATTAACACGTAGGTGAAACGTAATACTTGAGAATAATAATCTTTCTGTAAATAGTACGTTAAATCTCTCACATCAGAATTGCTGTTATGAACTCTGAGGTGTATTAGCTCTTTTTGGCATCTGATGCACTGGAATAAATTACATAGTAATTTTACTATGTAAATTTACTATGTAAATTACTATGTAATTTCCTATATAACTAAAAGAGTTAATAGTCTTCCTAGTCAGCTAATTATAAACACCTCAAATATGTTTATTCATCTATATACATTGATATTAAAGTGTGCTAGTTTTCTAAAAAATAGTTTCTTATAATGAAGACTTTTTTTAATCTGTAAGAAAATAAGTTTCTTGAGTAGATCATTCATTGGACAAGCAAAAGCTGAAAGAAAACAAAACATTAAACTTACATGGAAAAACAAATGAACTATAAATGGATTCCTGGAAATGCCTTAATAATCTGACTGAAGCAACATAGGAAATATGTTTTAGTTTCCCAACTGGGACTGGATTTTATGTTCCTTATCAAAGTAAACTTTCAAAGATTAAACAAAATAAATATTTTCAGCGCTACTATTTACTGAAAGGTTTTCGCTGTATAGAGTGACAACACTGGATATTAAAGTGGACAAGAGACTTTCTACCGCTGTTGTATTCCAGAATCTCACTCCTTTCTAGTCCTGTTACATAGACTGACCTGTTATCCTACAGATACGGAGGTCTGTCTCACACATGAAAAATCATTTAATCATACTTTAATATTGTATATTCTTTCTTTGGAAAATGTTTAAGTGAAATAAGAATATGTATCTGTTGCTCCTAGATTTGGAGCTAATATTATATCTCTGTACTCTGCAAGTAAATTCATATGTTTTTGGAGGAAATAGCTTAGAATAGTGGGAGGACAGGTAAAGGAGCATATTGCTTGTCTGCTTGCGCCGAATGGTAGTCTCAGGTCTTAAATCTTTCATTCATAGTGCTACAAACTGACTGTCATGGTCCATTCACGATATCTACTCTAAAGTGTAGCTAAGGAGTAAAGGAATGATTTCACTCTCAAAATTTCTCAAGATGAGGATTTTAAAAGACAGGCAAGGTAATCTGAGAAAATTAAGGATGCTTTGGATATAAAAATACATTTTGCTCTGATTTTCTTTATCAGATGGGAGCACGTTACAAATAATGCCCAACACTTTCTTCCAACCTTCTGACCTAGAGGCAAATACACACTGAAGGAAGGATTAGCCTATGAATTTTAAAGAGATCCTCTTTAGAGCATTCTGTAATGGGAAAATTTGGCTCAATGTTATAGCACATCAACTACGTCCTTTGAAATTAGCTCTTATTGCAAAAGTACTTTTTAGTTTTCTTTAGTATAAATACAATATTTGTCTTTCTAGGAAATAATATCTTAATCACCAGTCGTAAAATTTTGAATTATTATATGCTGCTGGCCCTTTATTATGAGAAATAATATTTATGAGTTTATGGAGTTAAGATATATTACATATACATATTATAACTTAAATCTCTCTATAATTACATTTCAATCAAAAATTAAAATACCATACATTTACTTTTCTTCCTAGAATAACTGAAACAAGGAATCATAAATGACTTCAAATTTAGAGATGAAAGGAATAGGTCCCATTTAAAATTTTTGTTTTACTTGAAAAGTCTTAATTATCCTCATTGATAGTAATGACTAGGTCATAATGACTTTGAACCATTAAAAAAAAAGACTACCATAAAAATAATGACTGTTGTATCCCTGATTTCATAATTTAAAATCTTAAGACCTTAAACATTTGAAGAGTATCTTCACACTTTACCAAAATGAAGTAAACTGTTTTCCAATTTCTCTATTATCAGAAATATAATGACAAATCTCAGAGCATTAAACATATGTAAGACAGGCACTTTGGTTTTAGCTATTTGAAATATTTAACTTTAATATTTCAGAAGGAAGGTTGGGGCTTGAAATCAGAACTGATTATGAGTCCCCTAAATATTGCCAACTACCTCTGAAATTCAGCCTATTCATTTATGAAATAGGATACACTTTACTTAACTCTTAGGGCTATAGGATATACTTTACTTATCTCTTGTGACAATTAAAAGGAAGATATATGGAAAAACAACATGTAAGGTATAAGTGCTATGAAATAATATTATGGTAGTTTTCAAGTCATCTGTAGGTTTGAGTGGCCTTTGGAGACTTTAGAAAAAATAACATATCAGTTCCCCAAGCATTAAATTTCTGACTGTAAATTTCCAGTGTGTCTGGAAATAAAGCCATCTATATTTTTTAAAACTCGACAGAGGATTCCAACATCCAACCCAAACTTCTGTATTTTTGTTATTGCTATCATTATTGTTTTTGTTATTCTCATAAAGCTGAGGTATTTTACTATCTTCCCAAAGTCTTTTTTTTTAAACTCCACCACAGGCAGAGAAAATGAGAGTTCCAGATCTCCTAAAACACTTGCTCTGCACACCATCCTTATCAAAATCAAGACAGAGATTTGTTGATGTTCTATCAACTTTTATGATGTGGTCTTTTCAGAATGAAAGTTCACTCCAGTATAATGACAATGAAGCAAAATTCAAATGTTCAAAATTCCAAGAGAATCTTAACATCAACATTGCTTCAAATGTTGTCAATTAAGGTTTTTTTGGGGGGATGGAGTAGGACATTATAGTGGATAAATATTTTCAGTGCTAAATAAGAAAGGTAAATGAGATACAATCCCCATTATGAAGAAATGGAGTCTTTTGGGGGAGGTGGACAAATAAACAGATCATTATAAGTTGCTGTTATAAGTGCTATAAACTAGAAAAGCATAGCTCGTTATTGTTGGACATAAGAATGCCTGCTAATTTTTGTTGATATTGAGGTGATCAGAACAAACTCTTAGGGGGAGGTAGTTTTGAAACTTTATTCTTAAATGAATAAAGTTTAATTATTTGAAACAGAGCTGTCCAGATGAAAGGGGTAGAGAGAGAACAAAAGCAGTCCAACAGGAGAGAACTGTAATTGGAAAGTCATGGAGGAGGAAAAAGAAAACGACCTTGGTGATTTGGGGGTGGAGAGAATTTTAATATAACTTGAGTATAATGTGAAGAGGGAAGAATGTAGGGCAAGACTGAGAAGGGTCTTATATGGCATGCTAAGTAACTTGGGCTCATTCCCGGAAGCTGTAATAATCCATTGAATGATTTAAAGATATGTGTGTCTTATTTATGCTGAAAAGGAACACATCCATTAATCGAGTTCTTTCATCATTAATCATGCTGAGAGAAGTTGCTGAATTTAATAAAGGTCATTTAATGGCAGGGAAAAAGTGATACTTTGGGGAGAAAAAAGACCATGGCTCATACAAATTTCCTATATAACATTGTCATTTTGCAGTTGGCAAATAATGGAGCACTTCTACTCCCAGATGCACATGTAACTGCAATTAATGCAAGTAGGTCATCAATGTAAGATAAGAAGAAATATCTTATTCTCTTTCCCTTAACTATCTATCCAAAATGCAAACAGATCTCTTAGTTGCTGAATTTAGAGTTGCTCTTTCTCTATTTGAAACAACTGGCAATACAGTATAAGGTTTATTATTCCCTACCTTAAAAACAACCAAAACCAACCAAACAAACAAAAAACCTTTGGGACTAACAAAATAAACTAGAAATCAACTGACATCTTTGGTTCTATTGCAAGAAAACTCAATATGTAGTTGAACTTTGAGTTTAAAAATTAATAAATGTCTTAATCAATGTACTGCAAAACAATACTGGACTAAAACAGTGGCTGGTAATTTTCATATTCAATTTCATATGTTTAAATGTTCCTAATATGTTTATTAATATCAGCATTTAGTTTCTTATCCCCTAGAGTGTCAGAGCATACCTTCTTAGAATTCACATAAAAATCTCTTATACTTGCCTCACCTCTATTTTAATGTGACTAAAATGCATAAGTGATATGTCTATAGGGCAAAAATTGGACCATTAAGAATATATATGTAATATTTATTTATTAATATTTCAGAACAATACAGACTCATAAGACACACCTCTCATACTTTTCCTAAATAAATTATTTTGCATATTCTAGATATAAAAAACAACCAGAGTTAGAACTCAAGAAGACAGTATAAAAACAAAACATGTGGGTCATTGTGTTAAAGAGCAGAAGTAGTGGAGGTAGTGGTGATGGTTTTTTCGTTCTTAATACTGATAGAAAAACACAGGTTCAAGATAAGGTATAAAGATAATCTTTAATAGAAAGGAAATGATATATGTAACTTCCAAATTGTCAGAGAAAAGGAAGAATTAAGAAATTGGATTCTATAGCTGACGACAGAAAATTGAGTAAAAGGAAACAGAAAAACCACATAAAATATACACAGCAGAACTAATATAAAAAATGGGCCAAATGTCAGTTATCATAATAAATATTAATGGATTAAACTCTAATATGAAATTGCCAACATAAGATTTTATTAAGAAGTATAAATTGCTATGGGTTGTTAAGAGAGACACACCAAAATTAAAGTGGCAAGAAAAGTTGAAAAATAAGGATAAGCAAGAAGATATAAAAGGCAAAGAAAATCTTTTTTAAAAAATCATGGATGGCTATTGACAAAAGAATAACAGAAACATTAAAATTCAAAGCAAAAAGCAACGATCCATCTTTATATTCCTTGTCCTGGCAAATTACACTTTCTATGTCCAATTGGCCATGCCTTAAACATTGGAGTTGTCCTTGATTCCTCTTCCTCACTATTCACATGAAACTGATCATAAAGTTCCAAGAATTCTACTTTCTGAACGCCTCTAGAATTAGTCTACTTCTGTCCACCTCCATTGTCCCCATGTAATCTAGACCATTGCCACCTTTCATTCTGGACTATTAAATAGTTTGTAACTTATGTCATTATGTGTATTCTTGGTTACTTTCCATCCATTTTCTTTGCTGTAACCTGGGAACGCTTTCTAAAACTTAGATTTAATTATGTTACTTCCATTCTTAATGCTTGTCAATGATTTCCCATTGTCATTTGGATAGAGTCTGATATCAAGCTCCCTTTCAAAACTTTCAAGACTCAGATCTGACTCCTGTGTACCTTTTGTAGTAAGGATTATAAGTCTATTTTGATACACTGAGAGCTCTGTGAGCTTAAATCCCTGGCATCTGAAATATTCCCAGAACATACTCAATGTTAGAAGTCAACACTAGAAAACCGTAGTGGGATCTCATCCAGAAGAAGGAAACTTGAACATCTAAAAACTTCATAATGTTTAAAGATGTGTCAAAACTCCATTCCTCCTTACTCTGATACTGTCATTCATCCCCTCAGTTGGCAGAATGCTTGGTATGTACTGGACCATGAGTAAATATATAATAAATGAGTAAATGCATATGGTAAGTGCTAAAAGCTTCATGGAAGCCTGGAGCCTTTATGGAGCTCATTACACTGAGTTCAAGGACAGACACACTCCACAAAATTCACAGAATCAAAGTCTACTAGATCAATCAATGCTAGAAAAAATTAAATTTCTTCTATCAATTTCCTTAATTGTATATAACAGAATATAGCAGTAGGTTAGCATATCTGTGAAATTGTGAAATCTAATAATCATATAGACTGTCGTATTAAAGAGTACTTCACTGAAGAAAATGCACAGATAAATTTTTGTGATCCTCTCCAGAAAAATTCTGCATCCTAACTGTGGGAAGTTTGCATTTTGAGTGATGTCCATATCCGAGAACAGGTTGTAGATAGTACTGATAGATTTCCCCTTACGATGATTTTTCAACTTGAAGTGGTTAATCAAATGTTATGTAATGACTGGGGTAATTGGTTCCCATATAATGTGACTTTTGGGAGTGTGCTGGATATTTTCTGTTTGTTGTTCCAGATCTATTCTCCACTCTATTCTGTGCCCCAAAGTTTGAACTTTATAACCCTCATGAGTTTGGGTCCTTCTGGCCCAGGATGAGGGGAGGAAAGAGAGAAATGTCAGGGAAGTTATTCTGCTAGCTCCTTCCTTGCTTGTCCTCAATTTGTCAGTGATCTTATTCTCCTGTAGGGCACAGTTTCTGTTAGGCGTCCCTTCCTACGTTATAACTACAGCTATAGCTCTTGCCAGGTTATGTTAACTGCCCCCCCCCACACTTGTACTTACAGGGTTAAAGGTGGGTAAGCCTCCCTGATTGCTATCTCTGGGTGCTGCATTACTTCTTGTTGGTTTTCCTGTAGACCTCAGATCTTTGCAAATAGTTTCTTTATTAAAATCTCCATGATAACCTCCTTTGAGTTTGTATTAAATTGAGGACTATTAACTTGAGAGAAATACCTCAAAGTATCATAAAGTAATTTGTACCTCTCTATTTTGTCTCAGTGAATTCATGCTACAAGCAACCATAGCCCCAAACCATTTTTGCTTCTAGGAACTAAGCTTAATATTTTCCACTGAGATTTGCTAGAGTAAAATTTTGCTGTTCATGTAAGTTGCTTATAAAAGGATTTAACTTTAAGTCCTTTTGAATGTCTTTATAGCTTCCTTGGAGTTCTGAAAAAGATCCTTGGAGGATTTTCTTGGCTTTCCATTTGTTTGTATCAAAATAAAAATCAGAGAAATAACCCCTATTTGCTCAGCCATGGGGCAGTCAGGGCACATTTCAACATGTCTGTGATCAGCTGCAGAATCAGAAAGAGTATCTCTGACATGCCCTCTCTGCCTCAACTGCCATAAAAACTGTTTTTTCATTCTATTTATCCTAAAACTCAGGGGCAGCAATACTGAGAGACAGTGCAAGAGCAATAATACCTTTAAACTTTTTCTAGGACGGTTAGAGATTCAGATTATCATTAGCACACAGCAATGTATTGGCATTAGATGCTTAAAGGGAGTTAGAGGAAGAAAATACTTTCACCAGTTGAGTCGATCATAGAATTCTTCATAAAATAGGAAACATTTGTGTTAAGTCATTAAAGATGTATATATTATGACTATTACTATTATTAATTTTATTGTTTTTTTTATTTATAAGGTAAGAGGCATTATTGAAAGCACAGCTTATAAACAAGGGCATTAGAGTGAGTAAATATAAATAAATATAAGAAGCATTCAGGGGATAAACTTGAGTAAACCAGTTGAAGTAGAGGCTCATTTTAAAAGATTAGTCAAAGATAGTTGAGAAGATAGACTGGAATCAAATTAATAGGTATAGTAATGGAATATTTTTGAGTCAGAGCGTGACAAGAACATTGGTGGCACTGTGGGAGTTTACTCTGAAAGCATCGTGCAAAATGGATTAAGGAGGGCTTCCCTGGTGGCGCAGTGGTTGAGAGTCCGCCTGCTGATGCACAGGACGCGGATTGGTGCACCGGTCCAGGAAGATCCCACAGGCCGCGGAGCGGCTAGGCCCGTGAGCCATGGCCGCTGAGCCTGCGCGTCCGGAGCCTGTGCTCCGCAACGGAAGAGGCCACAACAGTTAGAGGCCCGCGTAAAAAAAAAAAAAAAAAAAAAAAAAGGATTAAGGCAGCAGACTAAGGCTGTTGCAATACTCTGTGTATGAGGTAATGTAGGTCTGAATTGGTCTAGGCGCAGTAAGAGGTTGAATGGGAAGAAAGCATCAAATAAGAAACAGCTTATAAAAGAATTAATAAAATTCAGGCAGATGCAGTTGGTTTTAATTTCAACCCCCTTAATACTTTAGTTAAGCCATGTAGATCTTTCATTACTATGTTAATTTATTTTCAGTATAGATGATTTTACTCTTTCCCAAACTATGTTTTGTGAATGTAATATTCTGGAGCCATTTGCAAATTCCACAAGATATTAGAAAAAAATCAACAAAAATGATTACATAATTTGTTTTGCCTGAAATCTTTCATTTCTTTCAGGAAGGGTATAAGCTAATTACACTGGCCACACAAATATTGATTGTTCAATTGTGTGAATAAAAGCTGCAGTTACTATAGGGCTTGCAAAGAGACAAAAATACATCACTAAACTCAAAGGAGTGACAATGACTTTACCCCCTTTTAACCCTATGATGTACATTAGTCCTTACTGTTAAGAACAAGGCAATAAATAAATAAATACAGAAATAAACAAATAAGCTTATATAATGGTTTTATATAAAGAGATCAAAATTCTTTCTCAAAGAAGTAGCAGGGATGTGTATATTTTGAGGGCAAGAAGCCTATAATTTTTTTTTTTTTTTTGCGGTACGCGGGCCTCTCACCGCTGTGGCCTCTCCCGTTGCGGAGCGCAGGTTCAGCGGCCATGGCTACGGGCCCAGCTGCTCCGCAGCATGTGGGATCCTCCCGGACCGGGGCACGAACCCGCGTCCCCTGCATCGGCAAGCGGACTCCCAACCACTGCGCCACCAGGGAAGCCCAAGAAGCCTATAATTTTGACTTTATTAGTTCCCCAATTACACTGCAATAGTTATTTGTAAATTGTCGTAAAATAATAACTCTTTTATAAACTAGATAAACTAATACCTAGTAAAACCACATTAGATTTGTTTATTTTAAATTTTAATCAAAGATACCTCTGCAAAATCAGTGAAGACCTGGTTGAAACTGTACTAAAACACAGAAACAGACTTCTTATAATATCTAATATTCCAGCTGCAATGCTGAAAGTAAATAAGAAATTTAAAACAAATCAACATATGTGCTAGATTTCTTAGGGTCAGATCTTGTACCTGTGAATACTCTCATTTTCCTAAGAACCCTTCATTTTATAATTGACAGAAGAACAGTTAACACCCAGAGAAAAATAGTTCATTGACATTGGGCTAAGGTCACACCTCAAATTTCAAATTTCAAATTTTTCATCACCCATCAGTACTCAAACCTTCTTGGACAGCTCTGGCAAATCTTGCTGAAGTAACATGACAAACGACCAGGACTGTAGTTTGTGCTTCCTGTATCCTGGAAAGTGCTTCCTCTTTATACAAATGGATTTGGAAGACTTCCCAGATTGTGCTTTTCTGCACTCTAAAGCATGAAGGCTGTATCAGACTGCTGGATGGGATAACAGAGTGTATTCATAGCAAGCTGAATATGTCTTCCCCCTGCCCTTCCCCTCTCTCCTCTCGATGCTTATAAATCATTTTGCAAGATGATTATTAATGAGCATCTATTTTTAAGATAAATCTGGAATTTTACACAGTTGTTGATTTGCTAATGTAAGGCTCAATAGAGGACAAGTGAGATGCCATATTTATTTTAAAAATGAATAGCTTTCTTTATCTTTGTTCTGGGAAATATTTGCAGATAGTATCCCTAAAGTGTAGTTTCTCTATGACAATGTATCTACTAAATGGAAAGAGCCTCTCATGGCATCATATGTCTGGATGACTGAGATATTTTCAAATGATATGTTACTGGATTACTTAAAGCAACGGTTTAAAAAATTGTTTTTACCTTTTAAAATATCTATTTCTAAGTTGTATAATTCTAAGTTATCTTGCACCTTTTTTTTTGTCCTGACAGGAATAATAATTCACCATTTTCTTGTATCATTAAAAGAACATCACTATGAAAGAAACCTAAATGATTGTAGACACATTGTTAGGTATATTCTTTTATTGTGCACTGAAGAGTGACTCTGCATCAGTTGCTATATATTCTAGGAGGGCTCAGTGGTGTGTGTTTGGGGGGGCATGGTAGTGAAAGATATAACCTAGCACTATAATTTGGGGAAAAAGTTAGAGTTTACTCTGTAGAAGATCAGTCCATGTTATTGTAGGACCCCTCACAAAATATCAATAATGGAATCCATCATGGGGGAGTTTGACAGGACCTAGTGATGTTCAAGAATCCCAAGGCACAGTAAAAAGGGCAAGGCTTCAGTTCTGAAGAGGATGGAGAAATTCAAGTAGTGAACCAATGCAGAATATGGGCTGAGTCACCCAAGCCCAAATTCCATCCTAAGCCATGACTTAGAGGCCACTTGGACATGCTCAATCCCAAGTCTGGTTGGCAGTACAGTGGATTTAGGGAAGTTGGGGAACCTAGATCCTGGGATTGGAATAACAGGACTAAAAGTCAAGCCCTAGCCTGTAGTAGGTGTGTTTACTGATGCCCCTTGTGTACATTAGATTTGGCTTAGCCATTGAGGTCTCTTAACAAGATGTAGCTATAAGAAGCTAAAGAAAACAAAGACAGCAGAAAAAAAAAGTTGGAACAACAAACATTAATACCTACTGTGTGATTTAGTGGTTATTATAGTGGCTGGGATCAAAACAACACTTGGAAGACATAATTTCCTTCATTTAGCAATTTTGTTGGGAAATCCAACTTCTAAACAAATCAACCAATCTGAAAGAGGTGAAACATTTCAAATGGTAATCCAATTTTACACATTAAAGGTACATATTTGAGAGACAAATTTTAAAAATTGTGTTTAGAATTTTAATGAGATTATTCTTGCCATTGCCATTTTCAACCTCAAAATCACATGGCTTTGTAAAAGTCTCATGGACTCTCATGCAGTGAACCTGGGAACACATCCTAGCTTTAACCTTCTAGAAGTGTCTGGTTTGGTGAGAATTTTGAAAAATGTCTGGGAAAGAATTCTGAGGTAGATTTGAAAGAATATGAGGGATAGTAAATACATAGGATGGATGATCTAGTCAAAGGGAATATTATTTGTAAAGTTCAAGATATATTTGTGATCCTTTTGTGAGATAGAAGAATATGACATTGGTGATGTTGCACTAGGGGAGTCTTTAATTAACTGTATCAGACCATAATAATTGTCAGTGAGTTTTAAAATCAATGATTATTTTCCAGATTCATTAGGAATATGGTCAAAAATACGAGTTGAACATATGGGATATAGTTTGGTTGCATTCAGTAGTCACCAAGCTTAAATGCCATACTCTGTCTTAGAAGAATATGTTGATAGAGCATTTTATAAGAGCATCTTAATAAAATCATCAATTCATGTCATTTTAAATTCTGAAATGTATCTATACACAAAAATTAACTTGTTAGATTCAAATGACAATGCCAAATAGCTAGACTGTACTGACAACAATTAATAAGATAATTAAAATTTTATCAAAATGACCAAATTTGATTTTTAAAACTTGGCTTCAGCAAGTAATCTGTCATTGAATCTCAATGCCTTGAATTAACTACCCACATAATTTTACAATTAGAATGAAAAATATTCATCTAGCCCTTTTATGTTAAGTAAGAGAAGGAAAACCCAGAGATGTGAGCTTCTGTATGTAGAAAATAACAGAATTAAGACTAGAATGTAGATTCTTAGCCTCAAGCCCTTTCTTCTCCATCAACCACATCATTTCTCTTCTTTCTACCAAAGAGCTCAATGTCCCAGAATGCTATAACTGTTTGCTTTAATCCACTGCTGACATGGGTCAAAGGTGTTTTTCTTGTTTGTCTTCTATCTCATTTCCCACCAGTGCTCATATATGGTCATTATTTCCTCTTATCTTTCCCAAACATAGGCCACTAATCAAAGTAAGTTACCCTCAGTGCCACTATCTGTAGAATGGGGGGCTTTTATAAATACCTTACAATCCCCTAGGTTATCAAAGTGAGATACTTAAGTTGTAAAGATCCTTATATGAAAGGCAAAACAAGAAAAATCTTAATTATTTTTAAACATTTTTATTTTAAAATACACATAACATAAAATTTGCCATTTTAACCATTTTAAGTGTACAATTCAGTACCATTAATTATATTCACAATGTTGTACAACTGTCACTACTAATTCTAAAACCCTTTCATCACCCCAAACAGAAATTCTGTACTTATTAAGCCATAATTTCCCATTCTCCTCTTTCCCTAGCCCTTAGTAACCTCTAATTTGTCTATTCAATATATTTCATATAAGTGGAATCATTTAATATGTGTCCTTTTGTGTCTGGCTTATTTTATTAGTATAATGTTTTCAAGTTCCATCCACGCTGTAGCATGTATCAGAACTTCATTCCTTTTTATGGCTGAATAATATTTCATTTTATCTCTATACTACATTTTGTTTATATATTGATTTGTTCATGGACTTGTCATAATTTTCTAAACTAGAAATGTCATTTTCTAATATTACATTTGTCTACAGCCCATAGAAAAGTTAAGGTCCATTTGGTGTAGCTTTATGTCTGAACTTTGGAAAGATACATGCTAAAAATGAAGTTATTACCACTGTCAATAATATGCAATTGGAAATAACGTCACAGTTTCCATTAGCTGAGTCACAAAATTGGGCTACTACTAATTCATTAATATTATCTAAATACGTTTTATTTTGCATGTTAAAATGTATGCTATTTAAATGAATTTTTATGCTAGTTTAGAATTATAGCCATATAAAGACAATACCTATTCTCTTTAAACATATTAGGGTCACAAATACCTGTGAAATACGTCATAAAAATCTTTAATGCAAAGGCACGCACACACAATTTCTCAGATGATACTATGGTTCATGGAACTCCAAGCCCAGCCCTTCCAAATATTGAATTCCAGAGTAAAAAATTCTAATCTTGATGGATATTTAACCCAAAGTTCTGTGAGGTACAGATAGGAGTTGCAAATCACCCCTCAACTCATTCTTCTTCTTAATGCATACTCTCACCTTTGTAGTGCCAACAGAACTCTCACAGCTTAAAATTCATGACTCATTATGTTCTAATTGTCCTATTGTGGTTGTTTTGTTTTCCCTCTTAAACTGCAAACATTTATGGTAATCAGCCAGGCTTATATTCCACTAAATTTTTCATACTCTCTAGCACACATTCTTCTTTCAATAAAAGTTCTTATTTATTTTACATTTACTAGATAGTTTAAGATGGAGATGTAATACGCCTTTTGTGTTTTCAGTAAATGCCTTTGCTTTTTTAACAATGATACTTTAGCACCATACTTTATGCATAAAAGACAGTTCATAATTAGTTTTGTTAGTTTGATTTTTATTTTAGATTCTTTCTAAAAAATCTTTATTTTTCTTGGTATTGTGAAAAGATGGCTTTCTATAATTTGAAAGGGAGTGAAGAAGCCATGTGCTGTATTTCTTCCATAATTCTTGTTTCGGAAGAATTACACTTGAACCATTAAGTATTACTTAGCTGATTTTTTCAATATGGGTCCACTAAATATTTCTAATATTATTAAACATTTTAAAGTACTTCCAAAGTGTGCAAGAAAGTGGTTTCAATACTTTCAGAGAAAGTTAATTCACAAAGGAAGCTTGTGTTTTATGAGGCTTTCCTGAATTACAGAAATTAAAGAGGGAAGGACCCATTAGGTTATTCAGTTCATTCCCTTAAGAGTGCAGAATTGTTCCCTGAAGAATATGCACTAGGGCTTTTCTGGAAAGGAAATATTAAAACTCAACTGCAATTGAGATAGTAAATTTGTAATTTATGCACAATAAAGGTTTTTCTCCACAGATATTCATACTACTACATATTTTAAAATCTGGCTAAAGCATTAATAAAGTGATTAGCAAAAGTCAAGGAGGCCATTTGTTAGTGTACTTCCTGATGAAATAAAAAGCTCCTTGGCAATTAGTTTGGAAGGAAATGAAACTGAACCCCTAATTCCTCCTCCTTATGCCACCCATCTAAGGCTTTTCCTCTTTGTTCCCCAAAATACAGTTTCAGTGTTCTGTAATTAAGGGGTAATGGTTCCTGCTTGGGAAGCATCATAGATAGAAATTTTCTATTCATTTTTCTTGTTCAAGCATAGTTTTTATGAAAGCCTGTTAGAAAGATAGTGTTCAAAATATTAATTTGACCAATCCATAAGGTCAATTTTTACAAGGATCAAAGTTGTTCATTCTCTTAGGATATCAAAAATAGTTCTTAGCATCAAAAATCCTTTCTCGTCAAACTACCATGGCACCTGAAAATGTAACCATAGCATTTATTTCTTAGGTTAACTTTTCCCAGCATATTTTTCATAGAACACTAGTCGAGATAATGGTTCTATGAAGAAATTTGGGAAATGGCGAATATTTTCTTTCCTCTCTTAGAGATGCATGATGTCTGACAGTGACTTAAAGACTGAAAAACCCACAATAAAGAGAGCTGCTTAACTTTGAGAAGCCAAATATTTAACCCTCAAACTTTTTTTTAAAGTTTGTGACCATCTATTAATAATCATGGAATATACTTTTGAAAATGCTGGCTTAGAATTATCTAGATTCTTCCTTCAAATTATAAATACCTTGGATGAGGGAACACCAGTGTTTGTCTCTCAGAGGTTTAATCTGTAGTATAAATCAGTGTCTCTTTGAGGTTTTTTAGTAGGTGGTATTCTAGAAGAAAGAACTGAGGGAATAGCAGGGCAATAAAAGGACTAGTTTGGGGGCATAAGCATTGTCCATAAATTCCATATTCACTTGTTCATCTTTCATCTATCCTTAACCATGTGGTTAGCAGGAGCTTTTACTTGGGGAACTAGTGATCATCTTAGGCAATGCCATTGATAATTGTTCTGTTTTTTGCCAAACCACCTTGGCTCTATAACTTCCTGACTTCCTTAGGATAAAATGGTTCCATAAGATTTCTCTTTACATGGCAGATTTCTTGGTTTTGGTTTAGTCTTCAAACTATGACTAAACTGGAATCAGCACAGTAGGTCTATTTCCCAAAGCTGAACTCTGGTGTTCTGCTTTCAGCTTGGGGCAGAACAGGACTCAGAAGAAGGAAACAACTAATTCTCTTTCTTTGCCCAGATCCACAGTAGCCTTTTGTTTCCACACAATATGATAACATTTCTGGTTCTCAGTTTCATTATGTGAAAATTAAGGATGGCGGGGGGTGTGGGTGAAAAAAGATGACATTTTTGACTCCTTTCAAATTCATCTATGACTAAGACCTACACAGATAAATTATAGGAAACAAGTACAAGAAGATATAAATTCTTGGTACTGAAAGATAGTAAAAATCATAAGAACAATACTATAACTAGTTGTGTGATATTATAAAAAATACTCAATTTCTTGTGCATTAATGTCCTCAGCTATACAATAAGGAATTAGCTAGTAATTAGCAAGAATATTTCCTGTTCCTAGAATCAATAAATTACTCTGTCTGGTTCAGAAATTGAATTTTACCTGTTTCTGGCCAAGATGGAGAAACAGTGACTAGATTTACCTTCCAGACTGAAATAACAACAACAAAAAGACAAAACATGAAATAAAACAGTGATTTTTAAGACACTGGCCATTACACAACAAGACATAGTAATTTCTAAGAGACAGGGAGTAAGGTGAACCTTATGGCTGTCCCAGCTTTCTGCCTTGAGAGAGTATCTGGGCTGTACCACAGGAAAGGGAAAACCATTTGGAGTCTGGAGATCTCCCCAAATTGAGGAGACATAGCAGAGGATCTGGGAAGACCGAGGTGGCAAGTACTGGAGAGGAAAACACCACATAGAAAGAGAAACTCAGAGATCTACAGAAAGCCACCTAAATATTCAGCAGACATGCATGTGAAAAAACTACCTGAGGCTATGGAAAGAACCACCTAAAATGAGTAAAGGGAACGGTACCTACTGCTCACGTGGGGCCTGGGAGAGTGACTCTTTCTACCATCCATGCTGGAAATACTCATAATTCAAGGGGCATTGGGTAGAGTACTTAGTAAAATCTTGCTTGGAAGTAAAGAATAATTAGCCCTAGAATGGGCACTGAGCCAAGCTCACCTAAAAACATCATAAAACAAGACCCAAAATAATTGAACTATTTCAAGTAACAGCATCCCAAAATGAAGTTCAAGAATATTTACTGGAATGCAAAATATTCCTCACCTAACAATGTCTGGCATTCAATCAAAGATATGCAGAAAGCAGGAAAATAGGGCCCATGGTGAGGAGAATAATCAACCAATGGAAACTGACCCAGAGCTGACAGAGATGCTGTAATTAGCAGAAAAGGACATTAAAACAGTTATTTTAGCTGTATTCTATATGTTCAAAAGTTAAGTAGAGATTATGGAAGATATAAAAAGACCCAAATCAAATTTCTGAGATAAAAACTACAATGTGTGAGATAAAAAAATAAATTGGATGGGATTAACAGCAGTTTAGATATTACAGAAGAAAAGATTAATGAACTTGAAAACATGGCTATAGAAATGATTCAAAATAAAACAAGGAGGAAAAGAGAATAAATTTTAAAAATGAACAGAGCCTCAGAGTCCTGGAAGATACTTCAAGCCACCTAATACACACATGCTTGGAATCCCTGAAGAAAAGGAGTGGGATGAAAAATGAATTGAAATAATAGTGGCCAAAACTGTTCTAAATCTAATGAAAACAATAAATCCATATATCTAAGAAGTTCAGTGAACTCCAAGCACAAGAAATGTGAAGAAAACTATACCTTATAATCAAAGTACTCATAAACAGTGATACAGAGAACATCTTAAAAGCAGTCAGAGGGGGAAAAAATTACATACAGAGGAACAAACACAAGAATGAGAGCAGAGTCCTCATCAGAAACAACTCAAGTGAGAAAATAGTGGAACAACATCTCGGAAGTACTGGAAAAAAATCTGTCAACCTAGAGTTCTATACTCAGCAGCAAAAATATCTTTCAAATACTAAGGCAAAATAAAGACATATGAAAGCTGAAAGAATTGATCACCAGCAAATCTGTACTACAAAGAATATTCAAGGAAGTCCTTCAAGCAGGAGAAAAATGATACGAAATGAAATATAACTGAATGACACTAGATGAAACCCTTTGTGGATCTACACAAAAAAATATTGGAAATCAGAACCAGATATGTATATTTTCTTATTATTAAAATGACTTTATTTTCTTATTATTTAAATGACTTTAAAGTATAAATTGACTGTTTAAACAAAGATAATATATTTTGAAGTTTAAAATATAGGTAAAAATACAGTGTATGACAGTAAGAGCGTAAAGGCTGGGAGAGGAGAAATGAAAGTATACTATACATGAAGTGGGATAATATCACTTGATGGCAGAGACAGTGATAAGTTACTGTCTTACCATACAGCCTAACAAAATTAACGAACAAAGTGTTATAATTAATAAATGAACAAAGGAGATAAAATGGCATCATCAAGATACCCAGTCTAAAGGAAGCCAGAAAAAGAGAAAAAAGGAAATAAGGAAAAGATGGGACATATTAAAATTTATATAAGCCTAACTATACTAATAATCACATTAACTGTAAATGGTCAAAACAATTGAATGGCAGATATTCTTGGATTAAATTAAAAAAATCAAGACCCAACTATATGCTGTCTACAAGAAATATACTTAAAATATAAAGAAACAAATAGATCAATAGAGGGAAAATAATGATACCAATTGCCACACCAATCAAATGAAAGCTAGACTGGTTATATTAGTATAGGACAAAGTAGATTTTAGACCAAAGAATATTTCCAGTGTTAAGATAGTCATTTCATAATGAAAAGGGGATCAATTCATAACAATCACAAATAATTACTAAACAAGAGAGCTTCAGAACACATGCAGTAAAAACTGATAGAACTGCAAGAAGAAATAAATCCATAATTATAGCAATAGATTTCAACTTGTCTCTCTGAATAATTGATAGAACAAGTACACAGAAAGTCAAGTGTATGGTAAATTTGAAGAACACTACCAACCAACTTAATCTAATTAATATTTATAAAACAGTGCACCCAATAACAATAAAATACACATTTTTTTCAAGTGCACATAGAATATTTACAAAGAAATTGAATTTTAAGAAATTCAGACTTAGATTCCATTTATTATTAAGGTATTTTATTCTTTACTTTTAAATCTTTGTAGCATTTCTTTAAAAAAATAATTTACAAGCATTTATTCTACTTTGCTTATTGTAGAAATGAACTCTTATAAACCACATTTTCTTTGGGAATTTTAAATGTAACATCCATAATATACAGATATATATCTAATTAAAGAGATACATTTGGTATTTCAAATATGTGTCTCGCCTAAAGAAAAATGCTTCATACCATACTAAAACCAAAGTCAAAACAGCAATTAATATAGAATACTATCACCCAGTAAAATCACTCAGTAGGTTGGAGCATGTTTATCTTTACCAAATATTAAAGATGTTACTAATTTAGGAATTAAGAACACCTTCAAAAAGACACTATTTTACAAATGTCCTCAATTTATTCATTTTAATTAATGTTTTTTGCTTTAAAAAAAAAACTGCTTAGAATATCTCTCTACATTCTTTTGTCAAATACTGACTGCTGTTTTCAAGAGGCCTACTCAGTAGTCCAAGATTTAAGAGCATCTGCTTATCTACCACAAATGTTAAACAGGGATAAGATTGGCAATAGCTTGAAAGAAACAAGTGGAGTAGGGGAGTGAACAAATTTAGGATGGGGGCTGGCTTTAATGTTACAAACCAACTTAAAAGCAAACTTTCAATATTGTTCAGAGGCAAGCTCCTTCAGTAAATTCTGCCAGTTCAGCCAGGAGCAGGATGACCTGTTTTTTATCCTTCCCCCTCCCACCCACGTTCAAAATAGAGAATCACTTGTACGATGCAGTGTATGCGGATAGGAACAGTACGTGGTTCAAGACACCACACACCGTCTACACACTTATGGGCATCAGTTTTATCTCAGTCCTCACCAAAGCATGATGATATAATTTTCCATCTCTATTTAAAGGCAAGAAGATTGAGGTGCATAGAAACTCTACAATTTATGTCCGTTCAGAAATTAGCAAGAAGCAGAGCCGTTTTTCAACCCAGATCTCTAGTGATAAAAATGTATAAATAAATTAACATAGCTAAAGTACTTATTAGAATACATGGGTCACAGAAGACATTTTTATAAATATTATTTCTCATATCAGTATCTAGACCTTTAATTCCTTGATTTTGGTACCTCTGTGTTAATATATAAAACTCTACGAAGAGATGTTTCAGATTATTCAAGGCATCTAAATATGGTAATAGACCTAAATGCCTGTGGGGAAGGTATCAACTTGTAAGAAAAACATAAAGGTAATTTGGAGCCATTCTTTGTAGAAAATTTCTCAGGTTAAATGTTATTTATTAGTGAATCAGTCTTAAGAATGATCTGTAATATGGAGATTTGTATTATGGTTGGAGTTTTATGACATTGATAAAGAACTATTGTCTTAATTTTTTAATCTTTGTGTAATTATGGGCTTGTTGGAAGACTGATCTTTTTTTTTTTTTTTTTTTTGCGGTACGCAGGCCTCTCACTGTTGTGGCCTCTCCCATTGCAGAGCACAGGCTCCGGACGCGCAGGCTCAGCGGCCATGGCTCACGGGCCCAGCTGCTCCGCGGCATGTGGGATCTTCCTGGACCGGGGCGCGAACCCGCGTTCCCTGCATCGGCAGGCAGACTCTCAACCACTGCGCCACCAGGGAAGCCCAAGACTGATCATTTTTAATCAATCAGGCTTGATTTAGAGAATTCTTTTGATCATATATTAAGTCTAGAAACAATGTTTTCATTTCTCTCACCCACTTTCCAAAGACGTTTGTTAGCTGATGATCAACAAAAGTATACGACATACATCATGAATATTTGAAATTTTAGTACCTGAGCCTCTTTCTTATTTGTGTTGGCAATTCTGATTTTCTTCCTTTGATAAGTGTGTCATCAATTTATTATGATGATTAATGAAGATGCCCCAGGAAAAAAACTGCTTCCCTTAAGTAGATGCTTTTTAAATACTGATAAATAACTTTGCTATTTAAAAATTTCATAACAAATTTATCACATGCAAAAATGCACCATAAATTATAGATACCCATCATTAGTAATGTATAGACTATCCAGTGTCAGACATATTAAATAGAAAGTACCTTAAAATAGCCCTAGTTGCTGTGTTTGTATTGTTCACTGTTTGTAGGCATATTAAACATCTCTGTTTCAGTTCAGTAATGCCCTACTTACTCTGAGTATTTTTTATACAGTTAGTAAGCAACTTGTAATCACTATCACTCTTAAATAGCATTACAAGGATAAGAGGCTATTAGTTTTGGTCAAGTGAAGCTGGGTTGCAATGGGTTAACTGGGATCATTACCTCAGAGACTGTTCATATCCTCAGACTTCACAGCCCTAGCAGAGGCTAGCTCTGTAATAAGTCTCACATTACATGCGGATTAGATTTGTAGAAATCCTGTAACTCAATAGGTACCTGCCTATTCTCTCCTGGCGTCAGCCTGCCTGCACTGCTTTGCTCTGTAGACATACCTGGCATTCCACCCATGCCTCTCACTTACTAAGTGAACTGGAGTCTGCCTACCAAAACATTGGGGGTATTGTCATGAAGGAGAAAAACCCCTGACAGACAAGCAAAGTGTGAAGTTGGGCTTGCAGTGATGCCTTGTTACCTTCCTCTGAAGTGTACATGCTGCTCTAACTTCCTCATACCCCACAGCTCTGTTGGAGAGCTGCTATTTCCAGGTATTTGTAAGCAGAATGCAGTCACACTCCAACAGGAGGATGGCGTTCTGGCTGCCTTTTCCTCCTCTCTTCTCTCCCCCGCCCGCCTCTGGCCTCCTTGACCACAAGGCTTACCCACCCTGATCCTCTCTGCTTTCCCTCCCAACAGTGTACCTTGACAAACATGTTTACATTCAAAGATGGGAAAACAAAACCCAGCACAGAGCACAACAGAAAACAGGCTTGGCACCAAATCCTAGAACAGTCAGTGCACTGATTTCTGGGAGCTGTGCCAGATTCGATAAGCACTGCTATTTTAACACATAGCTCTAGTTCTCAGCACAAATCATTCATTAAATAATTAGCATATTACCTTGTTAAGAATCTTTCAAACTAAGGTAAGGTTTTCCTTCAGGAAGCACATCAGATTGTTTAGCATCTTTTTCTAATTAAGCATTAATCCCTCCCAGGAAGAATGAGTCACTCAAGCAAGTGAACTTTCAAAGATAAGGGATTTCTCCTTTGTAAACTGCAATTAACAGCTTTTAACAGGCAGCTTTGCTTCGGTTTTCCCAGCGGTTGAAGTGATTCCGATGATTTTTTTCTTTTTGCTCATTATGCAGCTAAACAAACTCAGGAAATGGAGGCATTTATGACAAATCCAGAGGTGAGTTGAGTAGTAAGAAACCCAAACCACACCAAACCAAACAGAACCTTGAATTGCGTTACAATCCCATATACCATCTTTCTTAAAGGAGATTTTTCCCTCTATGGGGATACAACGTGGCATTCTGTGTGACAGCTTGGATGCAGGCTACCTTTCATTGGTGCAAAACTTCCCCTGGCAGTCAAACTGTGACATGTGCCCGAAGTGTAAGTACACTTTTTAAATACAAAAATTCATTTTACAGTTGTATTTAAAAGAAGCTTTGAAGTCTTCAAGTCCTACAATTTTGTACCATTCAAATACTTATTTCCAATTTTTAGTACCAAAAGCAAAGATTAAATCTTCATCCTTCCATGTAGATATATGAATGGGGGATTTATGCTCTCTCTGATGTACCTGGTAATTATAGAGTAGTAGTCAGTCTGTTCCAAGTGGGTTCTTACTATTATTTATTGTTTTTTTTTTATTATTCTTATGAGGGAAAACCATAAGCTGTTTCTTTCCTGAAAGTTTTCAGGCTTCACCATTTTCAAAAAGGGATATGTGAAAAAAGGGGTGCAGGACTTGTGCTATTCAAAAAAGGGAAAGCAATACTGATTTTTTTATGCATGTTAGAAATAAACATTTTGTTATTAGGTCTACCTCAGTTGCCTGAAGGAGCAGTTTTACCTGTGAAATTCATACGGTCGTAGATCTGTAAGGGACCTCAAAAACAATCCAATCTAACTCCCTCACTTTATAGAAAATTATACTGAAACTAGAGAGGCAAGGTGACTTACCTAGGGTTACACACTGCTTCATGGCAAAGCCAGGACTAGAACTAGGTATGTTAACACCCAATTCAGGAAGTTCTGCTGTTTGGCACACCATGATGTTTGGGAAGAAGTCTCACTCCAGCTGTAGCAAGGCATCGCTTCCTCAGTTAATGATGGGGAATAATTCTCAGTGGTAACAGGATTTCCTCCTGCTGATATTTCCATTGAAGAACTGCAGGTGTAATTCAAGGAGAAAGGGGAACCTGCAGCAGGTCCTTTTTAAAATGACAGTCACATAGATAGAGTGAAAATAAACAAACTGATAAATCAGCAAACTCTATCTTAAAAAGCAGAACATGGCTGGATTTCAGGTTGCTTTTGTCACTGATGGAGGGAGCAGAAGTTCCTATTTAAGCTTCATGATTACAGAAGCTGGTCAAATACTTTCAGTGTACTTTGAAGGCAGAAAAGCTTTTGTGTATCTTGAAAAATTACCTATATATCGAAGACCAACTTTTGTTCTCAATAACTTTACACCTTATTACGGGGATAAGATAAGCATAAACAAGCACAAAAACCCAACTTATACCAGAAGTGCAAAGGAATACAGTGATGTTGGAATTAATTTAATGATATTTAGCATTGTATATGTAAAGTTGATGGTTTATAAGTTGTTACACATGTTGTATTATATTAGTCAAGCTTTTGTATTTGCTTCCTGCATTTAAATTGTTGATTAAAAAATGCACTGGGAAAATATAAATTTTAACACATACACACACCTACATTTAAATAGATATACCCAAATCCTTGGTATGGTCAGAAAACAACCATGTTAACTATTCTTATTTATTCAGCCAGTATTTATCGAGATAGCTGCTGTGTAGGAAACCCAAAATGTATGTAACATGATCAAATTTCTTTAGAAGTTTATAATCTATCTTGAGGAAATTAAAAATATAGTAAAAGAGCTAGTAACATTATAAAGATAATGTTTAATAAAATGCCAAAATGAGAGCTTCAGACAATAAGTTACATTAGGCATTTAGAGGAATGAAAGACAATTAGAGCTGTTTTAGTTTGGAGAAACCTTACTAAGAAATTGAGAATTAAGTTGGGCCTTGAAAATTGCGTCAGATTAGATATTATTTAGTTTCACTACGCAAGAGGGAGGAGGTATGGGGATATATGTATATGTATAGCTGATTCACTTTGTTATAAAGCAGAAACTAACACACCATTGTAAAGCAATTATACTCCAATAAAGATGTTAAAAAAAAAAGAAGTTTGGGGATAGCATTTATGGAAGGAATTAAAGACAGATCTCTATAAATTCACACACAGTTTTATATACATGGTAGATAGATTGCAGTTATATTATGTGTTAACTCTTTTGTCAGTAATTCATAAGTTTCCTAGTCCTTCAAATCCTCCAAGTGCAATTTAAGTCCCAAGTTCTTTATAAAGTCATTCAAAACAACTTCATTTAGTAATGTTCCTTTCCTTTTCTAAACACACTTAATACTCAGTGTGTAAACTAGTTTTTACACAGGGATGTAGCAGAAATATTCTGAAAAGAGAATTCTTCAGGATCTCGGGTAGGTATATTCCTAAGTGTCTCATAAAATTTTTGGAGACAAGATAGAGAAATGTGAAGAGGACAACAGTACAGAGAAATGGATCCATAGTGGAATGAATCATGGGAGAAAATTGAGAGCAATATTACTGAATTGCATGTTTTGTTTAAATATGAATCAATATTTAATTTATTCCATAACAGATTTCACACAAGAAGTAATCTCAATATATATTTCATCAAAGGAAATCTTAATATCTATGTGTTCAAAGGAATTCATCATCACTTGCAGTTTCTACAACTTTTACATTGACATTGACACCAACTATTTATCCACTCCACAAATCAAACATAAACTTCCTAACGAGTATGTTGCCATCAGAGTTTCCACCTTTGGAGACTGTACATCAGCTTTAACACCGTTGACATTATTCAAAGTATTTATCATCTTTTGGATCAGACTTCAGAGTAGATTCTTACCCGTTGATGTAGGATCTTTATTCTTCATAGGTAAGACTAGATTTTTGGAAATAGCCAAAAGTTTGAAAAAAGTTGGCTAAAATAGAGAATTGAGGCTATAAAGTAACAGGAATTAATTTGGAGTGTTTCTCCTAAGGTTCTATGAAAGCAACTCAAGTAAGAACAATATTTTGAGTGATGGCAATGTAATTTCACCAGCTTCCTCAGGTGACTGCTTTAGAGGGAGTGTGAACTGTAGTTAAGAGCATGGACATCGAAGCTGGAGATACCTGTGTTGCTTGACATTAATTAGCAGAAGTTTCTTCATTTTTAAATGAGGATAATAATTCCTACCTTAAAGGGTTAGTTATTGTTAATTATATTATTGAAACATGACATAGGTTGATGGAGTTTTAAAATATCTATTACTCTACAACCTTGCCTCATATTTTTTTCTCCATCCTATTTACTTTTGTGTGTGATAATCATAAATTGCGTTACCATGTTCAACAAATTTACTTAAAATTCAGAGTATTTCACCAGGGTTTTATTTTTATGGCAAACCTGTTATTAGAGAATGATATTAGCCTAATAAGTCACAGTTAACAAAATGCCGGGTGATTCTGTGAAATACTAATCAGACTAAATTGCAGATGTTAATGAAGAGCCTTTTATGATTCCAAGGTAGGAGAGTCTGTGAGAAAAGATGAAATATTAAACATACATGATTGAATAAAATTTCTTCATTGAGCGAATGATAATCTCACACAGGTACATTAATTGGTTCAGGCTGTAACCAAGGTTATAAGAAAACAGGTGTAGATGGATGTTTTAGAAAAAAAGGTAAATGTGTCATATGGTCAGTCAGTTAATCATTAATATTTACAGAGGGCCCACACCTTCATGCATGAATGGTTCACACCCTTTAATATTCATCCCTGGTAGGATTGAAAGAGGATAATGATATATTTTTTTTAAAAATCTGTGGACTGAAACACTAAAATACTTTTATAGTTCACCTAACACTTGAAATGAACTTCATTTCAGAAATTAAGGACTCTATTATAGGTTTAATTTCCAATAGCACTCTGCTGGTAAAAATAGTCACACTTTATGTTTCTAATATGTTGGTAATGTTGGGTTTTCTCCCCCCAGTATTCTCTTATTCCATTTTTTTTTAATTTTGCAAATTTACTGAATTTTTCATCGTTAAAATAATATTATCACACTATAGAAAATATATGCATAACTCTATCACTCTTGGTATTTTACAGTTCTGGTTTTAATTTATGAAATTATGTTATTTAACTTAACTTTAATCACAGTGTAAATATACTTTTTTTTTTTTGGGCTGCATTGGGTCTTTGTTGCTGCACATGGGCTTTCTCTAGTTGTGGCAAGCAGGGGCTACTCTTCATTGCAGTGTGCGGGCTTCTCATTGCAGTGGCTTGTTTTGTTGTGGAGCATGGGCTGTAGGTGTGTGGGCTTCAGTAGTTGTGGCACGTGGGCTCAGTAGTTGTGGCACGTGGGCTCAGTAGTTGTGGCTTGTGGGCTCTAGAGTGCAGGCTCGGTAGTTGTGGTGCATGGGCTTATTTGCTCTGTGGCATGTGGGATCTTCAAGAACCAGGGCTTGAACCCATGTCCTCAGCATTGGCAGGCGGATTCCTAACCACTGCACCACGAGGGAAGCCCTGTAAATATACTTTTGTATCCTCTTTTTTGTCTCATCTTGGTAAAAACTATATTGTATCCTCAATCAAACACTGTAATGCCTTTGAGAGTTTCCATTAAATAAACACAGAATTTAAAATTATCCCCATGAAACTTGTAGTGCTGGCATATCTTCACCGGGCCTGAGATGGGCTTCATTATGTATTACAAGATTCATTTACAGAGAAAGAATTCTGGTGGACTTTGTGGCCTGAGATTGAATTATGGCTTGGCCACTGGGTCAATTTGGGCAAGTTGTTTAAACTGTTTAACCCTCAGTGTCCTCCTCTGTAAATGGGAAAGTATTTTCTCATAGAGTTCTTCTGGGAATTAAATTTAAAAATTCATATAAAAAGCTCTTAGTATAATGTAGTAAGCTCTCAACCAGTATGAACAGACATGCAGTCAGGTCTCCCATTTTATTGCCCAATCCAGGGTTCCTCCTTCTATATCATGCTGAGAACCTGGGAGTGAACACAATGATGGATATATGCCTTAATCTCCATAGCTCCTATACATCAGTTCCTGGGCTGTGGACTATCACAATCAATATTGCATGATTACAACTCACATTCTCTCAGAATACTGCAGCAGCTTTCACTGTGCAGGGTTGCATTTTTTTTTTCCAACGCTAAACATGATTGACAAAGAAATATAAGAGGACCACTCAATGAAATCTCAACACAAAGTGTTCAAGTTTGAAATGCTAAGATCCCCAGAACACTGAGCTCCATCATTTACAGACATCCAAGTAGATTCAAAGTACATAATTTGCTTCTTATCCCTTAAGAAGACCAAGCTTCCAATCCCCCATCCTGTATCACACATATATAGTCATAAATGCTGGTTTAAAAAAAAAAAACCACCATTGGCTTAGCATTTCTAAGGTGAGATGGACCTTTTGAGGCTCTTCATTATTTCAGTTTGTTTGTAGGTTGAAATAGAGGATTGAATTTGCAAAATGGAGTGAGATTATGATGCATTAATCTTATTCCAAATGTTAATTTATGGGCTTCATAAGATCTACTTTGCTGTAGAGCTTAGAAAATGTTTTTTCTCAGTAGCTCAACGGCTCATTTCCATGGCAGGGCCACTCCAAGAAAATTGAGTAGTTATCAGAATGAGAATTTTTGTTCCATGGTGTCTGAGTATCTGGTGATAAATTTCATCCTACTTCATTCAGAGAACTGTAATTTAAACACACACACACACAGATAGAGGGCACTTGTGAAATAAAACCAAAAATCTCTATATTAGTAGCCCAAATCTATTTTTTATCAGTCTAGGACTTTTGTAAATGTGAAAATAAATGCCATCACATTTACTAAATTAGCATCTTTTAAGAAAAGGACTTAATAATCATAATAAGAACAAACTATAGTGAAAGGTACACTGGATTGGAAGTCTAGTGTTCAGAGCACAAGTTAGCCCCTATCACTATTCCGTGGTGAAATTAGACCCAGTTTGCAAGATTATTTGGACCACAAGGTTATCAACTCATCTTGGTTTGACTTCACTGTCCTAATTTTAAAGCTGAAAGTCCTGCATCTGAGGAAGCCTTTCTGTCCCAGACAATCTGGAACAATTGGCCACCCTATAAAGGGTGGGAACATTGAGAGAGCATTAGCTTGGGGAGGGAGAAAGGGAATGACTTAAACAGTGACGGACTGCAATACTGGGAACACTCAGGTCATTTTGGACTTCTGGAAGACTTGAGTTACCCTGAAGAGGAGGTATTGCCTAAGGAGTGTTGCTGGACTTAAAGGCTGTGCAACATCTACAGTTCTGGAACTGGACTTCCTGGACTCCTAATTCATTTAAAACCATAGCAGAAGATGTTAGCTTGTAAAAAGATACATATCTGTCAGCTCATACCTTTCTGCTTTTAGGATTACATAGTTACACATCCCTTTCTATGCTTCACCTGCTACCTTTGCCTCTTTTGTTTCAACTAAACCTGACCTTGACCCATTCCTGTCTTTGATCTTCTCCCTATTGCCTTTCAGGCAGCCAATGTAAACTTCCCCTACTTGCATTCCAGCTGACCTGACTGCATTTTAACTTAGTTTTCCACACTTAGACATTCTGTTTCCATATCTGCTTTTGGGACTAAGCCTATATCAAGGCTTCTGATTGCTGTATCCAACATTTGCTTTTAGGATTTCCCATGTGGAAGATAGAGGCTCTGGCCCCATTTATATTTTGAAACAGCAAACACATTTATTGAAAAGGAGGTCATGCAATCATTTTCCTTTTTGCATCATTTTTTTCTTCAGAGGCTAAATTACTTTAAATAGCTTTGTCTTCATTATGTTTTGTTTCCTGAGTGCAGAAAAATCCTTCCCTATATCATACACAATGTCATGTATCAATCTAATTCACAATGTCTTGGTTAGTTTAGTTATTATAGTGGACTTGATGAACCTTTGAATTTATAAGGTAGGAAGGCTGCAACAGTCATCTTTTTATTTTAATTTATTTCTTAGACCACTTTTATTCCACAAACATTTCTTACTGCCTATTATGTGCTATACTCTTAAGGGTCAAAAGGACCTCTGAAAAGACTGGAAGAAACAATGTGAGCCTTAGCCATTCCAAGGCCATAGTATAGAACCTATAACATACTAGGTACTAAAGTATATAACCAAGGACATATAAGATTGCTACTTCATAAAAATATTGTTGTTTTCATGATTTTTGTGGTATTTGTCAGCTTTTTATCCTTTTTAACTTGTGACTTCTTTCATAGTCTAATTACATATTAGTTCTTGTACCTAACTTTGTACTAGTAAATTATTTTTCTGTTTCTGAAACAGTGCCCTCCAAATTATGCACACTTCATGCACCACAATTCTTAGATCTATCTGTGCTCATTAAGAAAAAAAAGTCAGCAAGTACTACCTACTTCTAAGCTCAAAATTTTCTGTCCTAAAAAAAAAAACAACTGTATTGAGATATCCTTTGGTTTCTACCACAGACGCTGCTAGTTACACAAAGAATCTGATTTGTCAGAAATTAAAAATCTATTTAGACAGGAGCAATTATAAGGATTCATCATACTTTCATGACATATGAGATAGATATTTGTGTGGATTGAAAAGAAAATCCTTGTTAACTTCTCAAGTATTTCTGACTAACTGTTGGTATGGCTTTACTTGGGAGAGAGCTTTCTTGTGGTCATGAAAATTTTTTGTAGTTTCACCCATTCTTCTAGCAGTGGTTTAAAGAGATTGGTGAAACCAAATGGGAAAGAAGATAAAAGAGAGGGGTTTTAGCTTGTTCCCAACACTACAAGTTTGTTAAGTTACAAACCACGTGCTCTATGCATACTTCCTATAATCTCTTACTTAATGTTTTGTGACAGATTTAATATAGCAAAATTAGACATGCTGCCACAGTTCTTCTGACAACTAACCTGGTTTCCATGCACTAATACCACTGGCTTCTTGCCCAGTACAAATACACTTGAATAAAAGGTCAAGGAACACACCAAGAAAAACCAGAGAGCGTAAAAATAAGAAGTAGATTTCAGCATGAAAACACTAAATACTTCTGAAGAATCTTTAGACACTTCTCAGCACTGACTGTCTTGGAAGGAAGGAAAATGACTGTGTACTTTTTACAGGTATTTAAACACTGTCAGATGTAAGGTAAATCATTGAAAATAATCTTAAATTTAAAATAATATTGCATAACTTTTTAAAATTTCATATCCAGTTAGAGTCCTTGGAATAAATTTAGATGAAATGGTTTCATAATAAATCCATTGCTTTCTACATAAAGTTGGAAAGGTGCATAAAGAAGAAACATATGCAGTCATTTTCTTTTTACTTGCATCAAAATAGTTTAATCATTTTGTAGTTTACACTAGATAATTCATGGGGCATAATTACTCAAGAAGACAAACAGTAGATTTAAAACCATTGCTTTCTCTTTGGTTCACAATCTTAGCGATAAGCGTTATCTATAAAATATTAGTAAATGCCAAGTACCAACATAGCATCACCACCTTAGGATCTAGTAGGGGAAAGTAAATACAGACTAAAGAATATTAGAAAAAAAGTCAAATTCTTGACAATTTATCCATTTGCACCACTGTTAAAAAATCCCAGTGCCATATTCTTATCAGACAAGGCAATGGAGGAAAGGGGAAAATGGGACAACAATCTTATAAAATCCAACATTCAGAGGGTTACGATTACTATTAGTACTTCTTCTCCTTTATGTCCACTTATGTAAATCGTTACATTTTGGATTTACTGACTGCATCATATACTGAGCCATATTTTATATTCATACCATGTATCTGCTCCCTATTTGTATTTTCAGTGTTAGCTTTGAACACTATTTTTCATCTGATTTTTTGTGTCCCTTTGCCTTTTAATAAATCATTTCTGAGCCAATGATTCATTTAGTGAATTAGGAAAATAATACATCTTAATAGTAAATTAAAAGGAACAATTTTAATAAAATTTAAACAACCACAAATGATATAAAATATATTAGTTTAAATGATTGTTACTCATTTAATTACATGTTAGCCAAGATGAACTTACCTGCAGTTTTGAAACAGAAACTCAATCTTTAGGAACATAACAATTTTTTTAAGATGTAACATGATTTGGGGGGCAATCATAATAAAAATACATCACACATATCTGATTAGAAAATTTAAAAGTCTAGCAATAGCAATTGTTGCTGAGATTATGAAAAATGGGAAATATTATGTTTGATGGGAATGTAAATTGATGCCATCCTTTTGGAAAATAGTTTGTCAGTTTCTAGGAAACCTGTACTGTGCATTATCTATTTACCTAGCAATTCTACTGTACTTATACTCATTCTTAATTATTACACATGAGCACAAGAAGACACGTATCAAGATGTTTATTGTGGTGTTGATTGTCATTGTGAAAAAATAGAAACAACCCATTTATTGAGATATGATGAAGTGACCCAAAACCCAGCAAATCTCAACAAATATCAGTGAATTAAAAAGTAGACTGGCTTGTAATTCAGATATTTGAAGTTATCAGACATGGAATTAAAATAGCTATGATTAGTATGCTGAAGAAAATAGATGCCAAAGAGGAAAATCTTACCAGAGCCCTGGAGTCTATACAAAAACCATATAAGAGAGAAATCCTAGATATTTGAAAAAAATAATATCTAAAATTAAGAACTCAGTGGATGGGTATAACAGTAAATTAGATAGACCAGAAGCAAGACTTAGTAAACGAAAAGGTTAAGTTAGCTGAAATTATACAGGATCAAGCTAGAGAGAAAGAAGGATGAAAAATGTACAAAAGAACACAAAAGATATGTGAAGTCAGGTGAAAAATTATAGTAATGTATTTATAATTGAAGTCTCAGGAAGAGAAAAAAAAAGAGAATGGGACAGAGCTTTTCAGGACTGATGAAATTATGAAGTGACATATTCAAGAAATTCTGTAGTCACAAGGCAGGAAACACACACTCAGGCATATTTGGCAAACTGCTGAACACCAGAATCTAACAGAAAATTTAAAGGTGGACAGAGGAAAAAAGACACTTAAACTTCAGGTGATCACAAGATTGACAGCTGGTTTCTCAACAGAAATGATGGAATCTGGAGTACAACGGAATGACTTTTTATTTTTATTTTTTTTGCGGTACACGGGCCTCTTACCGCTGTGGCCTCTCCCGCTGCGGAGCACAAGCTCCGGACGCGCAGGCCCAGCAGCCACAGCTCACGGGCCCAGCCGCTCCGCGGCACGTGGGATCTCCCCGGACAGGGGCACGAACCCGCGTCCCCCGCATTGGCAGGCGGACTCCCAACCACTGTGCCACCAGGGAAGCCCTGGAATGACATTTTTAAGGTGAAGGAAGGGAGGGAAGGAGGGAAGGGGAGAGAAAGAAAGAAAGAAAGAAAGAAAGAAAGAAAGAAAGAAAGAAAGAAAGAAAGAAAGAAAGAAAGAAAGAAAGAAAGAAAGAAAGAAAGAAAGAAAGAAAGAAAGAAAGAAAGAAAGAAAGAAGAAAGGAAGAAAGAAAGAGAAAGAAAGAGAAAGAAAGAAAGAGAAAGAAAGAAAGAAAGAAAGAAGGAAGGAAGGAAGGAAGGAAGGAAGGAAGGAAGGAAGGAAGGAAGGAGGGAGGAAGAAAGAAAAAAAAAGAGGGAAGGAAGGAAGGAAGGAAGGAAGAAAGCAAGCTGCCTATTTATGATTTTAAATCCAGTGAAGGGCTTCCCTGGTGGCGCAGTGGTTGAGAGTCCGCCTGCCGATGCAGGGGACACGGGTTCGTGCCCCGGTCTGGGAAGATCCCACATGTCGCGGAGCGGCTAGGCCCATGAGCCATGGCCGCTGAGCCTGCACGTCCGGAGCCTGTTTTCCGCAATGGGAGAGGCCACAGCAGTGAGAGGCCTGCGTACCGCAACAACAACAACAAAAAATCCAGTGAAAATATATCTCCAAAATTAAAGTGAAATAAAGACGTTTGAGAAAAAAACAATAAAAATGAAATAATATATTACCAACAATAGAAGAACTAGTAAAGGGAGCTCTTCAGAAAGAAGGAAAGTGATCAGAGATGGGGGCACAGATATTCAGAAAATATAATAAGGAGCATTTTAAAGTAGTAAATACATATTCATCTTTTTAAATTATATAGAATAGTAACCAAAATTGATATCCTGGATGATAAATCAAATCTCAACAAATATCAAATGATTAAAAATCCTGCAAAGTACCTTCTCTGACCATAGAGGAGTTAAACTAGAATAAGAATTCGAACATAGCTCAAAATACCCAAATATTAAGAAATTAAGCAACACGATTATGAGTTACCTGTAGGACAAAGAAGAAAATTCAATTTTATAAAATACTTTGGGCTAGATGAGAAAGAAAATATCACATATAGAATTTTAGGGAATGCAGGTAAAATAGGGCTTAGAGATATATAGGGTTAAATATTAAAATAATAAGAAAGGCTGAACATCAATCATATAAGGATATATATGAAGAATTTATGGGTATAAAATCACATTAATCCTAAATAAATTAGAAATCAGATGAACAAAAAAAATAATTAAATAGAAAACAAACATAATACTGAAAATCAACAAAGACAAATATGTGTTCTTTGAAAAGACTAAAAATCCTGACAACCATTTTTTAAAAATTGAAGTAAAGCTGATTTACAATGTTGTGTTAGTTTCAGGTGTACAGCACAGTGATTCAGTTATATATTCTTTTTCATATTATTTTCCCTTATAGGTTATTATAAATAACCTGTATAAATAACCTATATTATAAATAAAATATTGAGTAGAGTTCCCTGGGCTATACAGTAGGTCTTTGTTGGTTATCTATTTTATATATAACAGTGTTTATGTGTTAACCCCAACTTCCTAATTTATCCCTCCCTCCCTTTCCCCTTCGGTAACCATAAGGTTATTTTCTACGTCTGTGAGTCTATTTCTGTTTTGTAAATAAGTTCATTTGTAATTTTTTTAGATTCCACATGTAAGCAATATCATATGATATTTGTCTTTTTCTGTCTTGCTTTACTTCACTTAGTATGATAATCTCTAGGTCCCTCCATGTTGCTGCAAATGGCATTATTTCATTCTTTTTGAGGGCTGAGTAGTATTGCACTGTGTGTGTGTGTGTGTGTGTGTGTGTGTGTGTGTGTATCACATCTTCTTTATCCATTCATCTGTCGATGGACATTTAGGTTGCTTCCATGTCTTATCTATTGTAAATAGTGCTGCAATGAACAGTGGGGTGCATGTATCTTTTCGAATTATAGTGTTCTCTGATATTCTGATACACTTCTAATAGAACAGATCAAACCTCTACCACCTCCCTTACACCACACACAAATTACTAACATCAGGAATGAAACAGTGGATGTCACTACATAACCTCCAGATAATAACAGGTCAAAGAACAGGTTTAAGCAAATAACTTTGAAATTTTAGATGAAACGAAGAAAATTCCTGGAAAAAATAACACCTTAGAATAAGTAACACACACAACATAGAAAATCCATACGGTGCAATATTATCACAAAAATTGAGAATTTGTCATAGAGAAAACTCCAGGCCTGGTTGAGTTGCCAGGTGAATTCTTGCAACTAGATACTGAAAATATAACACCAAGCTAACAAACCATTTTTTCCCAGGGGATATACAAGGATGAAATAAAATGTAAAAACTTTTCCAGATAATAGAAAAAGAGTAAACACTTCCCAACTAATTTTATGAATCTGGTACAACCCTGATACCAATATGTGAAAAGACTATTGAAAGGGGAGAAAAATTTTAGGTCGACCTCTCTTTATGACCATAAATGCAAATTATAAAAATATTAGCCTACTATATTAAGCAATATATTAAAAAGAACATAAAGAAATAATAAAGTAGAATTTACTCCAAAAATCCAAGTATGGCTATATATTCACAATTTATCAATTTAATTCAACACATTAACTTAAGAAAAATATATGAATAACTCAATAAATGCAGGAAAAACACTTGATAAAAATCAACACCCATTTATGATAAAAAGTCTAAGCAATTTAGGAATAGAAGAAATGACCTTAATTTATCAATATAATATTATATAGTATGTAGCAGACTTCATATTTAATAAAAGAGTAAAAGGCTTCCGCCAGCATTTGGACACAAGGCAAGGGGGAGACTTTTATTCAGCTGTACCCTGGAAGTCCTAAACTGTGCAAGAGGACAGGAAAAATGAGCAACATATATAGTGATGTAAAGGAAGATAGGAAACTATCATTATATGCAGTTAACATGACTGTGTACTTAAAAATGCAAAATAATCTACAGATGTGGCCTACAGTCAATAATCTACAGACAAGATCTATAGATTAAAAGAAATTTCACTCAAATTTTCAGCTGGTTGTCCTAGTGAAAACTGATAAGTTAAGTTTAAAACTTACATGTAATTTGAGGACTACAAAAAGTAACACAATCTTGAAGGAAAACAGAGTAGCAGATACTAAGACGTTCTAAACTCAGAAATTAAGACAGCATGAAATTGGTGTCCAGGAAAGCAATCAGATCTATGGAACAGAATGGAGTCCAGAAACAAACTGACATGTATTGTTAAATGATATATGGCAAATGCACTTCTCTAGTGCCAGAAGGGAAGGATGAACTTTTCAATGAATGTTGTTTTTGATATTAAATGAAAAAAAATCTGGATTCTTACTTCACACCATACACACACAAAACACACAGACACACACAAATTCAAAGATGATTGTATATCTAAATTTGAAACCTAAAGGAATAAAGTCTCCAAAAGCTTAAATAGGAGAATAACTTCATCGCTTTACAGACAGCAAATAGGACAGAAAACTTTAATTATAAAGGAGAGATCAGTTATTAGACTTTCTTGAAAATCAAGAGCGTCTTTTTACCCAAAGTCACCACTAAAACAAGCTACAGAGTGGGAGAAAATATGTGTAATATATATATTTAATAAAGGCTCTGAATCTAGAATATATAAAGAATTCTTCAAATCAATAAACACACTACAGAGCCACCTCACTCCCTACCCACTTTGGGCAAATTACTTGAATGAGCATTTAGTAAAAGTGGGTATTCAAATGGTGAATAAACATGGATACAATCGAATACTATATAGCAATACAAATGTATGAACTATCATTACACAAAACAATATGGATTAATCTCACAAACACAATGTTAAGCAAAAGAAACTAGCAACAAAAGGTACATGCTACATAATTTCAATTATATAAAGTTCAAAACAAAACTAATCTGAAGTGATAGAAATCATTAGAGTCGTTATTCCTGGGGAGATAATAGTGGTTTCTCTGGTGACCATTTTTAAAAAATTCATCACACTGTTCATCTAGGAAATATGTACTTTTCTCTATTATATGCATAAATATTTTACTTTAAAATGCTTAAAAAACAAGGCAAAAAGATGAGGTGTCTGGAAATAAAAGTACACCTTTAAGACAAAATTTCGAAGGAGGGGAATTATCTCATAATCAGAGAATTGAAATAAACAAAGATGTAACTGAAAGGAAGAATGTTGAAGTCAAAGGGCAAGAAATGTGGTTGTCGATTCATTTTAAAGAACACATTTGTGGAAGAATCCCTGAAAAAAGAAAAATTAGAAGATTCAGTTCTGAGACAAAATGGTAAATACAGCATCCGCAAGTTCCTAGGTAGGATGATTATTTGTGCATGTATTCCAGCAACCCAGTGGAGTGCCTTACATGTGGTGGCTGTTCAATTCTTGTTTAATTACCAGTAGAGCAGTTTTTGTTTGAAAGACAAGTATGGAGCCAAGTGGGGGAGGAAGGCAACTCCTAACCACATCTCCCACATTCCTGGACCTTGACCTCCAACTTTAACATTTAAGCTAGTTCTACACTAGACAGAGGAGCAAGTTTTAAGAGGCTAAGGAAAATACAGGACTTGCATCACTTTAGTTTCTTTCTCCTCTGAATAATCATTATTACATTGTGGATCATCTGTTTTTATTTTTAATAATCTCTTTAAAATATTTTTAATTGCATCAGATTTAGATAATATGTTTTACAAAGAAGAATCATCAACATTAAATTCCTATATTATGAATGAGCAATGACCATATTATGTATTTAGGTACAACAACTTAACCCTGTGAGTTTGAAGAAAATGGATAATGGACACACAGTTAACATCATATATCCTCCTTTTCCCATAATTCTTTAAGCATTTAAACATGAACTCGTAAAGTGTGTATGTCTATTCAAACATTGAGAAAACATAAATTTAGTCAACCACTTGGTTATTGTGGTGGGAGTTTTATTAATTTGTTGTGTAGACCATACTCAACCATTTCTTCCATACCATCTATTGTTAGACTATAAGTTGATTTCTCCATATTTGCCAGGACACTACAGCCATTCTGCTTTCAAATGAGAGGAGTTAGTATCAGTGTTTTAGGCTGATTCAGTTTTCTGTATGTGGTTTTAGACCAATAAATGTTCACTCCCTTTTTTTATGCACACTTTCTAATTTACTTTTAATCACCAAAGTTGATATAGTCATTATAAAAATACAGAAGTAGGTAAAATAAGAAGTGAGGTTTTCCTTCTCTTTATTCCCTTAAATCCCTCAGAGGTAATAATTACTTCCAGCCTGGAGTCTATTTTTGTTAGGAACATTTAGATAACCCTCAGTATGAAAATAAGTACAAAGTTTAAAGTCCAATGTGAAACAATGTTAGGTCATCAGTTTTATTAGTACATATTTTAAGATGGGGAATCTGCAATTCAGACCTGAGCCTTTTCTGTGTAGATGAGTAACCAAGAATGAGAATTGGGAATACGGACAATTTGAAAAAGAATAAAAAATTGTAAACAAAAATAATATTAACATTCATAGATCTTTGCTGAAATGCTTCAGTGGCCCAGAGTCTTCATATTTTCCTCAAACAATGCTTCTCTATCTTCTTAAACTTCAACAGAACATCGGTCTTGATTGATGACTTCCTCACACAGCTCCTCTATAAATCTTAAACTTTGCATTTTCTTTTTCACTGCACTGTAAGCTCGTTTAGGCAAAGACTTTGAATTATTATTCATTGTTATCCCCAGTGCTTAGCATTATGTCTGGCACTTGGTAGGGGTTAGATTAATAAATCCAGTCCTTGTAAAAAAAATAGGAGAGATCTTGGGACTCAATTACAAATAATCTTGAGCTGTATGTAAGAGTAAGATAATTAAATCACTGCTATGTGGCTGTTCATGCTCTCACTTTTTCCTTCAACAAACATCCTCAGAACTTACATGCGTAAAAGACTTGCCAAGAAGCAAATCAGGGCCTAGAAAAGAGAGTTAATTTAAATAACTAGTATTAAATGTGATCAAACTATCTTGCACGTGCAATGTTCTTTGAACATGCCAGAATTCCTGTCTGTGAATTATGGGAGTAGTATTTTTAGATTAATTTTCGGTTTAAACTCAATTTTCAATTTGTGGTCTCTATGGACAAATCATGTCAGAGAATATCAGTGCAACTGCTCAGATGTGACCTTCACACTAGACTTCTGGCCTTCTCAATCTCATTTTGGATATTAAAAATATGTATGCTATTTTCTTGTTCATTTACTTTATTCATTTTAACATCCAAATTTAGAAAGAATGCATGTATTTGCAAGTGGCTTTAATAAAATTATTGGTTCGCTCTGAAGATGTGTGTTGTTTATCTCCAGTGTTCCAAATCTTAATGAAAATGTCCTGCACACTTCCCATATTTTGGATTTATTAATAGCAGTAAATGGGCTCCAAAGCAATTCTACAAAAGTGTGAAGTGACACATTAGTAACTTGGCATGTCTTTCTGACATAGGCTTAACTGGCTGAAAAGTTAAATGTTCAGTCAAATCACCCCAAAAATAAACTCTGTACTATTTTTTACACTAAACTGATTTTACCTGAACTCAGAGTCAATTGGTTATAAGTTTTGTTTTTTTTTTTAACATCTTTATTGGGGTATAATTGCTTTACAATGATGTGTTAGTTTCTGCTTTATAACAAAGTGAATCAGTTATACATATACATATGTTCCCATATCTCTTCCCTCTTGTGTCTCCCTCCCTCCCACCCTCCGGTTGTAAGTTTTTAGGGAATAAAACAGATCATCTTATAAACTTAAAGAACAAATTATACTTAGTTCATTAATTTGCATTCAATTCATCAAATAGTTATTGAGAAAATCCTTCAACAGAAGTTCAACAAGCCCAAATGGTACAGAGGGAGGAATATAAGTAAAGGCAGGAGAACACTGAAAATACGTGGAGCAGCCTGTGGTTTAACATTGGATGCCAGAGAGGAGGTAGAAGGTATGTTGGGTTATGTCATACAGGGCTTTTAACTGATAAGAGTTTGTCCTCATTTCTTAAGCAATTTAAAACCATGGAAAATCTTTGTATAGAGGAATGATGCCCTTAGAGACATTGTTTAAGAAAATTAATCTGCAAATAGTATTAAAATCATTGGTGTTGGAGAAACTGGGGTAAAGAAGATCTAGAAGGGATAATTATAACCAATTCAATACACATTTTATTCAATTTCTATTGGATTTGTGCCTAATTGTATTTCTGATGAACCACAGGAATATGCTTCTAAAAACAGAATATTTCAGATTCATGTTAAACTCAAATCGACTCAGCTTCTATTATATCCACATACATTATCTCATTAAACCCGTAATAGGGATTTTGCTGATGAGGAGAATTAGGAAAGATAACTTTTTCAAGATCACACAGACAATAAGCCGTGAATGTTTAGAGAAGAAGAGAGTGAAATTAAATCAGCATTTTCAGGGAAAATAATCCAAGAGAAATATACTACATAGACCAGAGGTACAGAAAGACTGCAAATAAAGAGGCCACTGCAATCATATCTATTTGTTAATGACAGACATGAATTAATATACATTTGCTGGTCTTAGAGTACTTAAGCTAAACCTTCCAATTCTCTTGGTAGTAAAGAAATTTAACAATAAATTCCGCACATTTCAGCCACTTTATTTTCTAGGTGTTTGTTGCTGTCATTGTATGTTTATTTGCTTGTTTAATTTGCGGCAAGGGGAGAAGGGTGCCTTTAAAGAATTTTCTAGGTTACTGACTGACCTATTGCTTACTTCAAGTACCCTTTAGTGAGGAATAACATTGTGATGTTCTCTCTTCCCTTTTACAATATGCAGAAATACACATGTGGTATTTCTTTCTAAAATATAAACGCTCTCTCTTAGAGTCATACTTTTGAAATGGTTTCCATAAATTAAAAAAATGAATCCAGGTGAAATATTAGGAAGTCAGATATTCCAGCCATGCTGAGAAGTCTTGTGTTACACCTCTGGAAGTCACTATTTATCAATTAAAATTTTACATTTAAAAATAGAAGAATGGATTCTGACTTAATTACCCTTCTAAATCAAGCAGGTAAAGCTTAAACACTTTGCCATTTATTGTATAGGTGAATTTTTTTCACCAATGCCTACTACAAGTTTTGATCAACTAAACTACACATCTTTCTTACCTTGGGTTAAATCATACTTCTACTTTGCTTTCAACAAGAATGCTTATTTATGAATCAGAACTAATCCAAGGAAAATGATGACATAAATAAATGTTGGTGGGAGGGAGCTAATTGGGTAGGAAATAGTACCCTGAAAGTTATAGCACTTTGGAATATGAAAGATGGATTCAGTGCAATATTTACGCTTTAGTCTTCTCCCCGCCCTAAATCACATTTCTTGTTCAAGGGTGCCTATTGGCCAAAGGAAAGTTTAGTGAATCAGGCCTTAAATTACTGCACCCAGTAATTGTTGACATATGTGTACTTTACAGTGCTAATTTATTTCACCATGAACCCAGTGTTTACGAACACACAAAAGCAGATTTATAGTATGTGAGATTAAGAACATTTTTATTCTTTACTTTTAGATTTTTAAGTTAGACAGATTTAAAAATGTAAAATACATTTGAAAATGACGTGAATCTGCCCACATGAAACACAGTGAATTGTAAAACGTTATTTCTTGAGGGATTGAGAAAAAATAATTTCATTTAAAGGACATTATACCATATGTTTGAAATGTTCAGGTGATTTGAAGATCTTAGATCTAAGGTCATGTTAACAGATAAGATCTTGAGGAATCACAGGATTAAGTTATGTTTTGAGTAATGAGGCTATCTCACATTTACTGAGCCCTCATGCTTTGCCTGGCACTGTGCTAAGCCTTTCACAGAGATTATCTCATTTAGTCATCATAACAACCATCTGAAGTGGGCACTATTAATGTTCCCATAGAATAGATGAAACACTCCGAGTCAGAGAAACTGACTTCCCCAATGTCACACGGTTAATACGTGGGTAATCCAGGATTCAGCCCCAGCTAGTCTATCTCCAAAGACCAACTGAAGTCCCCACTCTCCATTGCTAGAATCAGGTCTGCTCTTTCCAGTGAGTATATGAGAGCTTCCCCCTCGATTGGTTTTTCCTAGAATACAGTAACTTATTTCCACATCCATAAATATACACTGAGACAGGATAAAATTCAAGTTAGACTAAATTATAAGAGATACAACTCACGTGAGCAAAGATCAATGAAAATATTTATTAACTTGTCACAAGGCCTGTTTCTCCCTTGATTTTATCCTTTTCCTCCTTATCTTTCTTCACCTTGATTTTCCTATCACTCTAAATGGATAACTTAATAAAGTAATGAGAATTTAATGAACGTTTACTGTATATGCAGGTCTGTGTATTGGATACCAAGAGAATCATACAGTTTACGGATGATGTCTGATCCTTACCCCAAGAGCATATAGTCTACATTTTTTAATGTAGCAAGACATAAAGCCACAAAAGACAATGGGCAATGATTAAATGATAAATTATGTGAAGGAGATAATAAATGCACAAAAGTTCAGTTTTTGTTCTTTTTTTTTTTGGAAAATGATCTTATGTAACTATCAGAGGGTATAAAATATTTGAATAGATGGAGAGGAAAGGTATTGGAGAAAAGAAACTGTTGGAGGTTAAAAGAGCAATAGAAATAATGGTATGGCAGTAACTGTAACTACTTGTGAGACCCTAAGGAGATTCACATGACCAGAGTAAATAGTCCATTTTGAGGAAGTTGTTGAGAACTAATTCAAACAGTAGGGTTAAATTGAAGAGGGATTTGGAAACTTTTTTAAAAAGTGATTTAACTTCATGTAAAATATAGCTGTGATTGCAGAACAGGCTAATCTCTTATATTACGCTCTCCTAATTTTTTGGCCAATCTTTTCATCCTTTTGAGCTAATCTTTCCTTTGAGGATTTAGCAGATATATATGGGGATAAACCAGGGTTCCTCAGTCTCAGCACTACTGGTATTTTGGGCTGGGTGACGGTTGCAGGATGTTTAGCACATGCCTGGCCTCTATCCACAAAATGCCAGTAGGACCCCCTTCCCTAGTGGTGACGAGCAAAAGTGTCTCCAGACATCATTGTCATCAAATGTCCCCTGGAGGATCAACATCACCCATGTGGAGAACCACTAGGACCAACCTAACCTCTTTGGACTCAAATGCCTAATACATTCCTACTTCTGTCAGGGATTTTCAAGGTGCGTAAATGGCATTGTCTATTTTGGCAATGTGGAATCACTTCAGAATGTTCTTATCTGGATTTCAAAATACAGATTAAAAATTGATGCTATATAGTTAGGTATCATAAATTATGAACTTAAGAAAAAACTAGCCATTATACGGTTTCTACTGTTGTTGGAAATCCATTATTAATCATAAAAAATCAGCTAATACTACTAGCCCCGCTATTTCCCGGTCATTTAAAACAAATTTTATTTTATTCTATATTAATTTTTCCTTGTTCTGCTTCTCCATAACAAGCTTTTGGTTGAGTCCTTTTTATGTGCTCTCTCTCTCTCTCCTCAGCCAAACTGTAAACCACTTGAAAGCATTTTCACTTTGACACACATTTCCAAAAAGCATGCTTCAAAAAGGGTCAATAAATGCTATTTGATTAAAATGAAATTATACTGTTTTATGTGATAGCATTTCTATTCATATCTATATGTAACATGTACACACCTAAAATATGAAATAATTAGTTATTTAAAAGTATTTTTAAATGTATGGAAAAGTATTGTTTTGTATTATGGTACTTTTAGTAATAAATAGATGATGATGATCCACTCACTGAGAATTAGTAGTAGTTAAGAAACAGTTTCTTTCTGAATTTCTAAATATTTTTAAATTTTTAGTTCAAACTCTTTTGAATGAATATAGAAAATATAAGTACAAAATGAGATTTTTGTTTCTTTGTTCTTGGAAATTTTCTTTGCACTCTCTTAGATATTCAAGCTAAAACATGTCATTCAAAAAACCTAGATAGTCTATACAAACAATATGGAAAATTATAGCCTCTAAAAACTTAATAAAAATAGAATCATCATAGTTAAGTGAATACATCAGAGTTAAGTGATATATATGGTGTTGAGAATTAATTTTGTACATATAAGAAGATAGACTTTGTTCTCTATAATTTATGGGAGTAAATACAACACATAAACTTCATCTTTTTCATTTGCCAGCTGGTGCTACCATCTGCGTACCCAGGTACGTGGAGAATGTGGGTGAAGGTCCAGGAGCGTCCTCTCAGAAACCCACCTGCCTGTTTGGCCATCTGCTACAGAAATTACAGTCAGTACTCAGTTGGTCTGCAACAGTCCCCAGGCCTGACCCATCACAGCCATCCTCTGGGGCACTATCAGGACAAGTGCTGGTGTTATTACTCTTCCAGGATGCTTCCTCCTTCTGTCCCACATTCCTATTTAGAATCTTTTTTGTTTTCTATTCCCCCATCTATGAGACCTTCCCATCTATGCCATGGGGTGTCAAATGGCCAGGCTTACAACTAAGACCAAGGTTTTTCCTATTATTTCTGTTGCTTTCTTTAATTAAAAAAAATTAGAGTCCTTGAATTCTGGTCTAACTTCATGAATGAACTTGGAGTTCTTCTTACCCTTTCTTGGATTCTTTTTGTAGGTAAGAAAATGTAATATCTCTCAAATGGATAGAAAATCCTAACAAAAGTATCCTTCAAATGGAAATTATTCGTCAAATCTTTTACGGGGAATATAGTGTCTAGGACTGAGGAAGGGTGTTTCATCGTCAAAGCACTTTCTAATTGAGCATTTAGAGCACTTGGGGTTTTTTTCATCCTGTTCCGGGAGGTCAAACTGCAAAAGCCATTTAATCCAGTTATTTGACTTTCTTTCTCATCAATAGTGGAAGCAAATTGTTGGCATAAATGACTTTTCTTAACAGACAGGTTACTGACCTTTTTGCCAAGAATATGTCCATCTAGAAAAATTCATTTTATAGACACTTTAATGGGTTTTGCTGTAATTCACCAAGTTGTGGGAGAACCTGTCCCTATACCTACACACCTTTGGAACGCTGAAACCTGATCCGTTTATCGTCATTATTGGCCTTATTGCCATACCAAGGTACTGCTATGCAGTCATTATATCTTTTACGCTTCTGGAACAATCGATCTTCAGGCAAGCGGTGCAGAAAGCACTCCTACTCCCTTAAATATAAAAGGGCTACAACATCTTCAGCTGCCAGCAATTTTAAGCTTGCCATTTCGCTGAATCTGAGGGGAAGTGCTTTAAGCAAATTAAATGACTCATTATCATTCCCTGAGTCATGACTGTATTTATCAGCAATGTGTAAGGCAAAGGAAGACATGGTTCTTTCCCCAAATTCCCAATTATGTTATCTGTGCACTTATAGAACAGTTCTCTAAATATATCATTGTACTGAAGCAACTGTTGTATGGCAAGTTACATGAACCAGGAAGGAAGAAAAAAAATTCCACCCAAGTACATTGGCACAAGGGCTTCTATAGCCTCTGTTTCCTGAAAGCAGGAAACAACTCTAACACATAGAGAAATCTAAATGGCCATTAATGGGGAAATGGGGAAGTAAATTGTGATATATTCATATAATACTATTAGTCATTTAAAATTAAGTGTAGTACAAAGATAATGGCATAGGGCAATACTTACGCTATAAAATTATTTTAGAAATTCAGGATATAGTGTATTTTCCCTGATTGATCTTAACTTTAAAAGTACACGCATAGAAAATAAATGGAAAATAAATTCAAGAAAATGTTATCAAGGGCCATCTCTGGATATTGGGATACTGTGTGTGATATTACTTATATTTGTATCTTTCAAAATTTCTACTAATGATTATTTACTAATTCAATTATTGGAAAGGAAAAGAAAACCTTTATTAGAAGATATTTTGGTAAAGAAACACTGTGAATAGTAAAATTTTCTGCAATTTTAAATACAGAACATATTACAAATTAATTTAAGGTGCTTTGGGGGAGTAGAGGAGAGTATCATTTAAGGGAAGAAAGTCTTCTTAAGACTGAAAAAAGGTCAGTTATGTAATAGCAGATGTGTAACCACTGAGTAGACCTAGGAATTTTTGACATCTGTCTTGAGCTGACTCTTGTAAGGAAAAAGATCTAGGTGAAACACAAAATGAATTCCCTACAGGAGAAAGGCATTGAGAACTTATGGAGATCTGAGCACATGTGTTTATCAATCTTTTAAAACAAAACACCAAATCCCCTTTTGATCAACGTAAAAATTTTCTGCATCTGTATATTTAACTTAAATGCATTTAATCTGACCAATTCAGTTTGTTTTAGTTCAGTCTAATAAATATCTATTGAAACACATATCTGCTTGACTCTGTACTAGGCAGTAGAAACACCAGGAGAGTAAGAGAGGAAAAGAGGTCTTCACAGAGCTTACATACTAGCCATGCATGCAATCTCATTCTGTATGGTTCTGTCAGGAGAGAGGAAGTTCCGGAGGGAGTACAGGATTCTCAGAGGAACTCAGAGACCTGACACCTGGCCTGGAAGCAGCTGGTCCTGGAATAACTACAAGAAGTGAAGTAGGAAGTAGATAATGACTGCATATGTGTACGTGTGTATGCACTTATACATGTGTTGGGGACCAGGAGGCTTGGGAATTGGGTTGAGGTACATGACTATAGGCAAAGTAAAGAGAGAGATGGCATGGAGCTTTAGGAAAAGGTAAACAAGTTTGGTTTGGTTCAAGCTAAGAGTCTGAATTAGCAACTAAAAAGAGAAGAGATTAAAGAAGTAGAAAGAATGCCTATACAGTTTAAGAATTAGAGTTCATCTTCCAGGAGATGGGAAGATATTTAAGGGTTTCGATGGGAAAATAATTGGCTGAGATCTGGTTGAAGAAGCCTACCCTGACTGCAAATGTTTTGCTTTCTGTATATTATTTTAGGAAAATAAAGGGTTTTCCTTCTAAATATGTAATTATATTAAATTTTTTATGTTTTTCAAGTTAATCCTGCCTCATATTCTAATATTCTTCCCTGAGAGCTGGTTTTACTCTCTTAAAGTAGAGCTTAGAATTACTGATTTTTTTTTTTTTTGGCCAGTAATTTGAAATACCATTTATTATATGTTAAATTCACATGCAGTGTAGTCTAGTTTTAATACATGTAAAAAAAATTCAACTTACCCATTTGTTTTCCTCTTACTCTCCCAAACCTTAACTTTATGTTGTAGAATCTGATAGTTCTAATAATCTCATTTTTTAAATTATGAATAAAATCATTTTATGTTTACTATGCTGACACCAATTCTCAGACACCAACTACCAAGAGTTAGTGCAGACCCCACAAGTCCTTCACAAGAATGCCCCCATTTCAGATGTCAGCAGCAAATTTTGGGTTTCCTCAAGCCTCTGACCTGCCTGACCATTTACAAGTTGAGGGCTTCCAATACTTTTTTTTTTTTTCTTTTAACATCTTTATTGGAGTATAATTGCTTTACAATGTTGTGTCAGTTTCTGCTGTAAAACCGAGTGAATCAGCTATATGTATAAATATATCCCCATATCCCCTCCCTCTTGCATCTCCTTCTCACCCTCCCTATCCCACCCCTCTAGGTGGCCACAAAGCACCAAGCTGATCTCCCTATGCTATGCAGCTGCTTCCCACTAGCTATCTATTTTACCTTTGGTAATGTATAGATGTCAATGCTACTCTCTCACTTTGTCCCAGCTTACCCTTCCCCCTCCCAGTGTCATCAAGTCCATTCTCTATGTCTGTGTCTTTATTCCCGTCCTGCCCCTAGGTTCATCAGGACCATCCCTTTCTTTTAGATTCCATATATATGTGTTAGCATATGATATTTGTTTTTCTCTTTCTGACTTACTTCACTATATGACAGACTCTAGGTCCATCCATCTCACTACAAATAACTCAGTTTTGTCTCCTTTCATGGCTGAGTAATATTCCATTGTATATATGTGCCACATCTTCTTTATCCATTCATCTGTCGATGGACACTTAGGTTGCTTCCATGTCCTGGCTATTGTAAATAGTGCTGCAATGAACATTGTGGTACATGTCTCTTTTTGAATTATGGTTTTCTCAGGGTATATGCCCAGTAGTGGGATTACTGGGTCATATGGTAGTTCTATTTTTAAGAATTACTGATCTCAAATGAGAAAAACTAGAGAAACCTCAAATATTACACCTAGGCATAGGGATCAGGGTCTGCATTTCTGAATTGAAATTGATGCATTTCAGCATCTCTGAGCCAGTTGAAAACACTTTCATTTTAAAGAAGAGTTAGAGAAATCTTTTATTCTTGAATAACACAAGAGTGATATAAAGGACTGTTCTACACACACACACCCTTCCTTTTCCATCTCTCTCCCTTTCTTCCTCTCTCTTTTCCATTTTTCTTTCTTTTTTTCCTTTTTCCCTTCTTGTTTCCCTCCATCCCTTCTTTCCTCCTTTACTTCTTTTAATATTACTAAGTTTATCACTAGAAGAGATTTTTATGATATGGAATTTATAATCTGAGTATTTAACTGGGAAGATAAAAAGATAAATGGAAAAAATTTAATTAAGAAAAAAAGTGAGGCAATACAGCATTAAGTACCAAAATGAGTGATACAAATTTTAAGTTTTCTAATTTTCTAAGAGGAAAAGATGTTTGTGAGTGACTTGGAATTGCTGGGAAAGGTTAGATTTGACTTGATTTGATTTGACTAGATTTGACTAGACTGGGACTATATTTGAACCTAGAAATTTTTTAATAGATTTGTAATATGAAAAAGCCTTCCCAAGTGAGAAGCAACCATTTGCAAAGGCTGTTATTATTGTTAATAATTAGATTTTAATCTTGAAATTAAAAAGCTTGGAGACAGGAGCCACATAAACTTCTCAAATTTGTTACTAGCAATGATTAGAAGGAGAAGCTATTCTTTTTGGAGTCTATTTTTTGCTAAATAGAAACTTTGAATGAAATTAGATGAGCAGTTTGGTTTGAAAATGTTTTCATTAATTGGAAAATAAAATTGAAATTTTTCGTCTCATGCACAATTTTAACTTCAGTCATGTATTCAGTGGAGATACTTATTTCATTAACTTGTGCTGTTTTATAATATTTTGCATGAGATGGTTTACTAATTTTTTTCTTTAAACACTATTCATAATCTTAGCATCATTAAATAAGAAAAAGCTTTTCTTCTGGTACTTAATAATGTTTTTAGATACTCTATGGCCTTAGAAGTCCAAAATATTCAAATTCAAAAGTTGTGCATCTGAAACATTATGAATGAAATTATCGACTAGTCTGTGTTCTATTTTCAGGGCCTCTTAATATCTTGATGCTGTTTTAATGATGACACCCTTTGAGAGTGTTAACAGCTTTATGCTCACTTTTCCAGTTTTCAGAGTACTTTTTTATCCTTAAGTGGATACTACCACTTTTTGCAATAACTGATCATCAAGCCTTGACGTTTATTCATAGATACAATTCTCAACATTAATAAGTTCATTTGAAAACTTCAGATAAAATTATTTAAATGTACTCTACCTAGGGCAGGATTTCTCAACCCCAGCATTACTGACTTTGGGGGCTGGATAATTCTCTATTGTGTGGAGCTATCTTGTGCACCGTAGAATATTTATCAGCTGAGCTCTATCCACTAGTAGTCAGTAACATGCTCCTAGTTTGAACAATCAACAGTGTCTCTGGACATTGGAAAATGTCCCCTTGGGGAGCAAAATTGCCCCCAGTTGAGAACCAAGCATCACCCTTGCAGAACCGTTGGAAACTCCAACTTGGCAATTTATGACAGCAGCTTTGATCTAACCTATTGGTTTCACGAGGCATGGTACCTATGGACATTAAAGCCTGATATTAAGTTTCTATTTTTTGATGGCATGAGCAATAAAAATTCATGAACTTAGATTTAGTCAGTTTTGCATTTCCTTTCTTTTGTACCATGATTGAACTTAAGAAAATACACGACAATCTAAGCCTTCTAAGTATGAACCTTGAGTGATCAGAGAGGTAAGAATACAGAGTTTTGCAAGCTTCCTTATATTATCCTTTCTATACTGTTATAATAACTTAGTTTTTACCAATATTTTAATTAATTAACTCTTTATTCATTTAGTCTCAGTGCAAGGTAGAGCTGCTTGATTAGGAGTTTGTTACTCGGTTCTATTTTTTGCTTCCAATTGAAAGACATTTTTATCCAGAGACTTTTAAAGCAAGTCTACCTAAAAGTTGTGTTTCATATGTTTAACATAACATATTTAGAAAATATAACTGGGATGGTTCAAATACCACAAAAATAATTAAAGTTGAATGTATTGATATATCTCATAACTGTACTAGATATTTTAGGGAAGGTTCAATTTCACTGTTACAAAGCTTTAAATACTGTGCAGAAATAGCACTATGAAGCTTTTTAATTTTGAGATTCAGATAATATATCGTTCTTTATTTATATACACCAGAAGCAATTTATGTGCTAATATGCTCACTTCTGATCAGACATACTTCAGAATATGTTTAATTGTTTATATATCAGTGACATCTTTTTCTCCCTTAGGCAGAATTTCTCTTTATTCCAGAATTCACTACCACCAGGCAACCTACACATTGATATTTCTTAATGCAATGGGAATATTTTTTGTTTGAAAAATAATTTTTATGTTCTCTTTGTTCTGTAAGAAATTTCTGTGTCTCTAAGCATATAGTTAAGAGGAAAAAGACATGCTTGCGTAGTTTCCTTTCCATAATGGATACACAGTTTATTCTAATTCTGTTCTTCTTAAATGTTTATGTGCAATTTCTTTCTAATGCAAGGAATTTCTGTATATCCAAATATTCAACACAATATATACATCTATATTTATATGTCAAACATAAACCAAGCTATCAAAAGATAATTAGGTGAGACATGCACATTTTGTCATAATTAATATTCTGTCAGTAGGCTAGATAAGAAAACTCCAAGGGTTAATGTTTTGCTGGGCTGCCAGATACTGTTGCCAGTGAATTTTTCTAGCTCACTCCATTAATCCAGTCAGCACAATGGATCAGGCTAGAGATGTGTCTCCATAAATCACTCTGAAGTGCTGGGGGTAGGAGTATCTAATTAATCAGCACTGTCATTATGTTTGACTTGTAGCTGCCTTACTGTGTTTGGGATGGAGATTCAGTGTGTTTAACCCACATGCTCTTAAACAGATCTCCAGTGGTGTGTAAATTTTAACCCATTTTCAGAAAAAAGTCAACCAGTGTGATTAAACCATATTTTTCAACAGCAATATATCTTTTAAAGATATGACCTCTCGTTACTTTCAGTTAATTCTTCCTATACTATAGTAGATCTGCATTTGCAGTGTTAAAAACAAGATACATTTGAATATTATTTTGTATGTTAATATAATGGTCAGGACAAAAATATATCTTAAAATATTTTCTTTTTTTTTCTTTTTTTTTTGTGGTACGCGGGTCTCTCACTGTTGTGGCCTCTCCCGTTGCAGAGCACAGACTCCAGATGCGCAGGCTCAGTAGCTGTGGCTCACGGGCCTCGCCACTCCACGGCACGTGGGATCTTCCCGGACCGGGACACGAACCTGTGTCCCCTGCATCAACAGGCGGACTCTCAACCACTGCGCCACCAGAGAAGCCCCCCTCTGTTCCTTATAATTAAAGTTGGTGCTGCTACTCCTCATCATGAAAGGATTGAGTTACTTTTCTGTTTTCAGTGGTCAGAAAAGACCTACTAATAATTCTCCATCCTACTGTGATTAGAAGCACAGGTTTGCACGTTAAATGAGATGACAAGTTTATTTGTGATTCTATGACAGAGGAAGTCTGTCTGATGAATCGGGGGATATTAATCGAGTCCTACACTAACTGACTGCTCTAACTCTCTGGCCTTGCAGGAAGATGTTAGAAACTGAGAAGTAACTTAAAAAATATTCATCTAATAGTGTCACAGTGGTCAGAATAACAAATTCCATAAAATAATTTGCTCAAGTCATGGAAAGAAAGGCTCTATCCCCCGGTGTTCCTGTTTCCACAAATGTAAGTTTTCTGGTGGCTTTCTACTAAATCATTTGTACTTCTCAGCCCAAATCTGCAAAATGAGCAAGCTTACTTTGGACTTTTAAGAATCATCAAAGGGCTTCCCTGGTGGCGCAGTGGTTGAGAGTTCGCCTGCCGATGCAGGGAATACGGGTTCGCACCCCGGTCCGTGAAAAATCCCACATGCCATGGAGCGGGTGGGCCCGTGAGCCATGACCGCTGAGCCTGCGTGTCCAGAGCCTGTGCTCCGCAACGGGAGAGGCCACAACAGTGATAGGCCCGCGTACCGCAAAAAAAAAAAAAAAATCATCAAAAATGTCACGGAAAACAACCCTAAATATATACACTTTATTATGGCTACTAATCTTTGGGTAAAAAGAGCTTTTGGAGATAAAAATTCTTGCAGAGTGTCACACACAGAAGCAAATGTGATATTTAAATTTTAAACTGTATTATAACATTATGTTAGTGGTGGCTTTTAAAATACTGTTTTGTGGGAGGAAGCTGAATAACTCATCCATTGTGCACTTGGACAAGTTTCTGACTATAGTTTGTGGGATCTCAGTCATTAATATTTCACTTTGTTTCCAGATACATGTTATTTTGAACGTACAATATATGCAGGGTACTCTGCTAGTCCCTGAGTAGATAAATGAATAAGACTCACCCAGGTTGCATTTTGTAATAATTTTCATATATATATATATATATATATATGAAAATGTAATTTTAAAAATTTCTTTGTTTTCAAATAACATGATTATTTATGAGAGACATGTGGGTGTTTCTCAAAGAAAAGGATAAGTTTATTAGGATTTAACTTCAGTTTTGCTCATTTTTACTGAGATTTCACATCTTGGCATCAAAGGAAATGTATTTTATATAAAACGTCTGCTTGATATGATCATTTTGATATGATATGATCTAATAGGCTAGGAAATGTTTGGTTCTATCAGGTAAAGTATTTATACAGTTAAAATAGTTTAACCTTTGTGTAGAGTTTCTTATTCTCTCAGTAAGTAGTTTGGAGACATTACCTGTGTGATGCACACAGTGGGGAAAGAGGAAACAGGCTCTGTTAGAGCCATGAGATTAGCTGGTAGGTAAAACATATGTAACCATAAACATGATAATCATACAATATAATATAGCACAAGGGCTAAGTGATTACTAAAAAGCAGGGCATCAGGGATGAGGAAATTAGAAAGGCTGACTGAGGCAGGTTCCTAGGTGGTTTGAAGTGAGAAGGTCATTTTGAGTATAAGAAATAGTGATAGTGTTCACAGAAATAATGAAGTAGGAATATTCAGAGCATTACAAGTAGAACAGTCCAGCTTGAGTGATGAGTGGGAGACAATGACAGAAAGTGAGGTTGAAGGGAAATTATCAAGAGCCCTGAATTCTGCCAAAGCAGGTCAGAACTACCTTATTAGCCATGGGTAGCCATGGGATACTTCTGATGACATTAGTAATAAAATGAACAATTTTTTTTTTAAAGGCTATCTGAGTGTGGGAGGTATGAACGCAAGGAGATCATTTAGGAGGCTGCTGAAAGAGAATTTTAGAGGGCAAGTGATAATGACCTGGAATAGAGTAGTGACAGTTGGAACTGGCAAGCACGGAAGGGCTTAAAAGCAGTCGTGTAGGACTTATGTATAGCTCTTCTAACTAATGGACTGTTACCAAGTCCTGTAGCAGTTACAAAGGAGGGAGGGTCCAAAATTAACTATAAGCATTTAGGTGATTGAAAATCTGACAGTGACAATATTGGATAAAATAAGGAATCATAAGAAGAAATAAAAAAAAAAACAGGTTTTATTTTAGGCATGGTGATTTAAAAGTGATATTGGGGAATACATGAATTTTTCTTTACCATAGTCGTATGAATACATACACACACAGTGAATGAAGTGAATTTGGGGAAATTACCTCATTATTTTGATCAATGTGGAAATCTAATATGGATTTCAATTTTTAATTAAATTTTTGGAATTAAATGATTTAATTTGCTGTCTATAGCAGAAACCATATTTCTCAGTTATTTATCCACTATGCTTTCCCGTACAGAATCAATCTGTGTGTGTATGTAATTTTTGCCTTGAAAATAAAAGTTTAGTAGTCATAAGCATATTTTTTCACTTTTTAAATATGTATTACAATTGAAAATAAACATAGTATATAGTAAATATCATAAAACATCACTTCTGCTATATTACATTGTTTTTAACTTTACAGAACATTTATTGGCTCAAGGATTAAACAATTTTAAATTCATGTTTACCAGAAAGGATTATTATATAAGATGTATTATTAGAATATCAAATTTAGTTTATGACCCTAGAAAAATCCTTTCTTCCATGCAGAATAAGACAAACTGGCATTAACCAGTTGTATTGCTTTTTGCAGGAAGATGGCCATGATGGACCTTAATTGCACAAATAAGGGTATTCTAAAGACTCTTAAACACACACACACACACACACACACACACACACACACAGATATCATTAGGATCAAACATTGCTGATTATCTGTCAAAAGCATTATACTGAACTGACTTGTTCAGAAAGATTTTGAAATGATTTACTTCATAACCATCTGAACTGCAGGACAGATGCCCCTTATATTTTATAGGTACTATATGCTTTAGGCAAACAATCCTCTAAAGTCACAGGCTGTTACCATTTGTGGCAGGGAAAGCTCTTGGGTGGTCCTCAGGGGAAACCTTAGGCAAACAGTATTTCTGTAATCCAATCTGTATAGCAAATCATCATAGAACCAAGAAAAGAGAGAAATGGTGGAAATCTCCACCTAGGCCAAGATGTGGGAAAGAAATCAAATGCATTACTAGTGATACTCTGTTTAAAATAGAGGAACTACTGTATAACTATTTCACTGTATCCACCTTATGAAAAAATGCCCTGTTTTCTTCCATATTTTGAGAGGATAAATACATTACAAAAGCCCAATTCTTAAAAGATATTCCAACTGAAGTGGCATTCCCTAGGTACAATGAAAGAGTAAATTATCAGAATCCCTCCTGAAGATTAAGTTATCCCAGGAATTTTCCTTCTTTGTTCTCCAGTTCTCCAGTTCGAACAGCTTACCTAAAGTGAGTTTCCTCAAGACTTGGATCTACTTAAAAGTTCAGAGGAGGTGGCAATATGCTATTCCAGGTAGAGGCAGCACAGTGAGCCCCTCAACAGCATTGAGAATTAACCGCATTCATGTCAGGCTGCCTGTTCAATGTTTATTTGAAGTACTAAAAATTTCCTAGTAATTCCAGTAATTTTATGTATTCATTCATCCACTCCTTTATTAATTTGCTCATATAATAATTCATTCAACCACTCTTCACAATGACCCAGATATTTTTTTTATTAGTCACTGTGGATAAAATGATAAGTAAAAAGGGGGACATGATCTCGTCTCTCATGGAGTTTACAGGCGCATAGAAGAAGACATTAATTGATAAAATAATCTCAATAAGAACTCACAATTGTTAGCTGAAATTATGGAAGTTCAGATAGAGAAAATGTAGATATATCATGACCTGTTTCACAAACACAGTTGTCCTAATTGCTAATATATCTGGCGATGCCAAATATATTTATACCCCATGAGAAGTGAATGCTATTATTTATATCTAATTATTTGTTTACTAAGAGAGATATGTAACAATTACAGAGACAACATAATTTTCCTCAAGTTATGTTTGTGTATATATGTTTACGGATGAACTTTAATCCAAATTTGACCCTTAGGAAGAAATATTAAATATGAATTTATGGGAAAAGAAATGATTTTTTTCTCATTGAGAGAACATTATTAATAAAAATTGTTATTCAAAATAGCCACTTGAGAGTAGTTTCTTTCCAAATCCTTATATATAACTTGTAAATATGAACATTTTTCCATAAATTTTATAAATTGCAAGAACAATGTAGAATATTTAAATATCAAGGAAATCAGTGAGATGAGAGAGGCAATTTCATCTATTTTCTCAAGCATCACAATAACACAGACATATAAATATGCTTAGTGAAAATTCTGGGTTAGGTTCAATAATGTACAAAGCTATCAAGAATAAGAAAGATACTATTTCTTTTACACATCAAGTTTTCTCACATACTGTTGAGTTCATTCCCACCAACCTGAAGCTCTTTCAAGAAAATGGCAGCAGAAATGTCATCTCTTCCCTGACATCTGGACACACACACACATCAGTGGCAGGCGCACCAACCATAAGGGCATAAAACTAGCCTAGAGGTCTGGGAGCATCATCTGGTACCTGTTATAAGTCAACATAGATCCTTCGCTAAGTGGTTCCACAGATTGCACCAAGCAAGGAGCAAGCCCCAGGAGAAAAGCCACAGGCAATATTGCTCTGAAGGGCTGTAAAATTGTGGCAGTAGTCTCAGTTAGTGACATTGATGATACTGATGACAATTAGGAGAGAGGGTTTAGAATGTGAATGGGGAGCAATTCAGCTGCTGCAATATCCATCAGCAGACTGTTGCCTAAGGCAAAAGGACCCTGTTGTCCTTTGTTTTTCTGTTCTTACTGGAAGACTGAGGGGAGGTGGGGGCAGGAAATGGGAATTTATGAAATTCATAATAAAAAGTTTATGCAAAAAATTCTTGTCAAACAGTTTAAAATGAGCACTTTTAAAAAATGGAATTGGTTGCTGCTTCTAGCTTTAATAAATGTGAGCTATCCCACTCATATTACTGGGATAGGTCTTAATTTTAAAAGAATATTGGAAGAAAAAAGGTTTATAGCTGTTCAGAGGAAATCATCAGATTAATACTGCTAAATGTTCAACTATTTCCTCCTTGCCCTAACTTGCCTTCATAATAATCCCCAACAATGTGATGGTACCTAGCCATTGTTTAGACCATTGTTACAATGTTGGTTGTCACTTGAACCACACTGAGCAAACTTCGTTTTAGGTTTGACATACAGCTTACTGTAGTTTAAGGTAAATGAATGAGAATTTCACAGCTCACCAATTTTTTGAAATTCAATGTTTATTTTGTATAGGCTAAGGAAGCTGGTGTCTTTTATTTTCATGGAGAATAATGATTTTATGGAAGGAGTCCTATGGTTAGATTTGTTACGTAAACAGAGATACATACCCTGAGATGTATCAAAAAGCTGAAAAATTTCCAACTGTAGGTTATATAAAATTCAGAATGTAGCAAAAGGCAAGATTTCACTTACGTGTTATCTCTGAAAAGGAAAATACAGAATTCGAGTAGCAGGTTGCCTTTCGTCCTAGAAAAAAGAAATATGCTTTGTCTTTATGTTATGTCCTAGAAAGAAGAAATACTATTCAAGTCTAATAGTGATTTTTCATCACATACCACATATTTCTTGTAATTGTATTCTATAGGAGTGCCATAAGAAATATAATTTCTCATGTTAATTGAGTAATTCTGCTTTGGGTCTCAGAACAAAAGCAAGAATTCCAAAATACATGGAGAATATTGATCAGTGCTAAGTGTTTTTAGAATCGTTTTCCTCAGGTTTCAACAGATATATGATTTTCAAAGACAAAAATTATTTGACATATTCTCTTTAACATATCATACAGATGTTTTGTTAGACTATTTGTAAAACAAAGCTTAAGCAATTTATTTTAAAATGTTATCCTAGCTTTCATGCCAGATGGCAAGATCTGAATTAAAGGATGACAAGTTTTTCGATTTTGCAGAGAATACATTTTATTTCACACTATTGACTTTATTATATTTTAGTTCTTTATTGTCTGAGCTGATAACCTCATACATGAAGAGCTTAAATATAATGCAATAGAAATAAGATAACTGACCCAATTAAAAATTCTGTTAGATTTGTAATGATTTTTATTATTGTTACTCCATACTTATGGCTAATTATGTTTACAAGGGAAATAACAAAAACAACCTATCACCAAGAATTCTAAAATCATACAAACTTGCACCTGAGAAGAATTTTCAGTGGGGAAACAAAATCAGGCCAACCTCAATCATGCCTTATTAAATTACAGCTGGTCCAAAACTGTTTGATATTCAAGCAGCTAATTAGCAATGGAGATGGCTAATTCAAACTCTGGGCTTTCATCTCTGGGTTCACCCAATATTTATTAGGTTTATTTTAAAAAGAATGGAGAGGAAAATCATCCTGAAAGCTGGAGGAGACAGTCTGAACAGTAGTTTACTTATAATTTACAGACTTGTGGTACTTAATATATAATGCAATAATCTTCCCTGTGCCATTTGTCATTTGGACGCGGCCACAGATTATAGCTTAGGGCACTGCATCTGTGCACAGATCTGGCAGGAAATGGTCTAAAATCTTGAACAGCTGAGCATGATGTTTCCATATAGTTGGAAAATTCAACCTCTGCTCCAGAGGTCACTGCATGCTTCTGTCCTGACAGCCCAAATTGTTAAGCATGTGACTAATATGCATACAGAACACAGGCTGCCTGACGTCTGCTACAAGCTTGATGGCTGGTTAGCGGCTAGTCTTAATTTTATGTGACAATCCTATGTAGGAAGTGCTGTGTGGGTGACTAAATGGGGCATATTGATGTCCCACTGGGTGTAGCCCCTGTTGTTTTGACAAATTCTCCGTAGCATTTATCAATCAGGCCTTCAATGGGGAGTGTGCTGAATATCTAATTCAGACATGCTAGTCAGGGCTAATAGAGCAAGATAGCATGTTATTCAATTTGTACTTGTTAGCGATGTCCCACTGTCACTGGGCAATTTACCTTCACACTTCACAAATGAAAAGAGAAATTTGCTGGGCTTCAAACACTTACATGAGTTACAAGCAAAATTTTAATTAGCATGTCATTACAGCAATAATTTATTGCTTCTTTGTAGTTTTCCTAGCATACAGATTGTGCTTTTCCTATTTTAGAAGGGATGTCCTCAAGGCTAATGAAGCAGGTAATAATAAGGACAGCTAACAAGCTTTACTCACAGATGCATATTGATACTTTCTGTTTGTGAAGTTTTAAATAATTATTTATGCATGGAGATCAAATGGATCTTTACCATTTTTCTTTCTGTGATTCTCTCAGTGTTTTTACCAGTTCTGTTTTAATGTCGTGTTTGTTTATGTGAATAGGTTCTTCCATGCTTCGGTTTATTCCGAAATATCACACATGTGGGCAAACTAAAGGAGGCACACTTACCATTGTTAAAAGCACTTGATGTAAGTGAGGGGGACTTCTGGGGTTCTTCCAGTAGGAGCACTTGTGAATACACAAGGTAAACAAAGCAGCATCCATTGTTTTCTACCAACTGTTTACGGAGGGTTGTCTAGAAGCACAATCTTTAATCAGCTGGCAAATAAAACATGTTACGAAAGGAGGGTAAAGGGGAGAAGCTGGGACTGTTCTTCATGTGTGGCCTCGGTCTGGCATCTATAGAATACAAAAGTGAAAGAGTGACCTATATTATCCAAGGTAGAGAGAAACAAAGGAGATAAGCTGAATATACAAAAATGGCATTTATAAATGGATTAAAATATAAGTGGAATCAAGACTTTGATCACAGTGTTGGTATATTTGGAAGGGTTATCATGGTCAAAACCTCCTTGCTTGAAAGGTGCAATCAGACCTCTTAGACAATTAATAGTTCCTCAGAGTAGGAAGGTGAGTCAAGGAAAATAAACATAGCCGACTGTTATTTTGCATATATTATCCAATCTAAAAGAGCACGGCTTGATGAGTAAATTTCCCGATTTATTTCCAAATGTATAGAAATATAACTTTATGACTACTGAATTCTGTAATACCAGTTCTACAGAATATGGCTTTAGTCTTGCACCAAACTTACTGTCAAACAGAATGGGGTCTTGGGCTGCATTTCTTCTCTACTTAAAATGGCAGGGTTGTGTCTTACCTTGATAGGCCATTGACTAACTAGCATGGGGCATAGCATCTAGCAAGAGCGTAAAAGATGGCTATTGAAAGAATGAACAAATCAGTGATCAAATGAGCCAAAGGAAAGAATATACGAATAAATTCATAGCTCCAACTTTTTCCTTTATCCAGAAGAATAGTTAAAAGTGTATTTGTATCTGCAGGAAATCAGAACACTCTTTATGTAAATCTAATATTTTGGGAGGTGGAAAAAGTATTTACAACAAAGACGTTTGCTGGTATTGTGAGCAGTGTCTGCATATTCATCTTACATTAGTCTTTCCTAGTATGTATTTCAGACGATCAGCTTTTTTTAAAAAAGTCATTTTCTGGGGCCAAATATACATACAATCTGTAAAAGACTTTGTCGTAATATTGATAGTGAGACTAATCACATGATCACTGTATTTAATATTTTTTAAATATATATTGTATGTTCTGGGGGGGAGGTTCTGGAATATTGTTAGCATTGCCCTTCTGATTTCAGATTGTTGCATGAGTGTGTGTGTGTTGTGTATGTGTGTCTTCCACTGGAAAAATCTTGCCCTGCTTAAAAAGAATACTTTTGAATAATAACAGCAACATAGTCTTTATTAATACAATTCTTCACGGAGAGAATCTTGAAGTATTAGAATGAAAACATGACACCTAACATGGATAATTAAATATCAGTAGTTAAGTAACTCTAGTATGTATTCCAGTTTTAGAGATGGAGGCTAAATAAGCATGTCATTTTTTATATATGAAGTAAATTTCATGCAACATGATATAGTAAGAATAATATACATTTTTAAATCAACTGATGACAGTGCATTTCTAGTATTTTTTTAGATTAATAAGTAGGTAGATGGGCTCATACATATATAACACATTCAAAATCACATGTGCTCATACTGGAACAGTATTCAAGACTATATCATCTTCTCTCGACACACTTTTCTACTCCAAATACCTTTGACATCACAAAATTAACATTTAAAAAAAATTTGTTTGGGGGTTCTTTTTCACTTCACTTTCCCTACTGTGTCTTAAAGAAGGCAAAATTGTAGTAGTGTGTTTTTAGAATTTGGGATGTTTTTAGAATTTGAGATGCAGTAGTGTGTTTTTAGAATTTGGGATGAGTAGTGTGTTTTTAGAATTTGGGATTCATTTTTTAGAATTTGGGATGAATTAGGGACTTCAGTGGTTCTAGGTTTTAACTAGGAATTCAATATATATTTTTAGATTACTGTAATCATAATACTGCCAGGTGCTATGGTGGTCAGAGACAAATATGACCATGGGATCAGACCTATAAATGTATTACGATGCCAAATAAAAGTGTCTTAATGAGGAACTAAGCGTGCATTAAGAGTCAGAGGAGAGGAACCCCACATCTAGTTGAGAATATCAGACACAGTTTCATGGAGAAAATGGTTTTTGAGATGGGCCTTTATGAAAAGGTAGAATTTCAAGAGATAGAGATGTGGGTATCAGAGAAGAATATATCAAGCAAAGGGATCAACAATAAAGGCCCACAAACAAAAAAGCAACCAGTAAACCCAAATGCAGGCAACGTAGTGCAAAGTTGTAGCATAGTAGTCTAGTTTAACTGAGTGTAGAGTACGTAAAGAGGGTAACTGCAATGTGTAAGGCAGCGAAGATTCTGGGGCCAGATCGTGAAGGACCTAATTCCTGCGTCTCATGAATGCTCCTAATTTAATATGCAGTAGAGAAACTTTAAAGAATTTTGAGCAGGGGAGTGCAATGACTGAAGATGAACTACAGGAGGTTGGAACCGGGCAGCAATGTGTAGGATGGATTTGGAAAGGAATTGCTAGAGACCTCAGAGCAGTTAGGACTCTATTGAAATACGCAGATGAGAATTTTGTTAAGAATCCAGTGTCAGGAAAGAGATAAGATAAAACTATTTTTGAATAATGAATTCATGAATTTCAGCTACTTCATTGTACTTCAATCAAATTCAATTTATAGTAAACAGTACAAATACAGTGGTTGCACCAGAAATAAGCGTGCAGAATATTTGAAAGAAATGATCAGTATTTCTTGGTTTGTCGGTACGCGGGCCTCTCACTGTTGTGGCCTCTCCCGTTGCGGAGCACAGGCTCCGGACGCGCAGGCTCAGCGGCCATGGCTCACGGGCCCAGCCACTCCGCGGCATGTGGGATCTTCCCGGACCGGGGCACGAATCCGTGTCCCCTGCATCGGCAGGCGGACTCTCAACCACTGCGCCACCAGGGAAGCCCTTGGCAACTCTTTTTTGCAGTCTATTTAAATAAATACATAAACAATAAAAAATCTGGAAAGTACAGATGTCTGAATATATATACTCAGAGATAAAGATAAAAAGATAAAGGGGGAGGAGAGACAGAGAGACAAAGAGACAGAGAGAGAGAACACTGTACGATTGGGATCAAATTTGATGAAAATATTGAATTCTTTTTTGCCAGAGCAAAAAGCTCAATTTCCTTTTTGGGAAACTGACTTCATCAGCATGTTCTCTTTGTTGTTTCTGGCCCAAAATTCAGGAATCAGATTTTTAAATTATACTTTCTTTTCTTTATTTAAATCTATTGTAGTTCAGGGGAAGTTCCTCTCAAATCGGAAGAAGTTATCTGTGTCTCCAAAGTTTGTATGAAAATTGAGATGACATCCTCCAAGTTCTTGGCTACTGATCCATTACCTTTAAGTTCTTTTGAGTAACAACCAGATAGTATATAAACACAAAGCAAAATGCTGACCTTTTTTATTCTACAGATATTAAAATCAAACTCTACTAGTGGTTTTTACAATTAAACAGTATTTTTATCTTTTATTCTTGAAATGCAAACTGGCTCTCCAGTTTTCAATGCTTCAGTATATTTTTGTCTACACATTGTCTGGATTTAGTATATGTAAATATTATTTTGTTTAAAAAGACTGAACATCTGAACATTCCATGAAGAATTATTTTGTTTCTGTTTTTTTTTAAATAAATGTATTTATTTTATTTATTGTTTTTGGCTGCGTTGGGTCTTTGTTGCTGCACGTGGGCTTTCTCTAGTTGCAGAGAGCAGGGGCTACTCTTCGTTGCGGTGCGTGGGCTTCTCATTGCGGTGGCTTCTCTTGCTGTGGAGCACAGGCTCTAGGTGCGCAGGCTTCAGTAGTTGTGGCACGCAGGCTGAGAAGTTGTTGCTTGCGGGCTCTAGAGCACAGGCTCAGTAGTTGTGGCACACGGGCTTAATTGCTCCGTGGCATGTGGAATCTTCCCGGACCAGGGATCAAACCCGTGTCCCCTGCATTGGCAGGAGGATTCTTAACCACTGCGCCACCAGGGAAGTCCCTGTTTCTGTTTTAAATATTTACTATTTTCTATATAATATTTCATTCTCTTTCTAAGGGACTCAATGTAAATATTGTAATTAGTGCATTCTAATGGAAATTCAGGCATACAACAATGAAATTGTTTTCTGAAAGTCTTAAAATATTAAAAACTGAAATAAAAATGAGTCCAATCTTTATACAAGCCTTTGCTTCAAACTAATCATGTTTTTAATTTTCCTTTTCAATTTGTAATAGACAGATCCTGCTTAAACCAAATTTCAATCAAACTGGCAAGTTTTCCTTCCTTAAAAATTGCTAAATGGGGAATTGTAGCCATGGTTCTAAAGCAGCTATTGTTGTTTTTAAAATGACCCATTTATTTTTGTAAATCAGTTGGACTGAGATCTTCTAAGGAGTTTGAAGCATCTTCCTTCGCATTCTTAAAACATGCCACTTCTTTTCCTAATACGTTATGGATTTATTACTCTATCTTTACTCATAGGGAAACCGAGGTAGGTATTCACTAACGTGCTGTAAACATAATTTTAATGGGAAGATTAGCAAAAATAAATGCAAAAAACAAGACAGTCATATTTCCAAAGAAAAAGAAGCATAATGATATCAAATTTATTTCACACAGAATCAATACAACATGATAAATAATTTCTTTATGGTGAAATAAATGTTTATCTTACTTCTGAACAACTAGTTTGATCATGTTGTTGCATTAATATTCTTCACTCATATTTAGATATACGTAATGCTTTGAACTTAAATATTTTTCAAATAAGCAAGAAGTAAGAAAATAGATATAAAAAATCATATGATAAAGAAACCAAATGGAGATGTAGATCAATTACCTACATCTTCCTAACCTTCATATCTAATCCATTAGGTCCTGTGGATTTTACCTTTTAACGATTTCTTAGTATATCCAAAATGCTCCGCGGCCATCTCTACCACCCAAATCCGAGGTGCTAAACCCCTCTCCTGGGTCACCATGGAATATACTCTTTCAAATTTTAAATATGTTTTCTACAATGTAGCCAGAGTAATCTTTATAAAGTGCATATCTCGTTGTGTCACAACTCAGCTGAACATTGTTCAATTTCCTATTGCTTTTAGGATGCTGACAAGACAGACTCCTTAATATGATTCCATCTTATTGTTCTGACCCATCCCCACCTCTGTCTTCTGGGCCCCAAGGTTCTTTTTCAGTTTTTATCATTCACTGTGCTTACCCCAGGACCTTTTCACATGAAATTTTATCCATTTGGAATGCCTTTTTCTCTCCTATGGTTTAGCCAATTTTTACTTATCCTTCTACAACTCTTATGTATCCTTCCTGAGCTCTCAGCATGGTCCAGTACTCCTTGGCACACTCAGAGCACCTCATGTGTAATTTCACGTTTATTTTTGTGGTTATTTGATAAATTAGTCTCTGCTTTCTTGACCAAGTTATAATTTCTACAACAACAGAACTCTTTATATATATATATATATATTTTTTAATTAATTAATTTATTTATTTATTCTTGGCTGCATTGGGTCTTCCTTGCTATGTGCTGGCTTTCTCTAGTTGCAGCCAGCAGGGGTTACTCTTTGTTGCAGAGCGCAGGCTTCTCATTTTGGTGGCTTCTCGTTGCAGAGCACGGGCTCTAGGCGTGCAGGCTTCAGTAGGTGTGGCTCGAGAGCTCTAGAGCACAGGGCTCAGTAGTTGTGGTGCACCGGCTTAGTTGCTCCACGGCATATGGGATCTTCCCGGACCAGAGATTGAACCCGTGTCCCCTGCATTGGCAGGCAGATTCTTAACCACTGTGCCAACAGGGAAGTCCCAAGGCTCTTGTCTGTTTTGTTTGTTTCTGTATAGCCTGGCATATTGCAAGCAGTAAATAAACATTTTCTGAATAAATAAATGAGAGTAAACATACTGTGAATCCAGCCAGAGTCATCTAAAGAGCTAACTAGAAAAGTAGCATGAAGTCCTTTAGACCTCTCCTCTATGTGCCTCTCTGGTCTTGGTCATTCCTACCCTCACCTTGTACACTTTATCCCCTAGGAGGTACTTCCAGTTCTCAGAAGGGTCTGCCCTTTCCTACTTGCAGGCTTTTGTATGGGTTGTTCACTTTTTTTTGAACATTTCCTTGTGCTCAGTATCCATATACCTGCCTCCACCCCCATTTTTAATTTAAATCTCTGCTGAGGAATCACTTCCTTCCCTGCCCCCAATGAGTGGATTAGGAGCCACATTGTATTGTCCCAGTCTGCCCCTATATAAGACCACATACCTCACAGAATGTACCTGTCTATCTAGAGTATAGCATGAGGGGTGAGGGGTAAGGGCTTTTAAGAGTCCATAATCTCTATCAACTCCTCCCCCAAATTATGCTAAATTATTTAAATAAAACCTAGATTCTAGTTATGACATAATTTCAAGACAGATTCACTAAAGCCTGTTCTTCCTCAGACTTCCTTTTCCAGCTCCATCTTCACCAATGGAGAAATGAAGAACTAGGAGAAATGCTCAGGAAAATTAAATGTGTATATACTGTAATTACCAGGATCTTAAAGTTGGATGTGGCCGTAATCATCAAAGGGGCACTTATAGTTCTCCAAGGTGTTCCATCACACAGATATAAATATAATTTGGTTATGAAGTGTATCTACTGAATATCTCTTGAATACCAACAAGGTATGAGCCATAACATTTATTACCAATATTTAAATATTGTTAAATTTTGAAAATGAGATATATTTAAGTCAAAATGCAAGCATACTTATAAAAACTATTCAAAACAGAAGCAAGATGAGCCACTTTTAGAGTCCTGGAGGTGATCATGATGCTCTTGGATCTGATTTTTATTGCTAAGAAAAACAGTGATAAAGTCCTAAAGAAAGAGGTCAATGGTATTATTCATGTATTTGGTCTTCCAGTCACCAAAATGAATATCTTTGCATACAAAGCACTACTCTTGGTGTTCTAGATGATGCAGAGGTGAATAATATATGGTTATTGTCCTCTAGAGTCTAATAAACACTTTGGGGAGAAAAGACCTACAGTATGTGAAAGAAGCAACCATTAGAGTTTTCTGGCAGCAAGAAACACAAACTGACTCAGGCCAACTTAAGCTAAAAAATTCTTTTTGGAAGGATATTGGAGTAACCTAGAAACCTGAAGGAAAAATCCTACAGCCAGGCCTCATAGTGGATAGAAACAGAGCAACTTCAAAGTTCTAACAGCCATGCTGTAATATCAATAGATAACACTTATTTAGCCCATTCTCTGTGACTGGCCTTGTCTAAGTGTTCTACACATATAAACATCTTTAATCCACACCGCAGTGTGATAAGGTAGTTACTAGTAGTAGTAGTAGTAGTCGTAGTAGTATTGGGCTGGCCAAAAAGTTTGTTCGAGTTTTTCCGTAATCCCGAATGAACTTTTGGGCCAACAGATTATTATTATTATTTTAGTAGATGAAGAAATTGAGGCACAGAGAAGTTAAGCAGCTTACCCAGTCTCACCACAATCTTCAGCGTGCCACTGAAATATTGGCACTGAGTTATGAAAGGTTTTCATTTTTGTGACATTTTCCTCAAGATTCAGATACAGAGCACCTAACTGGGGTCATGTCCTGGATTTTAGACAAGGAATGGATAGTTTCTTAAGAAGGTAATGTTACTAGAAGAAGTTACACAGGCAAAAATAACAGATGTCCGCTGAATTGTAGAGATAATAAAATAGGCTACAGTGAGGGTGGACATTTTTACGTACCCGTTGAGTTACAAGCTTTGAAGTTTAAAGATACCATCTCCTGTTGCAACAAAAGGAGAGACTAGAACTGAAATCCTTGGATGAGAAATTCAGTCTGGGAATGCTGACGGGTACCTAAAGATTTCTGGGAAGTACCTTCTTTGTTAGGGTCTTGGCAGGACTTCTTAAATAACAGGGTTAAAATGGTCCTAAATGGAGCACACATGGATCTACCTCTACCAATGTGGTAGAATTCCTTAATCCAACAGGATCCTTGATCTGATCGTATCTCATCTCCACCCTATCACCATGGTCCTCCCACTCACACCCTTCAATCCTGGCCTCCCTCCTGGAAGAAGAGAGCAGTCAACTTCAACAAGCCATTTCTTCTTTTGTTCATTCAGCAAATATCTGTTAAATCCATTTTACGTGAACATGACACACCAAGCAGACAGTCCAGTGGGGGGATACAGAATTGTACAAAGGCCATTATGAAACAGTGTGCCACCTGCTCTCATGGGGGACATAGTGGGTGCTATGGGAGCACATAAGAGGGGCATCTAAGAGAACCCTGGGGGAATTAGAGACGGCTTACTGAAGGAAGTGATTTTTTTTTTTTTTTAGGAAGTGATTTTTAAAAGGAGAGCCTGAAGAAGAAAAAAAGGAGCTGGAGGGAAGAAGTGTACCAAGCAGAGGGAATATCTGCGGTGAAAGTCAAAGGATTTGTGACCTGTAGTGAGAGAAAGGGAGATGAGAAAGACACTACCTGATGCTTGGGACAGGAAACAAAACAGGTCCAGAAGTAATCAGAATACCAGCTGGATTAAGATAAGCGCCAGAGAGAATTCAAGGAGGGTGAGACTCAGTCTCAGCAGTGAGAACCTCAGACTTTGGGAGAGGGAGGATTTTAGATGAGTCTTGGAACATGAATAGTTTCAATCAGCAGAAGCAGAGGAAAGTGTGCATGTGCAGGAGGAAAGCCTGAGGTAGGCCAGGGCGAACACTCTTTGCCCTGTTTGCTTTGTGAGGTATTTTTCCTGCCTAGACTGTCTCCCAGCTGCACATTCCCTTGTTTCTTATTCATTCTTCGAAATTCATATGGTTACATTCTCCGTGAAGATATCCAGACCAGCAGAGATAGAAACAGGTGTTTTTCCTCCGTGCTGTTGCAGCTATTGTTCCATTCATTTTTCTACCCTCCAGGACTTAGCACAGTTCTGAGAACATTTAGTGGTCTTGATGAGTCACTTGGTTTATTAATGAGCAAACCTAGGGGGAGAGTCTGGTACAGTGGTTATGAGTGTGGTTCTGGCGTCAGACTATTTGGATTCAAATTCCAGTTGGGTTACTTTCCACATGTGTACTTGGATCCATGATTTCCACCTCAGCTGCTTTATTTGTAAGAGGAAGATAATAATAAAATCTCCTCTAGCCTTCTTGGGAGAAAAAAATGTGAGGTATTGAGCAGAGCGCCTGCACCCAGTGACCAAGCAACACGTGTTACATGCTGATAGTGTTGATATTATAATATCATCTCTCTCGCTCTGTGTACATGAATGGCAAAAATATGGGGAAAATACACAAACATTGGAAATTGGATGAAAAAGCCTCAGACAAAGGGCAGAATGTTTCTTAACTTAGTCAAGAAGGGATGACAATGAAGGTAGAGTAGTAGAGTCAGGCCTGTATGGCAGTCTGCTGTGTTTATTGACAGCTTGCTTAGACAAGTCTGCTCTTAGTACCAGAAGCTAATGTGCTTCCTGGATGTAGAGGACCACAGTTTTGTTATATATATATAGTATTTGGCAAAGGTTACATATATATATAGCCTTCCAGAAGGTTAGTTACAGAGGATGTCTGCAGGCACCTTCCCGCCCAGTCCCGACTGCGCCCCGCGCTTCCTGGGGGTTGTTGCCGCCGCTGCAGTTGAAAAGCAAATGGAGAAAGGAGGCTCCAGCGGCTCCTGGGGCCGCTGGTTGGTCCTGCTCTGCCCTCAGCTGGACCTGGAGAAGGAAGCACCCCGGCGACGCCACATGCACCACGCCTCTCATTAAAAAGCCCCAAGGACAAGGTCGTCAGCATTTTCTAATATGGTCATGGGAAGAGTCAGGGAAACACACGCAAAAGTTATATATATATATATATATATATATATATATATATATATATATATATATATATAGTATTTTGCAAAGGTTTATGTATATGTAGTATTTTGCAAAGGTTATATATATATAGTATTTTGCAAAGGTTTTATATATATATAGTATTTTGCACATGTTCTCTAGCCTTGACTGAGCCAGAGAACCTTTGGGAAATAAAATCCATGCATATATATAAAATCATTGGCATTCCCCTGTTTTCTTCTAAACTGTGATCTTCTGCAGCCTTCTGCCCCCCTCATTGTGTGTTCACATGTTCCTTCAGGCCATCCTGAGTTCTCTACGCTGGCATTCCACTTGGACCACCTTTCGCCAGGTTTCTTACATCTGCTCCTTTCTCTGCTCCCTTCTCCAAAACATCTAATGAAACTCCATTCCCGTAGGTGGGCTCATTCACCCCTAAGTAGTAAAGAACAATATAATTAAATGAAATATCTTGTTCATCCATTCAAATATTTATTCAAATATTTATGGAGACTTTATATTTGTTCCAGGCAAGGGAAATTGAGAGCCTTACTCTAACAGACATTTTTATTTCAAAAGATGTAGCCGATTAATCAACTTATATTAGGTAGCATTTCAGAGAGTGTGGGAGAAATGTTGGGAAGCCTCTGTAACAATGGATAATCATCTACTCTTGCATCCAGGTGTGACCCCAGTGATAATTTCCAGATTTCATGACTACTTCTAATGATGGTCAGAATAATAGGAAGGGAAAGAGAACTTGCAAATATATTAGTACTGTAGACATATTATACAGCTACTACCTATCACATGTTTAATTCTCGGCATATAGTGGTTACCAGCACAGGCTCAGGACTCAGACATCTTTGGGTTCAAACCCCAGCTTTCATTCTTATTAGCAATGTGACCTTGGTAAATTACACCATTCTCTAGGTTCTGTTCCCTTATTTGTACAATGAAGCTGCGGGATTGTTAAAGATTAAATGACTTTGTTTAAATCGTTCTCAATATGCAGTGTTTGTTTTGGTAAAATAAGTAAATATGTCATTGAAATCTAGAATGACCCTATCGATGCTAATTTCTCCTGTATCATGTGGATGCATGTGTGTTTCTGACATACATGCCTACACTTAACATCCACACACACTCCCCAGAGTGCCAAAACCAAGAAATGAACCATCTCACAAAACCCTATTCCCCACTCGCATATTCATCTGTACTTACAGACATCTACATTTTATTCTTTTCCCTCTTTCTTAATGCAAAGAAACAACAGCCCATTCCATACTGACTGCCTTCCAGTGTAATCTCAGAACCAAGTGTTCCTTGAGAAATTGTTACAGAGCTGAAAGTTGAAGTAATATTCATCTATAATCCACTTTAGGGGTGAATAGGAGGATACCCAGGAGCTTTTTTTCCCTGAAGATGAACATTTGTCATTGACCTACCGTATTTCTCTTTCAGATAGCTAGGGTCACCTGGGTGTCTGAGGTGGTGGAGACATAAGAATAAAAGATAATTATGAGATTATTTCATCAGTCTTCTAGCTTTCATTCTAGTATTTTCATCTCCCTTTGAATTAGTGAGAATTTGCTTGTCTTCATTCTTCAGTTTAGCATGAAGCTATATTTTATCTCCTGTTTCTAGCTACCATACCAAACTAAGAAGTGCTGGCCATAGCAACAAAATGTTCATATAACTTTGCCAAACAATGTTTAAATGATGAATTCAAGGAAAAATTCACACCACCCATGATTTGGCATTCTGCACACAGAAAAAAAACAGTTGACTTGATTTTTTACTTTTCCTCTAGACTCATGACATCATGTGAAATTTCTTGATATTAGCATTGACTATGGCAAAATGATATGCACAGAAATCTTCTCATGAATTTTCTAGACAAATTTTGGAAATTCAAGATTAACGAATAGTTTCATGCATGTTTAAGAACCAGAAAATCTGGTAAAGAAGTAGTTTATTTGAACTCAAACTACATAATTGGCTTAGAGACATTCATGTATGTCCCATCCTGTGTTCATTAAATGCATTTGAAAATCCCATTGAAAGGGAAGGGAGGTCTGCAGGAGCAGGTCCTGGTTGTGAAGTGATAGTTTTCTCCAAAGCACATTTGAATCTCAGGAGGCACCATTGTGTTGGACAGAATCTGTATGCTGCAAAGCTAAAATTGTGTTCCACTGTAGTGTGAAGGTCATCAGTTTCCTTTTATCTGAGCTTTTCCCTTACAACTCTCCTTAAATGAGAGTTTGTAAATAATCAATAACGTTCTTAAAGTATTATAAATTTGATATTATGATCTGTTTTCAAATTTCAGCTTTGAATATTTTTTGAAAATATTAGCTGCTGAATAACAAATATTCAAAACTATTCATTAGTCCATTGATTTAGTGATCTATATTAAGTTTGAATTCTCAAATATTATACATATAATATTTATATAAATTTTATAAACTATATTTATATATTTATATAAATATATTTATATATTTTGTATATAGATATTATATATACATAAATAGGATAACAGTTATGGCTTTCGTTATTGTTTTGGGTTTTCTACATATTTTTATTTTTTTGTTCAACATTTCCTTAAATAAGTTATTTTCACGAGTTATGTGTATGATTTTTATTGGAAACCGAGAATACAAAATGAATATTGTAAAATTCTATCCTGTTGTATAAAGTGAGCTACCAAAAAAAGTATAACGGACAGTTAAATTTTAAGAGCTATTCCTTTGGTATATAATAATGAATTTATTAATGGGGTTATTACAGATTCCATTATTTCATGGGTTCTCACATTTCATATCAAGGATGCCTTTAGATATTCTAGAATTTCACAATGCCAATGTCCTTAAAAAATGAAGTCTCAAATATTTTTGATATTAAAATGTAGAGGTACACAATGCAAGCAGGTTAAGTGAGTCACACAGAAGATTGTGAAACTGGCCGAATTTCATTGCCATTTTTTTTCTTCAGAATCCTATGAAAGGATTTAAAGGTGGCTAAAGACATATTCTTATACCTATGTAGAGCTTTCTTTTTTTTAATGTAACAAAGTTGGGCCATTTTTCTCATTGTTTGGGTGTAACTCTAGACTTTTTGTTGTTGTTGTTGAAGTATGGTTGGTTGACAATATTTTGTTAGTTTCAGGTGTACAGCAAAGTGATTTAGTAATACACACACACACACACATATATATATACACACACAAACATATATTCTTTTTCAGATTCTTTTCCATTATAGGTTATTGCAAGATATTGTAAGATAGTTCCTTGTGCTATATAGTAGATCCTTGTTGTTTATCTATTTTATATATAGTAGTGTGTATCTGCTAATTCCAAGCAGATACACACTACTATATATCCCTCCTCCTTCCCCTTTCTCCTTTTGTAATCATAATCTTGTTTTGTATATCTGTGAGTCTGTTTCTGTTTTGTAATTAAGTTCATTTGTATCACTTTATTAGATTCCACATATGTGACATCATATTTGTCTTTTCTTTCTCTGTCTGACTGACTTCACTTAGTATGATAATCTCTATGTCCATCCATGTTGTTGCAAATAGCAGTATTTCATTCTTTTTTATGACTGAGTAATATTCCATTATATATGTGTGTGTGTGCATATGTGGGTATATATATATATATATATATATATATATATATATATATATATATATATATACACACCACATTTTCTTTATCCAGTCACCTGTCGATGGACACTTAGCTTCCATGTCTTGGTTATTGTAAATAGTGCTGCTATGAACATTGGTGTGTATGTATCTTTTCAAATTAGAGTTTTCATCTTTTCTGGAGATATGCCCAAGAGTGGGATTGCAGGATCATATGGTCACTCTATTTTTAGTTTTTTAAGGAACCTCCATACTGTTCTCAATAATGACTGCACCAATTTACATTCCCACCAACAGTGTAGGAGGGATCCTTTTTCTCCACACCCTCTCAAGCATTTATTATTTGTAGACTTTCCGATGATAGCCATTCTGATTGGCATGAGGTAATACCTCATTGTAGTTTGATTTGCATTTCTCTAATAATTATCAGTGTTGAGCATCTTTTCATGTGCCTGTTGGCCATCTATATGTCTTCTTTGGAGAAGTGTCTATTTAGGTTTTCTGCCCATTTTTTGATTGGGTTGTTTGTTTTTTTGATATTGGGCTGTATGAGCTGTCTGTATATTTTGGAAATTAATCCCTTGTTGGTCACATCATCTGCAAATATTTTCTTGTGTTCCGTAGGTTGTCTTTTTGTTTTGTTTATGGTTTCCTTTGCTGTGCAAAAGCTTGTAAGTTCGATTAGGTCCCATTTGTTTATTTTTGCTTTTGTCTAGACTTTTATAAGTTCAGTTGTTATTCACACTTCACAGAATATTGATAAGGTGCTCTAATACATATATGTATAGGGAATTGTGCAGATGGGTCAAAATTGTGAAGTTTATGAAATAATTATATAAAGGTTTTATGATGTAATAGGAAGAGCCCTCAATAAGAAATCACAAGAATTTTGACCTCTTAAGTGAGCTACTTAGTCTCTCTATTAACCCTTAGTTTTTCTTATTTATGAAATGGGAACCTAAAGGAAATGGAAATGGGCAAAGAATTGTTGAGAGAAACATATCCATTAAATTTATATGTATACAGAAGCCAGTTTTTGAAATCCTATTTATTTTGAAGATTATATGCAAATATCTTTATTTTTTTCTTGCCAACTAGAATGTCTTGGTCCGTTTTGCATGTTTCATATTTGTGGTTTTGATTCAGTAATTTAAAGAGATAGGACTTCCATACAAAAGACGTGTAAAAGTTGCTACAGTGAGAATTGATACACACAACTTGAGTAACACTGATAACTTAGCACTATTGTTCTTTCTTTGACTTGGGTGAGAAATTGATATGAAATAGCAAAGAAGATTCTTCTCTCCCTCCTTTGAAGTCCTTTCAGTCTCCCATGACAAGTCACTTAACGATTTGGGGGAATGTTGATTTGAAATTACCCATACCCTTCATATGGACACTGAACTCAAGGGGTAGGATTTAGACAGTTATAAGAATGTTAGGTTGAGCGTGCTTTAAAGAGACAAACTTTCCTTTTAAGTAAAATTTGGTATGAAAGTAAACATGAGTCCCTGACTTTGAGAAATCTTATTTATGTTTTCATTTCCCATAAATTATTATAAAAATGCCAAGCATCTGACAATGATATGCATTGCTTTGATGCCAAGGAAATTTGGAAGCTCCAGAATACAAACAATATGAACAGATTTAATATATCTAATAATCTCATCTGAAACAAAGTTTTCAATAACAGAGCTTCACTAAGCCTCATTCATATAAACTGATATATATTGGGTGTCAGAAACTTAAGGGAAACCAAAAATCCTAAATTTGACATTTGTTCATTCTAAGAAATGCATTTCTTTTAAAAAATGGTAGTACAAGGCTAATTGTCATTTCCATCCATCATTTATGTTTTTCCTTTTGAATTTTCAATTCTCAAGTTCAGAGACTGTTGATTTGGTGGAGAGTTGGAACAAACACCTAATTAAAAAAAAATAAAAGTCAGCAACACCAGAAAAGCATTGTCACCAAACAATAAATAACGCTCCATCTAAAATTCGCTTAAAGATGAATCCATTTCGGGAGTGGCAGCGCACCTGCGGCACAAACCTTAAATGAAAAATAAAGACAAGTGGGTTGTAGGGTGCCTTTCCCTCTTCAAAATAAAATTCTTTACAACATACGAGACAAATGGCACAAAAGTGAAAGGGCAGTGATGCAGACTGGATAGGCTTACAGCGTAATTGAATTAAGGCTTGTGTGCCACATATGACCACAAAGCGGGCCTAAAGGCTCGGGCCTGCTGAATGGAGGTGGCTGGGCCGACAATAAAGACCCTTTAAACTGGTTAAATGCATCATAAGCGTGTGTGCAGAGAGCTTTCTAGCTAACAGGTGGCTGAGTAAACCTCAGCTGGTGCCACACAGGGCTGTCGCATTGACCTTCTTTAGGATAATTTCAGCCCCCTTTAAAAAAAAATTTGTTACTGTACTTGCTGTGGTGGAAACAATTTAGAGATGAATAATTTCTTTTGGTCTCCAGAGGCGCCGGTGGCTCTCTCTCTCTCCCCCCCCCTCCCTTTTTTTCTTGAACTCTCTCTCTCTCTCCCCCTCTTTTGCTCTGTCTTGAAACTGAATTAACATAAAGGAACAGTGACAACAGCAAGCTGAAAAGCATAGCTGGTGGGAGGATTAAGTATATCATTGAAAGGAATTATGTTGTAAATGACTGGGAGGGGTCGGGGCTTCTGTTCCTTGGTCCCATCTGGTCCTTAAAGAATACCTTGTTGTAATTACCCCCAGATGGTTTGTGCTCACTGGGGTCTGGACAGCCAGGTGCCACTGTGCCCTGCTGGGTGTGATATTCATTGCTACATGCAGTGACAAAAATGGACTTTATTGAAACCTAATTTCTTCCAGAGTATTACACAAATAAGAAATGAACCTAGCTCATTGAGAGAGAGCTTTGTTTATTTCCAAGCCGAAACAGTCTCACCTAAGATAAGGCTGCCTGGTTATTTTACAACTCTCCTAAAAAGAAGCAAAAACAATTCACAATGTGTGCTGGATTTAATTCAGTCTTTTAAAATAATGGAAGTGGTCAACATCAATGGCAGGTTTTTATTTCTTGGTGCTAGGTAGTTTTAAAAATAATAGCTAGGATATTCAAGACCATGTTTTGATCATTTTATTATTGAAACTAACAGTAAATAAAGTGAATTATAGTATATCCAAGTCTAAGCACATTTTGATATTAGTGAGCAAATATTTATATAACTCAAAACTTAATCACATATTACTCACTATAAAATATATCTCACCACTTAATTTAAGAAACACGTTTGAATATTTTTGTGTTATACTATAGCATCAATATTATCACAGAAAAACAACAAGGAAACTAAATATTTTTAAAAGTTAGCTGTCTTGATATATACAAAGATGGAATTTTTAAAAATTATGCTTACTTTAACTTTCTATCAGGAAATTTCACTTTTAATTTTTAAATATATCTTTAAAGCAGAAATAACTTGAAAATGAAAGTTAAAGTCATAATTGTATAATTCAGTTATATTTATTTTATTCTAATTATATTGCAATAAGTCTAATAATCTTATTTGATAAATTATATAACAGAATATCTTTTAGGTCTGACTAATTTTAAAAACAAAATATTTATCTATTCCATGTCTTACTATAATTTTGCGTGTATTAACATTGTAGCAAAGTAAGTCAAATTCATTACTTTAAATCATGAATTTTTCAATGTAGAATTTGGAAATTTTTAATATGAAAATCAAATGGGAATTAGTGAACAGCAGAAAATGAATACACTTGATATTCCTTTTTTCTTTACAATCATAAATTTTACACAGTATTAAGAAAATATAAACAGTTGATATATTACAAATGTTAATCTTGAGAATATTTTCCTTTAACATATATGAACCACGTGCTTACTACGAAAGTGTTAGCAAAAAAGAAAACAAAATAAAATGCTTCTTGCTGCATATTTAAGAGGGAGTTAAATCCCAGACAATCAAATAGAGGGAAATGATTTTAAAAATTGGCAACTTAACGTGCTAGGAGCAATTGCTCTGCAACACTGAACTTTGACAACTGAGAAGAATAGGCTTTCTGTACTTTGTAAATAAAATTTTAAGGTAAAAATACAGTCCCAGTGTTCTGTTCAAACTCTATTGGGGGGGCAGCATAATTTTGTTAGTACCTACAATATACATACAATACCTAGGAAGACCTTGACCTGAGGTGAAAAGACTCTGGAACAGGGTCCAGGAGACCTGAACTCTAGTTCCAGCCTGATGCTCATAGCTTTGTGATCCTATAAGCTGTAGTTTCCTCCCTTGCAAAATGATTGTAAAACAGCTTGATTACAAGATCAGACTTGTGTTTTTAAAGATATATGCATTTGATGATATGATCAGAGGTACAAGAACGAGCATGGGGACCACAGTGGTCCAAACGTTCGTGATTAAGGCTTGAAAGCTGACAGGTTAGATGGAATGGAGAAGAGAGAGCAGGAAGACGTTTAAAATTGGGGAGAAAGAAGAGTGGGAATTGAGAGTTTTAATTATGAAATAAATGGAGTTTTTAAATAATTCATCAATTTTTTTCACTTTTGATACATTTGGTACATTTCTTTAGATGTTGGGCTTTTTCTAAAATAGAAGATTTCTCTTGCTCTTTTTTTCCATTTTTCTCTATTTCATTCTCTTCATTGAGTGAATTATTTTCATGGAAAGTTGCTTCCTTGATACTTTAGTCATTTGGAAACTGGAATTTGAGAAGATTAGCATAGAAGCAAAAGAAATGCCTATGCTTCTATTCCTGACATAACACTCAGGTTTCAGGATAAACTTGCTTAAATTTTGAACAATTACCTGTGCAAAATAATGGTTTGGGGCCTCTTTGTTAAAATATTAAAGGAGGAAGTTACTCTTTAGCAAGTTGGTATAGTTCATTAATTGAGTGATATCAATGTACTGGGCGTATCAGCAGAAATTTTGTTAGAGTTTCAAAATCATCAGTTTCTAATAAGAGATAATCTGATATTATCCTTCTGTGGAATTCATAAATCTTGGAATTATTTAGGGTCTTTCAGTTCTTCAACTCAACTTTTTAGCTCTTACAATGATTTCTTACATACATTACACTTGATAAATGCTTATCTAGATTTTTTTATACACTTTCAATGATAGAAAACTTTTCATATTTCCAAAGCAACCAATTTCAATGTAGAGAAGCTCTAATAAGTGGTCCTTATTTTGATTTGAAATATGCCTTCGTGTAGTTCAGTTTCTTGCTATCTTAAGAACAATTCCGTGTTACAATAGGAAGAAACACCATTGGTAACCAAGCCAACATTAGACATCCTAGAATGCAAGTTTTTATTCCAGCCCTTTCCAGATTTCTTAGCATTTCTGTCTGACAGTCTTTTTTTTGGCGGTACGCGGGCCTCTCACTGCCGTGGCCTCTCCCGCCGCGGAGCACAGGCTCCGGACGCGCAGGCCCAGACGCCATGGCCCACAGGCCCAGCCGCTCCGCGGCACGTGGGATCCTCCCGGACCGGGGCACGAACCTGCGTCCCCTGCATCAGCAGGCGGACTCTCAACTACTGCGCCACCAGGGAAGCCCTGTCTGACAATCTTGATATGCCCTCTATTAATCTTTTTCCCAGAATATCTTCTTCCTCTAAAACATGGGAAGAGGAAAAGGAGAGAGAGATCAGTGAGCAGAAACATGCTTTCCTTGATTAAAATATGAATTTAGACTTTGACTTTGGCTTGTCTGGATTCTTTGCTAAAATACAAAATTTTCTAAAATGTCAAAAGTTTTCCTCTAAGCATGGAGAGGAAGATTGGACACTAGATCCACAGTGCAGACACCTATTTCCTCATGAGCTACAATTCTGAATACCCAACTCTAACACTCTAGTGATTTGCAAAAATAGAAAAGGGAAACTTTACCGACATTGTTGTCACTGCCTTCTAACTGGTCTTTCTGTTTCAAATTTTATCCTCTTCCAGGCCTCTCTTTTTTCCTGGAATTAATTTTTTTTAAATACGAATTTTACTTCCCTGTTCCGGTCTCACTGTATGTAAGTGCAGGCTCTTAAAAGGGGCTTACAAAGCCCTTTGGCATCTGGTTCCTTCCTGTCTCTTTAACCTCATCTCTTTCAGCCTCCCTCCACACCTCAGTCTTCAGCAGCACAGAAAACAATTTTAGACCACTCTGCCTTCATACGGGAGCTGTTACCCCCATTTTAAGTCTGATGAGTTCCTGTTCTCCCCTCAAAAACCAGCTAAAGTGCTCACTTCAGCAGCACATAGACTAAAATCAGAACCACGCAGAGAAGATTAGCATGGACCCCGGGCAGAGATGGCATGCAAATTTGTGAAGCGTTCCATGTTTTCAAACTGTATGATTCCACTTTCAGGAGGAACATGGAGTAGTCAGATTCATAGGGACAGAAAGTAGAATGGTGGTTAGGCTGGAGGGGGGATGGGTAGTTATTGTTTAATAGGTAGAGTATCAGTTTTGCAAGATGAAGCATCCTGTGAAGGGATGGTGGTAATGGTAGCATCACAATGTGAATATACTTAATGCCACTAAACTGTATACTTTATATTGGTTAAGAAGGTAAATTTTATCTTAACTTTATATTGGTTAAGAAGGTAAATTTTATCTTATCTTATTTGGTTAAGAAGGTAAATTTGCCACAATTTTTATAAAACAGCTAAAATTCCAGGCTCCTTTTCTCTGCACCCATCCCATTCCCAGGGGGAGTTAGGCATTTTCATTATTTAACCAGTAGACTGAAATAGCTGCACCTAAGTGATTGTCAAGAACACTAACCTTGAACTCACTGCTGCTTAATACTCATCAAATACATGGTTGAACAACATAAATTTGCAAAGGATTGCCTTTGTGAAATACAGTGCACATATTTCTACAGACACAAAAAAATTCATCCTTGGAATAAACCGCACAAGCCGGTCTCTACACATCTGGACCATACAGTCTATTCTCTTGTAAAACTGCTTTTATGAAACATAATTTGGTATTATGTCATCATTGGCCTATGTTTAGAGTCACTGTAGGAAACAGTCAGCCCATGAAATCCATTTAGTGTATAGGTGTGTTTAGGGTGGTATACTGTTCTTTTTCTTTTATTTTTCTTTCTTTCTTTTTTTTTTTTTTTACTATCTATGAGGAAAAACTCTTTAGTTTTGGCACCAGAAATAGGTTTTCTTTGTAGGTAATACGAATAGAGTGATTGATTTTCTCATTTTTGTCTCCTTTCCAGAAAGTCTAGAGGCCAACCCGTGGCTTGTTCTAGCATTTTCTAGACCTTCACTATGCTATTCTGTGTAGCGATTTGCTGTAGACTTCAAATTATCCATTAAAATTTATTTTTTTCTCTGAATCCACTTCATTATTCGTGTTGCCTTTTATCTCATGTTGTTTTGAACTTTAAATCCATTCTTAAATAAATGAGGAATAAATGAACAATTAATAAATTCACCCTCTCCTCTAATTCCTACTGGATATTGCATATATTTTTATTATTGCTTGCATATATTCTATTATTTATTTGTATTTCATGTCTGCCATTTACAGTGGACAGTACACTCTTTTAATGCATGATACATATCTTAATATTATTTCAACACAATTAGAATATCTAGCTAATAATATGTGTATAAATAAGTCTACCAGATTAACTGAAAAGAAATGAGAAATTCAATAACTTTGGAAAACAGACTAATTTATTAATCTTTTTAACACACAACATGTCCTTTTTTTGTAAGCAAATTATAGTTTGGGGGAGTGCTAATAGTAAAAGCTAAAAACTCAGATAAATGGCTGAAAGAATTCCCAGTCTTAAATGAATTCTTGTTTATTTCTTGTGACTATTAACATTCAGCCAAGTATTCAACTCAGTTCTTTCTCTTTTGTCTGTGCATGCGTGTGTGTGCGCGTGTGTGTGTGTGTGTGTGTGTGTGTGGTGTAGCAGACTACAGGTATAGTAAGACTTATTGTTGGGTAAACATCTCTCTCTATATATAGAGAGAGAGACATAACTAATAGCAATATATATTCATTATATGTGTATATACATATATATGTATATGTATTACATGCATGTGATACACAATAATAAATATATATACAATTTTGTTCTGTATAAATATATAGGCATATATACTAGTTTTATATATGCACATAATATAAAACCATAGAATATATACAAAACATAAGTCTATATATACAAACATGCATAGGTGAATACAAAAACATATGATGGATATGTGTATATATATATATATAGCCACAGTTCTTTATGTAGATTCACAGGTATATTTAACCCCAAAACAGGTCTTACTAGTTCTATTTACTGAAATCAAATTCTCTACTCTTTTTCCACGACACAACGTTCTTTTGTTTTCTGACTTTTTGTAGTCCTATTTGTTCCTAATAGTGCTCCTTTCTTTTTTTTTTTTTTTTTTTTTTTTTTTGCGGTACGCGGGCCTCTCACTGTTGTGGCCTCTCCCGTTGCGGAGCACAGGCTCCGGACGCGCAGGCCCAGCTGCCATGGCTCACGGGCCCGGCCGCTCCGCGGCATGTGGGATTTTCCCGTACCGGGGCACGAACCTGTGTCCCCTGCATCGGCAGGCGGACTCTCAACCACTTGCGCCACCAAGGAAGCCCTCCTTTCTTGACCTCCATAGTAAATGTGTTCCTGTGATCACTTTTCTGCTTACTCCACAGTCTACCTCTGATCAGTTGTATCCCTGTTGATGGTTTTATCTACAAAATTCCAGCATCAGGCACATATCCAACTCACCCTTGGACATGTCCACACAGGCAGCATGATTTCTCCACCTGAACTCATCATTTTCCACCCTTGGCACTCCATGGGATTGCTCCTCCTCTTAAGCCCCTGCTCTTCATGGTTGACATCTCCAGGTTCCTGTCACCCAAGCCTGACCACTGGAAGTGACTACTGTCTCATTCTCCTCTCTGACTGTTCTTCCCCACAACTAGCCTATCACCAGCTCCTTTTCATTTCACCTCCTAAAGATATCTCAAATCCTCTCTTCCAAGTCATTCCACCAATCTCATCTCCTGCAGAATTTTAGGTGAGAAACAGGATTATTTCAATAACCTCCGAAAATTCATCCTTTTTATTTTGACTGCTGAGATTTAAAAGGCAAATATTACCCTGCATCCTATCTGCTTAAATGTTTTCTTGACTCTGTACTGCTCACCGATTCATGGTTTCCTGTAGTTGCTGCCTGAGGGGTAAACCTCCAACTCTGCGTTAGCCATTTGCGTTTCTTCGCACACACTACAATGCTTCAAGTCTTCAAAACTTTGCTAGCACCATTCTCTTTACCTGAGGGATCACTTCTTTCCTTCTTCAACCTTCCAGGTAATAGAAAGAATATAGGTTTTAAGATCAAACAAATCCAGGTTTAGGTTTCAGCTCCACTACAGACGTTCCTGAAACTTAAATGACAGAGAACAAGTCAAAACACTACTGATACTTCTTTGCATGAGAATCATTCCCAAGCCAACTTGTTTAATTAATTTGTAAAAAATTTTTTTTTTCTTTAGCAGGAATTTTAAACTCCACTAAGTACCTGCTTATGGTTTTGAACCTTCATCGACTAATCTTTTACAGACAGTAACAGATTTATATTCTGAATGAATTGAAGGACTTGCAAAGTTTGTTAACATCAGCTATTACAGAAAATTCCACATAAATTATAAAGGATTAGACTTTTCTTTCATATTTTTAATAAACGTGATCAAAATAAACATTCTATCTCGGGTATTAAGTAAGCAAATATTTTTACCCTTTGTCACATAGGTTAAAGTGCTGGCTCTCTGTGTGTGAGTGTGTGTGTATTTAGTTGAGTCTGATGGCAGATTTCCAAATTTATATCGTGCTTGTAAATGTTTTCATTAGGGAATAGAAAAAGCAGTTTTATTCTTATTGGCAGGTGTATTCCACATATATGTTTATTCTAGAATTTGCAAACTGTGTTGCTGTCCTTTCAATCTGAAAATCGCAACCATATGTTTTAAAGGAATTCTGGCACTAGAGTGATCACTTCTAGTGAAATTTAGTAGGTAGAAAAACAGTGTAGATATCACTATGGCAATACAGGAATTGTTATCACAGACAATGCTACACAGATATGGAGGACCAGAAGAAGCAGTATAGCACAGTCCAAGAGATACTCATTACCCACCTGTTGCAGGAGCCCAGACTCTGAGAATTCTCCACCCATTTCAGTTGGAAAACTTGAACCTTATGAAGAGTAGCAGTTCTCTTGAAATCTACTTTTGAAATTCTTGTCTCCTCTCAGAACCAAGAAGAGAATGAGATAGACCCAGAAGGAGTTCTCATAGGTCAAAAGCAACCTTTGATAACACAAAGGTCATAGTCAACTAAAGTTTGGTGTTAACTCAAAGGGTTTGAACTGCGTGGGTTCACTTATATGCTAATTTTTTTCACTAAGTATGTACCGCAGTACTACATAATCTGTAGTTGGTTGAATCCAGGGCTGTGGAACCACATATAATGAGGGCCGACTGTAAAACCTAACTTGGATTTCCGACTGTGCAGAGGGTGGGCACCCCTAACCCCCTTGTTCAGAGGTCAACAATATAGCAAAAGTCTCTACACAAAGTAAAAATATTTTCTGTCACTTTTGACTATATATTGCTAGTGATTTTTACTTATTTATTTATTTGTTTTGGGGAGTAGATTTGATTTGTTTATCATTGAAGTATAACTGACCTACAACACTGTGTTAGTTCCAGATGCACAACAAAGTGATTCAGTAGTTCTATACATTAAAAATGATCACTACAATAAGTGTAGTTGCCATCTGTCAGCATACAAAGTCATTACAGTGTCACTGACTACATTCCCCACACTGTACATTTCATCCCCATGACTCTTTATTTGTAATTGGAAGTTTGAACCTCTTAATCTCCCTCACCTATTTCACTCATTCCCCTACCTACCTTCCCTCTGTATCTATGAGTCTCTTCCTGTTTTGTTATGTTTGTTCATTTTTTTTGTTTTTTAGATTCCACATATAAGTGAAATCACACAGTTTTTATCTTTTTCTGTGACTTATTTCACTTCACATAATACCCTCTAGGTCCATCCACGTTGTCAGAATGGCAAGATTTCATTCTTTTTCATGGCTGAGTGATATTTTATTGTACGTATGTGTGTGTGTGTGTGTGTGTGTGTGTGTACCACATCTTCCTTGTCCATTCATCTATCAGCAGACACTTAGGTTGCTTCCATGTCTTGGTGGTTGTAAATAATGCTGTAATGAACATGAACAACCTTAGGGATGTATTCAGAAAAAAATGTGTATACCATTTCACATTTCAAAAAAGGAACATGTTATCCTTAGTATATTATATTATATTATATCTAAAGTTGGAGCAATTACTCCACTTTTACTTGTAAGCAATTTTTCTCAAATTCCCCAGAAACATTTTACATAGATATAAAATAGTATCTTCTAAGCCACAAAACTAAGTTGACTTCAAGTTACAAAGATTTGAGGTACTCAGTAATTTTTGTTTTGGGGAAAGAAAGGGTAGTAAGAGCAAGTGGGGTGTTTTGGAAAGTACAAAATCAAAATATAAAATATAAATTCCTTATGTGACCTCTCACATCTTAACCTCCATGTTCTTTTGGTTTCTTTAAAGAAAAAAGGAGGGAGTGAATGGAGAGAGAGAGAGAGAAAGAGGGGGGCAGGAAGAAGAAGAGGTGGATGAAGATGGAGAGGGAAAGAAAGAGAAAAAGAAGAGAGGAGAGAGAGAGAGAGAGAGAGAGAGAGAGAGAGAGAGAGAGAGAGAGGGAGAGAAAGAGACTGGACTAAAGCAAGAATTGTAGTGGCCTAGGGGCACCTCCAAATAGAAAAACTTCTTCTGTATGCAGCCTTTCAGGGTTTCATAAGTTTTTGTTTTGCTCTGCTGACCTCCCCTGGCCACGTGAAAATACACTTTCAAGTTCCACCTTATCCAGCCTCATTGCCCCCAGAACTCCTTGGCTGCAGCTCTGCCTCTGTGTCCTCAAGCACTTCCTCCAAGAAAACACTTGAGACTCTTAGAGCCAGGTGTTGACTGGCAGCACTGCTGGAACCTGACACCGCGATTTGACTTCCCCTTAAGAGGGCAGGTAAATTACCATTTTTTTTTCTTTTTTTACATCTTTATTGGAGTATAATTGCTTTACAATGGTGTGTCAGTTTCTGCTTTATAACAAAGTGAATCAGTTATACATACGTTCCCATATCTCTTCCCTCTTGCGTTTCCCACCCTCCCACCCTCCCTATCCCACCCCTCTAGGTGGTGACAAAGCACTGAGCTGATCACCCTGTGCTATGCGGCTGCTTCCCACTAGCTATCTACCTTACGTTTGGTAGTGTATATATGTCCATGCCACTCTCTCGTTTTGTCACAGCTTACCCTTCTCCCTCCCTGTATCCTCAAGTCCATTCTCTAGTAGGTCTGTGTCTTTATTCCCATCTTACCCCTAGGTTCTTCATGACATTTTTTTTTTCTTAGATTCCATATGTATGTGTTAGCATACGGTATTTGTCTTTCTCTTTCTGACTTACTTCACTCTGTATGACAGCCTCTAGGTCCATCCACCTCACTACAAATAACTCAATTTCATTTCTGGCTGAGTAATATTCCATTGTATACATGTGCCACATCTTCTTTATCCATGCATCCGATGATGGACACTTAGGTTGCTTCCATCTCCTGGCTATTGTAAATAGAACTTCAATGAACATTTTGGTACATGACTCTTTTTGAATGATGGTTTTCTCAGGGTATATGCCCAGGAGTGGGATTGCTGGGTCATATGGTAGTTCTATTTGTAGTTTTTTAAGGAACGTCCATACTGTTCTCCATAGTGGCTGTACCAATTCACATTCCCACCAGCAGTGCAAGAGTGTTCCCTTTTCTCCACACCCTCTCAGCATTTATTGTTTCTAGATTTTTTTGATAATTGCCATTCTGACCAGTGTGAGGTGATACCTCATCGTAGATTTGATTTGCATTTCTCTAATGATTAATGATGTTGATTTACCATTGCAACAAAAAGAATAAAATATCTAGGAATAAACCTACCTAAATTACCATTCTTGATGCATAATGTTTTGCAGGTTGCTTCTTAGGATTCTAATACCTCTGGCAGTCCTTTGGCCCCAAATTATCAGAATTCAGCATTGGAGTCGCAGTTGGGTTTTTCTTTTTTTAACATTACAAAGTAGAAAAATGTAAAATTTGATGTAAAAACACTGTCACTCAATATTGCAAATGTTAATTTTTGTCACTTTAAACTCTGATTATGGAGGCAGACACACACACACAGATGCATACACATGCACACATATATACACTGAATGTTCTATTTTATATAAAACAATATAGTATAAATGAAGGTCCTCTTTGCTGCTTTCCTTAAATCCATTACTTACTCCTTCCCTCCCCTAACCAATGCCAAGATATTGATTAGATTTCTTGAGTCAATCTATGTTCTAATGTTTTTACAAACATATGTATCTCCACCATCAATATATTGTATTGTTTTGTGTGTTTTTAAGCTCTTTTTTTACATGAAAGTCTTTGTATAATTCAGCAAATTGCCTGATGGTATATACTTTTGTAACTCCCTTGATATATACAGATTAAGTTACCACTGCTGGGCATGATATGAATATATCACAATTTATTTAACCCATTTTCCTATTGACAGTCATTTATGTTGTCATTGTTCCTCCATTACAAACAATTTTGCACAGAATGTTCTGGTACACGGGATTAAGAGTATGTTTACTGGCTGGGCCATAGGATATGCACATACTCAGCTTCAATAGATAGTGTCAAGATATTTTCTAAAGTGGCTGTACCAATGTATAACCCATAGGCAGAGTATGCCTATTTCCATTGTTCCATACCCTTATCAGTGCTTGACTTTGTCAGGCTTAACTTTTCTTTTCACCAATATGATTGCTATGGAATGATATTGCAGTATAGTTTTACATTATTTATTTATTTATTTTTGGCTGTGTTGGGTCTTCGTTGCTGAGCACGGGCTTTCTCTAGTTGCAGCAAGGGGGGCTACTGTTCATTGCGGTGTGCGTGCTTCTCATTGCGGTGGCTTCTCTGATTGTGGAGCATGGGCTCTAGATGTGCAGGCTTCAGTAGTTGTGGCACGAGAGCTCAGTGGATGTGGCTCACAGGCTCTAGAGCACAGGCTCAGTAGTTGTGGCACATGGGCTTAGTTGCTCTGCGGCATGTGGGATCTTCCAGGACCAGGGCTTGAACCTGTGTCTCCTGCACTGACAAGCAGATTCTTAACAACTGTGCCACCAGAGAAGTCGCATAGTTTTATTATTTTTTTAATTATATTGAAGTATAGTTGATTTTCAATGTTGTGGTAATTTCTTCTGTACAGCAAAGTGACTCAGTCATATATATATATACGTATTATTTTTCATATTCTGTTTAATTTTAATTTGCAGTTCCCTGATTGTCATTAGTTAGATCCAGTGTCCTTCATTTCTTTTTTGCTCATTCAAATTTTTCTCCCTTAAATTAGAGGGTACTGTTCATGACCCTTGCTCATTCTTCTCTTAGGATGCTTTCTTTTTTTCATCCTTCCTCTCTCCCTACCCTCCCTCCCTTTTTCCTTTCTTTCTCCTTTTCCTTCCTTTCCTCCCTCTCTCCATCCCTCTGCCCCTTTCTCCCACACCCTCCTCTCTTTCTTTCTTTTTAATCATCAGGGATTTGTCATAATAGCCCTTATAAATTCTTCTCTCAGTATGAGACCTGTTTTAAATTTTATTTATAGTTTTATTTGTCATATAGAAGTTCAAATTTTGATATGAGCAAATATAATAACCTACTTATTTAGGAGTCATCCTCCTGTGTATTTCTTAAGAAATCCTTTCTTATCCCAAGTTTCAGAACATGTTCTTCCAAATATTTATCTAATATATTTTTAAGATTCTTTTCACATTTTGAAATTTAGTCCATCTGGAATTTATTTTATTTTATAATTTTATGTAAGGATCATATTTACTTCTTCTCATGTAGAAAGCCAGTTTTTCCAGCATTATTTATTGAGTCCATCTTTTCCCCACAGAGTTGTGTTTCTATTGTACTTCTATGGTATAAAATTTTGTATATATGTTTGAGTCTGTCCCTCAACTCTTTATTTTTTATATAGATCTTCTTATCTATCCCAGCATAAAACTCACATTGTTTTAATTAAGTATTTATTTATAACAGGCCTTAATATCTATATGACAGATCCCCTGTCTTTATTCCTTTTTTTTAGACTTTTCTTGGTTATCTTAGCTGTTTACCCTTTAATAGGAATATTAGACTCTGTTTGTTCAGTTTCAGTAAAAACCACATTGAAGTTTTGATTAAAATTGTATTGAACATTTGTAATAATGTTGGGAACTTCATCTATGAAAATAGTTTGTCTTTGTCTATTTATTCAGATCTATTTTATTTCCTTCAATAACATTTTGCCATTTTTTCAGTACAAGTCTTGGGCCTCTTTTGTTGTATTTATTCCAAGGGACCATACAGGTTTTGTTGCTATTCTGAATAGAAAGCCCTTTTTTATTGCATTTTTCTATTGGTTATCGCTTTATATAAGAACATTTTGGGTTCCCTTGATCTATGGTGATCTTGTTTTATTAGCTTATAGATTATTTTAGATGTTCTATGGTAGGAAATTATAACGCCAGCAAGTAATAACAGCTTTGTTTCTTCCTATTCAAATCTTACATATGTTATTTCTTTATCTTCTCTTCATCTTTGCTTAGAACCCTGTTTTAACAGTGAAGAGCAGCCATTTTGTAGCCATTCCCTTCTTGTTTCTGACTTTAATAGAGATATTTCCAATATTTTGCCAAACTTGGAAGTCAGATGAAGAATTTTTGTTAAATACATTTTATCTAGTTAAAGACGTACTTCTGTTACTAATTTGATAGTAGATTAGTAATATTCTACAAAATCAATGTTGGATTTTATTAATTGCTTTGTTGGTGTCTAGCAAGAAGGTTTTATGATTTTTCTCCAATTTCTTCTTATGAAAATTTTCAAAGATACAGAAAAGGTGAAAGAATCGGTAGCATCTTCTATCAGAGCCTGCCTGTTTCCCTTTACCAGGCTGGAGCAACTGTACTCAACTTTTGAAATTCTCATAGATCAAGCCCTCACCCAGAAACCTGGGAAAATTTCTCTACTGCTCAGGAGATTGGTATTAACTCCACAATATGAACAAGTACTGAGTAAAATGGTAGTGGGTTTTTATTTTTCTTGTAAAATGGATCTAATACCTATTCATGAGTGTGTTGAGAGGATTAAATAAGACAATGCATATAAAGTTGGTACCATGCCTCTAGCATGAAGTAAAGTTTCAACAGGTAGCAGCCATTTTTTGCTGTTACTGTATTAATGTCTTTCAGAAGCTGCTGCCCCACCCTCAAGGTCACCTCACGACTAGATACTGGTTTGGAAAGCAAGTGTGAAACTTAAAATTTTAAATGTACATAGCAAGATTTTGTATTTACAAACAAGAAAATTATAAGAAGTAGTCAACAAATACAATTCAACTAGGAATGTTCCCCAATGGTAAAAGACAAGCATTATTAATGACCCTTTATATACTATCATCAGGCAGATGGAATGTTTAATATAAATGAATTTTCCAAATACCAAAATCCTACTGCTTAAATAACCATTTTGATGGATATATTTCTCAAATATATTTCAGTTTCCCTCCTTCCTAATCAGTATACCATATCTAAATCCTTTTTACTTGAGTGATACCAAATTATCAGTAATTAGATTAGCCATTGTCCTCGATTTGTAGGTTTGTCCATAGGAATATAAAGGGTTTGGGAGCTATTTCCATTCACAAGATGACTTCTTGTTTTTTAAGACAATCTGTTAAAACTGTTTTGGGAAGTGGGGTGACAATAGAAATGAAATGTGTTGGAAAAATGTCCACTAGAGAGAGCATAATCACATTGCTTAAGATTGAGCATAATTAAATCTGACAAGTGTTCCATCTTGAAAACTGGACAACTCCTGGAATTTTCCAGTATTTCTTTCTTCTGGGTGCAATAACTAGGTCCCATTCCCAAAGATTTAGTATCAGTAGCTGCATCTGTAACAAGAAACCTAGGTGACTGATGTAGATGGTGTGACATTCTAAGCAGCACTCTCCATGATTTCTGGAAGAGTCACTGAAATGATCCAAGGCTGGCATCCTTCCTGTGATGCTATATTTAGGGAGGACCTTGTATCTATGGAGTGTGGCAGAACCAAGGGAGAAAGTGAGGCACTGTGGGAAGAACAATAGATAGGGAGACATGTTCTAATCCTGGTTCAGCTGGTAACTGATTGGATAACCTTAGGTATATTATTTCACAACTGGGACTTAACGTCTTCATCTGTAACACAAAGGAATTAAAGAAAGTGCTAGAGAGTCCTTAAAACCTCTTTCATCAAAATTCTAAACAGGCTACCAATAATTGAGCTTTTATGCATCTTGTAACCAGTAGTACTTAGTAATATGATCAAATTACATTATTTATTCTTCACACAGTATCCAGAAGATTTTGTAACATAGAAATCAGATCCTATTTCTGATTAACCCACAATGACTAACCATCAGTCTAAACTCTTCACCGTGGTCTGCAAGCCACCTGCCTAAGTTCCAGACTCACCTTGTTCCATTCTCCCTGGCCTTCACTTGCTATCCTGATCTTCAGCTACAACGGACCTTCCTTTCATGTTCTACTTTTCCACTTTAAGAAGGTGGAATTTGCTGAACTCTTAGAATACCATACTCTCAGTCTTCCCCATGGCTCTGTTTCGTGCCAGTCAAGTCTCATCTCAAACGTCAAGCTGTCAAGAGGGTCTTCCTGACCCAGCTGACTACAGTAATGCAACCTGCCCCCTGGCACTCTACCACGTTTGTCAGCATTGCTTTTCTTAAGGCACTTGTCACTTATCACAATATGGCACTGTGCAGTTATTTATTTACTTCTGTCCCATCAGACTCCCTTGTTCAGATGTAAGCTCCATGACAAATCACTTTGCTGTACACCTGAAACTAACACAATATTGTAAATCAACTATACTCCAATATTAAAAAAAAATTAAAAATAAAAAAAGGAGTAAACTCCATGAGAGCAGTGGCTTTGTCCCCTTGGCCCAAAAGACAAGCTGAGTGAAGGCACCAAAACAGTGTTTTGTTTGAAGTGTGACACTTTCTAGGTCTCCTTTACCTTAAATCTTTATTTATTTTTAAATAAATAAAATTATTTAGCCCTTGATTTCTCAAACTTCTTTTGAGCAAAAACAATAACAATGATTCTGAGGTGGATATGAAATATAGCCACCAAGTATTTCTGTGCTTAATTCTGACCAATGATCAAAAATGCAAAGATGACTGCTAGTAACTGGAAACATCAGCATCTATTCCTTCAAATATCCTTCAATAATCAACATTGCCTCATGGTATGTTTTAATAGAATTATCTCTTTTCCTGAGGAGAAATGCAGGTCTTAAAAATATCGGTCGTACTCATTTTAATCTGAACTTCCTGAAATCTAAAGGAAAGTTATCCTTCTAGTGATGAAGTTTGGGTACTAAGTCTAACACTCACTCTGGCATCTGGACCTTTCCAACCTCCCACTTGAGGTATGTTTCTCTTTCATCCTCACACTCTCCCTTGCCACCAACTTCTTTGCTGTTTCTTAATTTGAAAAACTTTCACTTGACTCTGCTGCCCCCTCTAGATATTACGTATTTCTTTCTTATCTTTCTTTGTCAAAGTGAGTGGTCCGCTTTTATAGCCTACAGTTACTTTTTAAGTCCTTGCAATCTGGCTTTGACCTTCACACCCTTATAGAACCACACTCTAGAAGGGCTGCTGTGATTGATCCTCTTCTGGCCACTCATTATTTTTTCTCAATCCTGATTCTCCGCCAAACTCTCTAGCATTCAACATTATCAAACTATAAAACTATATGTTATACAGTTGTCATTTCTTATAATCCTCACAATAACCTTTTTTTTCACAATAACCTTTTAAAGTTTGTGTTATTAATCCTGTTTATTCACTTCTGAAAAGTGTAGTTCAGAGGATTTAAATGACAGCCCAAAAGAAGCAGAGCCACATTTGAATTCAGCTTTTTCTACTAGGTCACATTAATTTTCAAAAGCAAAGAAACATAGCTTCTCTACAAAAGCAAAGAGTAGGGGAGATTTGGTGTGTATATTACATTCTGATTATTTTATTTTTATACAGGTAGAAGTCAACCTAAACACACACTGGATATAAGTACTGATGATAATCTTTGTTAACATGTATTAGACATATTAAATTATCTATGCTAGAAAACGATTGAAAAAATATATACTAATAAATTTTTGAGTGGATAGATTTGGAGAAGGTAGGTCTATGGGTAGCCTTCTTTCAGACTTTCTACGTTTTCTAATTTTTATATCCTATTATTTTTAATAAGCACTTTATACTAATAAGGAAATGAGAAAATAAGACTCATTCTTTCATTCAAATATATTATTGAAATTTCACTTAAAAACTAGATTCTAGACTCTGGGGATACAATGATGAATAAGACACACCTAATCACAATCTTCATGGAGCTAGTGAAGGATCCAAAGTACTGTGGCACAGCAAGAGGAGAACCAAATCCAGCCTTCATTTATGTAGGAAGGCTTCCTGGAAGAAGTGCTATCTAAATTTAGACTTAACAACTTGGGGGAAGTTAACCAGGCAAAAGGAATACCTTAGGCATAGGAAACAAAAATAAGGCCAGGTCATATGGTGTTAAAAGTTTTGTTAAGAACTTGACTATTATTTTGAAGATTGATTTAATTGGGCATAGGGTTAGGGATGATTAAGGGTCATGATCAGATTTGATTTTAGAAAGATCACTCAGGTGCACAGAATTGATACTAACCTCAGTTGTACAAAGACTTGTGGAAGTCTTATATACGTCAGTATTGGGAGCTAAACTGATTCAACTCTCGAAACAAGGTCTGTGCATTTTGTGTGTGTTTATATACATCCACATATATATATGTAAATACTGGATTATTTTAGTACGCAGTCAGAACGGAGAAACACTTGATTAGAAAGAGTTCTGTGCTGGAATCAACTCATAAACTCAAGAGACTCAAAGATTAGTGTCACTTCTCAACTCAATATTCACTGGTATCACGTTGGTTGCTTAAAATTAGTCGTGCTGTGACTATTTACCTCATGGAAATTGACAAATACTTCAAATCAGGGATTTTATTCTTTCTTCAGAGAAGTGATTGCAAAACATTTACCTGCACACCACTGGTAGAAAATGGAGGAAAGACAAATGTAAAAAACCAGTTGGATCTGATGGTAAAAATTCAGACAAGAGATAGATTTGTGAAATATTTAGGTTGCAGAAACACAGAATTTGGTGATTGATGGGATATTGGATTAAGGGAATGGAAGAAGTTAAGAATTACTCTCACACTTCTGACTTGGATAACTGGATCCATGGTGTTATCATCATCACGATGGCAAACACATGAATGAAGTTTGTTTAGCTGGAAATAGAGGGACTAGAAAGAGAAATTTTAGCATATTATGTCCAAGGTGCCTGTGAGGTATCTACTTGGAAATGTTCACTAGCCAGTTCAGGAAAGAGAGATTGGGGCTAGAGGTCATGATCTGAGCCTCATCTTCTTACAAATTATGCTTGATGTGATGGCAGTATAAGAAATCCCCTAGGAAGAATGCACAGAGTAAGAGAAAGAAGTGGCCCAGAAAGCCTTGGAGAACCAGCGTTAAGGGCCAATCATAGGAAGAGGAGGCAACAGAGACGATTAAGAGAGGTGGTTAGAAAGAGAGGAGGGAAGGCAGAATGGAGCAGTGTCACAAAAACTAGGGAAACAGTAATCCAAGAAGGAAGTGGGAGGTCTATAAATGCTGCTGCGATGCAAAGTAAGTTAAGGACTAGATGCTAGATTGCAGTGGGTTAGGAGTTGAAGGAATGATCAATTCTTTCAAGTCTAACTAAATGGAAATAGCACTGTACTGTAATAGGTTTATAATACTTTTCACACAACACATAAAAAACAAACACAAAAAATAAATAAAACATTTTTAATCTTACAGTACAGTGCCTTGAAAAGTACAGTACAACAGCTGGCATACAGGGGTTGGCATCGAGTGAACAGGCAAGAAGAGTTACTGACTGGAGGAGGGAGAGGAGGTGGGAGATGGTAGAGCTGAAGGACCGTCAGCAATAGGAGACAGAGGGTGAGCTGCAATTTCACTCCTTCCTGACGTTGATGGCACAGGTTCTGGTTCCTTGCTGTAACACAATTCTGTAAAATTAGCCTCACCTCTTACCTAAATTTTAACCTTCCATTTTGATTCAGGGTGCCAGTCCCTCAGCTTGAATGCATTCTGGTGAGAGAAGAAAACCATGTTAGAAGAGTAACAAACTAGTCCTTGGGAGCAGATGAGACTAAAAAGTGACACAAGACTTAATTAAAGCAAGGGGATATGAGGTAGTATAATTGGGGTTAGGGGCGAATGAAGGTATCATGAAGGTGCTGTCAGGAGAAAGATAATACCAAAACTGGGAGAAAAAGATGAAATAGGTTTTAAGTTAACTTAATAGTAGATTGGGAATAAATGTATCAACTAACAGCATAATTGTGTTCAAATTCTATGATCTAATCTTGTCTGATTTTTAAAACATAATAATGTTTATTTTTTTCATCTTTGGATACCTGTTCCTTTCTTCTGCTATTGAAATATCTTAGAGATTATACACTGTGGCTCTGATATTACATTTGCAGTTTACTTTATCACTCTAGATGTAAGGGTTTCAGTTTGCTTTTCAGAAAGAATTTAAGGGGGATGATTGCAATATATCTGAGAATTAACAATAATTTTAAAGGACTGGACATCCTCTTACTGCCTCATTATGTAGTTTAGACTTGACTCCATTTGTTCCAAAATATCTGTTCTATATTCACATCAATACATCATGGACAGGATTGGCTGTAGCACCCTACCTACTTTGTGATTTGAATAAATGTTCCCCTGAGTGCCATCAACAAACAATGTCTATAAAATATAATAAATATAAAATATTTTATAATTTGGTGAATTATATTGTGCCATGAAGAAAGAGATGCAGGCAAAGTAATGTTTCCAGGGACGAGGAATCCAGAAATGAAAGTGTTAGGGAGCACAAACGGTACATGTGAAAAATGATCTCAGATCTTAGGTTGAGTCATTTAAATAGCAAAATCCCCATAGTAAAGAAGGGCAGCAGATCACTGTGGCTTTATAAAAATTGACATTGAGATGACCCAACTTTCTTTGCCCTAATTCCAAATTCACAAACATGGCCAGAAACTATGACGTAGATTGTGGCATACACTCTGGCACAAGGAGGGATGCTCATTTTCTGAAAATAAGATAACTTTGGCCCCACTTGTAAATTAATACATTGGCACTGTGGTTTTATACGTTAACCTTCTATTATATTGGCTAATATACACTGTTGGTAAGAGCTGGAGTTAAAAAAAGAAGCAGATGGTTCTAATGAAAAGACTTAAATGGAGAAAAGTGAGCAGAGATTGTGAGCAGAGATTAGGGAAGACAAGAAACAGCAAGGTGCCCCAACTAACAACTATGTGAAACCCTCACCAGATCTAGTGTTGAAGGGGCCAGGAGAGGAGAGAGCATTGCAGGCCGTAGGGCCACTAGCAGGAGTTGTGCTCATTATGGCACCAGTTATTGCCAGCCCAGGGCACTGAAGCAGGGAGGAATGGGGAAGAAATGCCCCAACCTCAGTTTCCCCCACTCCTCCACTGCCTTTCCAAGGTGGAGCCAGCTGGGAAAGGAGGCTGTGGGAACAGGCTGTAGAGATGGATTACATTAAAAAAAAAAATCATTTGGACAGTGACTGGAAGGTGCCTCAGCACTCAAGCAGATTTTTGTGTGGACATAAGTTTTCAACTTATTTGAGTAAATACCAACAAGTGCAATTGCTGAATTGTATGGCCAATCTATAGTGAGAAGCCAGAATATAACCAAAACACTGCTAAGGAAGCTCGGAATCTAATAAGAGAAAATAGGTAAGCTGAGGAAGTGTCCTTGAACCATAAGCCGTGTGGCTGACAAGGTCTTGGTGCTCGGGCCGGGTGTGAGACATGAGCCTCTGAGGTGGGAGAGATGAGTTCAGGACACTGGACCACCAGAGACCTCCAGGCCCCACATAATATCAATTGGTGAGCGCTTTCCCAGAGATCTCTGTCTCAACAATAAGACCCAGTTCCACTCAATGACCAGCAAGCTCCAGGGCTGGACACCCTATGCCAAACAACTAGCAAGACAGTAACATGACTCCACCTATTAACAGAGACGCTGCCTAAGACCATACTAAGTTCACAGACACCCCAAAACACACCAATGGATGCAGTCCTGCCCACCAGAAAGACAAGATCCAGCCTCATCCACCAGAACACAGGCACCAGTACCTTCCACCAGGAAGCCTACACAAACAACTGAACCAAACTTACCCACTGGGTGCAGATACCAAAAACAACTGGAACTATGAACCTCCAGCCAGTGAAAAGGAGATCCCAAACACGGTAAGTTAAGCAAAATGAGAAGACAGAGAAAAACACAGCAGATGAAGGAGCAAGGCAAAAACCCACCAGACCAAATAAATGAAGAGGAAATATGCAGTCTACCTGAAAAAGAATTCAGAGTAATGATAGTAAAGGTGATCCAAAATCTTGGAAATAGAATGGAAACGTTTAACAAGGACCTAGAAGAACTAAACAGCAAACAAACAATGATGAACAACACAATAAATGAAATTAAAAATTCTCTAGAAGGAATCAGTACAAGAAAGACTGAGGCAAAAGAACGGATAAGTCACTGGGAAGATAAAATAGTGGAAATAACTACCGCAGAGCAGAATAAAGAAAAAAGAATGAAAAGAATTGAGGACAGGCTCAGAGACTTCTGGGACAACATTAAAGGCACAAACATTCGAATTATAGGGGTCCCAGAAGAAGAAAAGAAAAAGAAAGGGACTGAGAAAATATTTGAAGAGATTATAGTTGAAAAGTTCCCTAATATGGGAAAGGAAATAGTCAGTCAAGTCCAGGAAGTGCAGAGAATCCCATACAGGGTAAATCCAAGGAGAAACATGCCAAGACACATATTTTTTTTAAAATTTATTTATTCTTGGCTGCATTGGGTCTTCATTGCTACACGCAGGGGCTACTCTTAGTTGCAGTGAACAGGCTTCTAATTGCAGTGGCCTCTCCCGCTGTGGAGCATGGGCTCTAGGCACGCAGGCCTCAGCAGTTGTAGCATGTGGGCTCAGCAGTTGTGGCACACAGGCTCAGCTGCTCCGTGGCATGTGGGATCTTCCTGGACCAGGGCTTGAACCCATGTCCCCTGCATTGGCAGGTGGATTCCCAACCACTGTGCCACCAGGGAAGCCCCCAAGACACATATGAATCAAACTATCAAAACTTAAATACAAAGAAAAAATATTAAAAGCAGCAAGGGAAAAACAACAAATAACATACAAGGGAATCCCCATAAGATTAACAGCTGACCTTTCAGCAGAAACTCTGCAAGCCAGAAGGGAGAGGCAGGACATGTTTAAAGTGATGAAAGGGAAAAATCTACAATCAAGATTACTCTACACAGCATGGATCTCATTCAGATTTGACAGAGAAATTAAAACCTTTACAGACAAGCAAAAGCTAAGAGAATTCAGCACCACTAAACCAGCTTTACAACAAATGTTAAAGGAACTTCTTTAGGCAGGAAACACAAGAGAAGGAACAGTACAATAACAACAGTACAATAACAAACCCAAAACAATTAAGAAAATGGTAATAGGAACATACACATCGATAATTACCTTAAATATAAATGGATTAAATGCTCCAACCAAAAGACATAGACTGGCTAAATGGATACAAAAACAAGACCCATATATATGCTGTCTACAAGAGACCCACTTCAGACATAGGGACACATACAGACTGAAAGTGAGGAGATGGAAAAAGATATTTCATGCAAATGGAAATCAAAAGAAAGCTGGAGTAGCAATTCTCATATCAGAAAAAATAGACTTTAAAATAAAGACTATTACAAGAGACAAAGAAGGACACTACATAATGATCAAGGGATCAATCCAAGAAGAAGATATAACAATTGTAAATATTTATGCACGCAAAATAGGGGCACCTCAATACATAAGGCAAATGCTAACAGCCATAAAAAGGGAAATCAACAGTAAAACAATAATACTAGAGGACTTTAACACCCCACTTTCACCAATGAACAGGTCAACCAAAATTAAAATAAACAAGGAAACACAAGCTTTAAATAATACTTCAAACAAGATGAACTTAATTGACATTTATAGGACACCCCACCCCAAAACAACAGAATACACTTTCTTCGCAAGTGCTCATGGAACATTCCCTAGGATAGATCATATCTTAGGTCACAAATCAAGCCTTGGTAAATTTAAGAAAACTGAAACCGTATCAAGTACCTTTTCTGACCACAATGCTATAAGACTAGATATCAATTACAGGAAAAAATCTGTAAAAATACAAACACATGGAGGTTAAACAATACGCTACTAAATAAGCAAGAGATCACTGAAGAAATCAAAGAGGAAAGCAAAAAATACCTAGAAACAAATGACAGTGAAAACATGACAGCCCAAAACGTATGGGATGCAGCAAAAGTAGTTCTAAGAGGGAAGTTTATAGCAATATCCTCCTACCTCAAGAAACATCACAAACAACCTAACCTTACACCTAAAGCAATTAGAGAAAGAAGAACAAGAAAACCCAAAAGTTAGCAGAAGGAAAGAAATCATAAAGATCAGAGCAGAAATAAATGAAAAAGAAACGAAGGAAACAATAGCAAAGATCAATAAAACTAAAAGCTGGCTCTTTGAGAAGATAAACAAAATTGATAAACCATTAGCCAGACTCATCAAAAAAAAAGGGAGAAAACTCAAATCAACAGAATTAGAAATGAAAAAGAAGTAACAACTGACACTACAGAAATACAAAGGATCATGAGAGATTACTACAAGCAATTATATGCCAGTAAAATGGACAACCAGGTAGAAATGGACAAATTCTTAGAAAAGCACAACCTTCTGAGACTGAACCAGGAAGAAATATAAACAGACAAATCACAAGCACTGAAATTGAAACTGTGAAAAAAATCTTCCAACACACAAAAGCCCAGGACCAGATGGCTTCACAGGCGAATTCTATCAAACATTTAGAAAAGAGCTAACACCTATCCTTCTCAAACTCTTCCAAACTATAGCAGAAGGAGGAACACTCCCAAAATCATTCTACGAGGTCACCATCACGCTGATAAGAAAACCCAAGAAAGATGTTACAAAAAAAGAAAACTACAGGTCAATATCACTGATAAACATAGATGCAAAAATCCTCAACAAAATACTAGCAAACAGAATCCAACAGCATATTAAAAGGATCATTGGGCTTCCCTGGTGGCTCAGTGGTTGAGAGTCTGCCTTCCAATAAAGGGGACACGGGTTTGTGCCCCAGTCCGGGAAGATCCCACATGCTGCAGAGCAGCTTGGCCCGTGAGCCATGGCTGCTGAGCCTGCGCGTCCAGAGCCTGTGCTCTGCAACGGGAGAGGCCACAACAATGAAGGGCCCACATACCGCAAAAAAAAAAAAAAAAAAAAAAAAAAAAAAGGATCATACACCATGATCAAATGGGGTTTATCCCAAGAATGCAAGGATTCTTCAATATACGCAAATCAATCAGTGTGATACACCATATTACTAAACTGAAGGATAAAAACCGTATGATAATCTCCATAGATGCAGAAAAAACTTTCAACAAAATTCAACAACGATCTATGATAAAAACTCTCCATAAAGTAGGCATAGAGGGAAGTTACCTCAACATAATAAAGGCCATATATGACAAACCCCCAGCCAACATCATTCTCAATGGTGAAAAACTGAAACCATTTCCACTAAGATCAGGAACAAGACAAAGTTGCCCACTCTCACCACTATTATTCAACATAGTTTTGGAAGTTTTAGCCACAGCAATCAGAGAAGAAAAAGAAATAAAAGGAATCCAAATTGGAAAAGAAGAAGTAAAACTGTCACTGTTTTCAGATGACATGATAGTATACATAGAGAATCCTAAATATGCTACCAGAAAACTACTAGAGATAATCGATGAATCTGGTAAAGTAGCAGGATACAAAATTAATGCACAGAAATCTCTTGCATTCCTATACACTAATGATGAGAAATCTGAAAGAGAAATTAAGGAAACACTCTCATTTACCACTACAACAAAAAGAATGAAATACCTAGGAATAAACCCACCTAAGGAGAAAAAATACGTGTATGCAGAAAACTATAAGACACTGGTGAAAGAAATTAAAGATGATAAAAACAGATGGAGAGATATACCATGTTTTTAGATTGGAAGAATCAACATTGTGAAAATGACTATACTACCCAAAGCAATCTACAGATTCAATGCAATCCCTATCAAACTACCAATGGCATTTTTCATGGAACTAACTAGAACAAAAAATTTCACAATTTGTATGGAAATACAAAAGACCCCGAATAGCCAAAGCAATCTTGAGAACGAAAAACAGAGCTAGAGGAATCAGGCTCCCTGACTTCAGACTATACTACAAAGCTACAGTAATCAAGACAGTATGGTACTGGCACAAAAACAGAAATATAGATCAATGGAACAGGATAGAAAGCCCAGAGATAAACCCATGCACATATGGTCACCTTATCTTTGATAACGGAGGCAAGAATATACAATGGAGAAAGAAACCCTCTTCAATAAGTGGTGCTGGGAAAACTGGACAGCTACATGTTAAAGAATGAAATTAGAACCCTCCCTAACACCATACACAAAAATAAACTCAAAATGGATTAAAAACTTAAATGTAAGGTCAGACACTATAAAACTCTTAGAGGAAAACATAGGCAGAACACTCTATGCATAAATCACAGCAAGATCCTTTTTGACCCACCTCCTAGAGAAATGGAAATAAAAACTACAAAAAAATGGGACCTAATGAAACTTAAATGCTTTTGCACAGCAAAGGAAACCATAAGCAAGATGAAAAGGCAATCTTCAGAATGGGAGAAAATATTTGCAAATGAAGCAACTGACAAAGGGTTAATCTCCAAAATATACATGTAGCTCAATATCAAAAAAAACCAAACAATCCAATCCAAAAATGGGCAGAAGACCTAAATAGACATTTCTTCAAAGAAGATATACAGATGGCCAACAAACACATGAAAGGATGCTCAATGTCACTAATCATTAGAGAAATGCAAATCAGAACTAAAATGAGGTATCACCTCACACTGGTCAGAATGGCCATCATCAAAAATATCTACAAACAAGAAATGCTGGAGAGAGTGTGGAGAAAAGGAAACCCTCTTACACTGGTGGTGGGAATGTAAATTGATACAGCCACTATGGAGAACAGTATGGACGTTCCTTAAAAATCTAAAAATAGAACTACGATTCAACCTAGCAATCCCACTACTGGGCATATACCCTGAGAAAACCATAATTCAAAATGAGTCATGTACCAAAATGTTTATTGCAGCTCTATTTACAATAGCCAGGAGATGGAAGCCACCTAAGTGTCCATTGACAGATGAATGGATAAAGAAGATGTGGTACACATATACAATGGAATATTACTCAGCCATAAAAAGAAACGAAATTGAGTTATTTGTAGTGAGGTGGATGTACCTAGAGTCTGTCTTACAGAGTGAAGTAAGTCAGAAAGAGAAAAACAAATACCATATGCTAACACATATATATGGAATCTAAAAAAAAAAAAAAAAAGGTTCTGAAGAACCTAACAATAGGACAGGAATAGAGACGCAGACATAGAGAATGGATTTTAGGACACTGGGAGGGGAAGGGTAAGCTGGGATGAAGTGAGAGAGTGGCATGGACATATATACACTACCAAATGTAAAATAGATAGCTAGTGGGAAGCAGCCGCATAGCACAGGGAGATCAGCTCGGTGCTCTGTGACCACCTAGAGTGGTGGGACAGGGAGGGTGGGAGGGAGATGCAAGAGGGAAGGGATATGGGGATATAAGGATACGTATAGCTGATTCACTTTGTTATACAGCAGCAACTAACACAACAATGTAAAGCAATTATACTCCAATAAAGATGTTAAAAGAAAAATGCAAAAATAAATGAAGCGAAATCCAATCTTCTTTCCCCTATACCAGACTTCTTTTTTGAACATTTTTCTGGATGAAAGAACATTTTGATTATATAATTTACTCTAAAATTTTATTTTTAGAAAAGTTTAAGTTTATGGATTTAGCACATTAATTTACCAATCAACATACAACACAAAGCATTAGTAATCAAATATTCTATTAAAAATGCTCTTACTTTAGAATAGCTAAAAATTATTGCTTCAAAATTAATGTTCCAAAAGAGTAGTACCTATACTTATGAAAACTATTCCTTTAATAAATAACGTTGTACCTTGTAACTTAAGACATAATTTCAAACATAACAAATAAAAACCTTCACTAATATTGCACGGTATTTTAAAATACTCTGCTATCTATTATGCACAGGGTCAAAACAATGAAAAAGATTAATTTTTAATCTGGGAAAAATGAAGATTGAATCTGTTAATGAAAATAAAGCAATATATCACTCTTTGCTAAATATAGTTATAATGTTTTCTTGTGTTTCTATTCTCCTTTGTATAGTAGAATTCATTTTTTAGGAGACCAGAAAAAGAGAAATAATATTTTCTAAAATTATGATATACTTAATGTCTTTTTCAATTTTAGTTATCTTTTAATATAAAGACATTTAATGGAAAAATGACTTTGAAAAAAAGTTTCTAAATAAATAGGGATACTTTTGCCCTTTCATGAATGTGACTAAACCAACACCAAAGAAATGATGACAGATACATTACTCATGTCTTTTCTTTAGACATCGATTTTCGAAAATCTGTTTTGGACTTTAGCTATCAAATATGCTACTGAATTGTCAATTAAACATATTCCTAGTCAATATTGAAATTTAAATGAATGCTTTTCCAAGTGAAAATTAGCTACTTTGACAGTATCAAATTCATCTCCAATTTTTTACCTCCTCTTTTATTTTAACCCCACCCTCCTTTATATTGGTGGAAAGTTTTCTCAAATATAAATCTTTTCTCTATCTGAGTACCAAATCATATTTCTATACTTTTATTAATAAATGGGATATGGTAGAGCATGACTCACCTCCAACTTCTTACCAGTGTGACTGCATCATTGTCATTCTTGATGAAGTGCCAACCAGTGCTCCAAACCTGTGGGCATGGCAGTTGCCAGCCACACTTGTCCTAATACCCAGCCCTTTCTCGCAAATGTAACTGTGGTCTTGTCTTGTGTCACTCTTAGGAAGTGTGCCAGAAATGTCTGCTCTGTTTCGAGAAATTTGTTTTGAATTCCAAAATGGTCTTAATTTTCATTTGGATTCTTTAATCCTAAAGCTAACAATGTTTTTTTTTAAAGCCTCAAAAGTCGTGATTGTGTTCATTTTGCAATTATCATTGCCTGTAGTATTTTCAGGAAACATTGTTACAGCCTTATTCACCTCAATATTCGATTTTTCTAGGGACTTCCCTGATTGTCCAGTGGCTAATGCTCTGCGTTTCCAAGGCAGGGGGCCTGGGTTTGATCCCTGATCAGGGAACTAGATCCTGCATGCTGCAACTGAAAGATCCCACATGCCGCAGCTAAAAGATCCTGCATGCCTCAACAAAGATCCCTACATGCGGCAACAAAGATTCCACATGCCACAATTAAGACTTGGTGCAGCCAGACAAATAAATAAATAAATACTTTAAAATATATATTTGGTTGTTCTACCAATCAAATTTCTTGAGTCTATGAATTTTCTTCTCCTCTAACGTATTTCAACTAAGTGTCAGTTTATCTATTCTAGATTTGTGATAGCTCACAGTTGTGAATCAGAGTATCCAAGGTTTCTTTTTTATTCTCTTTGTTTGCTAAGAAACTTTCATCATCTAATTATATCAGTTTAGTGTCCTGATATGTATTATTCTGAACTAAGAATGCTGCACTGAAAGCAAGAAAAAATATGATGAATGTAGGCAAGTCCTGAATTCTTAATCTTGCTCCAGTTTTTTCCCTCCATTTCTGTGAGAAAGTTCCTCATGCATATCTTCATGATAGTGTACCTATTTGATTCACACTTCAGCTGTCTAAACCCACAAATAATTTCTTCTTTCTTATTTGAGCACTCTTATCAATAGCCCCCAAACTCCCAGTCCTTTGAGCTCACTATGTAGAATGAGATTTGACTGCAGTCTTTTTTTTTTGCCCTCAGAGTCATCAGATGTTTCTAAATCTTCTGAGTCCAAAATTCTCTGAGATTCAGCTGATTCACCATTTCCTCAACTACTGCTCTAATCCAAGAGTGTGTCCTTGTGCATCTGCAACAAGAGCTGCTAAGCCACTCTTCTTTTTCTTATTTTGCCTCAGTTATAAACACAACTTGAAATAGATTTGACTTTGTTAGTCTCAGCACTAGCTATGAAACCTTCTCTCATAAAACTGCAGGAGTTCAGCCAGTTTCTTGTATTTTCCAACACAGCACACTCATTCTCATCCAATGGTCATGTAATTCTTCTATGGTTTCTTTCTATTGTCTCTTTTCTCTATGCTGTTAGTCATCAATTTCAATCCCAACTCATCTCTTCCTAAGTGTTACCATGACATGATGATCTTGATTTATCTTTAATTTCCTCATTATTCTATAGAATTGGGGCTATATCATTAGGTACTCATTTTCTTCTCAACCTATCTATCAGGGACTAAAATTTAATTTATTTCCTTTATTAGAGTCTTCCTTAGAGGAGAAATATGGGCTGAGGATGAATTATAGAAGTTATTAGGATGAAGATACATTTAAATTCATGAAAATGGGTAAAATCTCCAAGAAAAATATGTAGAAAAAAATAATAAGAAAGCTCAATAGTGAGCACTAAGGAATTCAAGCATTTAGAAGAAAAAAGAAAAAGAAGAGAAAGAAAGAGGGAAAAGGGGAGTAGCTTCTGAGTTGAGGAAAACCAGGAAAGCATTGTCATGAAAGTTCAAAGAGGGCAGTATTTCAAGAAGGAGGGAGTGGTTGACTCTGGTGAAGATTGTTGAAAGTTTAAGTAATATAAATCAGAAAGTGGTTTATTAAAATAGGTCATTGGATGTCATTGTGATCTTGATAAGGACAGTTTCAGTGGAATTATAGGGTGAAAAATCACTCTGTAGTGGGTTGAGGTATGGGAGGTGAAGACACGTAAACAACTAATGTATACAACATTTATAAAAGTTTAACTTTGAAGGGGTACAGAGAAATGGGATGATAGGTGAGGAAAAGGGATGCATTTTTATTTATGATGGGAGATTCTAGACTATGTTTATATGCTGATGGGAATGATCTAGTAGAAGGGATGAAAAGAGATAACTAAAAAAGCAAGAGTCATGAGTACTATGAGAGGAGGGACTGGGGTTCAGAGGAGGAGTGTGGGAGTTTGCATTTGATGCTGGGGGAAGGGGAGGGAGATCTTCCTCCACTGAAATAAGAGGGAAACAAAAGAAGATAGATTTCAGTATAGTTGGGATTTTAGATCTGGTGGAGAAAACATGAGATATTACCTATCACATGCCTTCTGTTTTCTCAATAAAATATGAAATGAAGTCATAAGCTTATCATGAGTAGAATAGGGATGAGGAATGTTTGAAGAGAGGGGAGAATATATAAAGTAGTCTTTCAGGATGTAGGTAAAGTATGCCTTTTGTAGAAACATGATAAGATGGCTGGACATTATTAAATGTCAATTTGATCTTTGAGTTTTAATGTGAAACCAGCCAGCTTCAATGGGGTGGTTTCCTCCAGCAATATATAGCTACTCCTCTAAGGCACAGAGAAGGGTGATGGTAGGCGTTTTTCAAAATTGAGGTTTTGTGAGACAAGCACAATCATGGGAGAGAAATCAAGAAAGTAGAGGTATTTCCAAGGTTGTGTTAAAATGATAAATCTTAGACTTTGTGCTAAATAAAGGTGAATCTGGAGCTGGGAGAAGCAGAGGTTGATAAGAAAGTGGTGAGAAAGCACTAGAAACCTCATGAGGTAGAAGAATGGTAGTGGTGACAGTGCTTGAGCAAATGGCCTAGAAATTGAGTGTTTGAAACATAGATTTGGGAAGTTAAGTATCTGTTGATGACAAAGTACAGGATACAAATCTGGGAAAAGAATTGCTTAGGCAGAATGAAGCAACAGGTAAATAGAGTAGAGGAAGCTAAGGAAAGTGTCGGTGTATTCATCTCTGTGGATTTTCAAGTCATCAAGAACAATAGCAGGCTTTTGGGAATAGTATTAGACAGTGAGGTGAGAGAGAAAATATTTGATGGTTAATGAAGTGTGTGCAAGATTATAGTAGGGAAGAAGGTGCTACAGACATATATAGGGTAGTTGTCTCAAGTACCCAAGCAGAAATAGTAATGGTAGTAACAGTCTGGAAGTCATTAGAAAAGCAAAGAGACCAACAACTCAAATATTTTGTCTTGACCTACATGTGGAATGAGAGAAAAATGTTGGTTCTCCCTTAAGAAACCAGCAAGGAAAGTTGTGCCTCTTCAGGAAAGCCAAATTTCAGTTAAGGTTGTTGTCCAACATTCAGATTATTTATCCTTCCTAAAATGAGAAAGAAAAAGACTCATAATGTAATTGTAATGGAAGTCTTTGAAGATGTGTGTTCAAAGTCTGCCTGCACTTATTCTGATGAAATGGAGGTTGTCAACTGAGTTAAGGAAGATTGTATTAGTTGTCTGCTGCTGTGTAACAAATTATCACAACTTCAATGCCTTAAAGTAATATCCATGTATTGGCTCACAATTTTATAGATCAGGATGTGGCATGGGATTACTGGGTTTTCCACAGGGGTTGAGATTTCATGTAGAGGTTCTGATAAAGAACCTACTTACAAGCCAATCCTTGTTATTGACCAAATTCAGTTCTTTATTTTTGTGGGACTAAACTTTCTGTTTCTTTGCTGTCTGTCAGCCAGAGATTACTTTCAAATGGTAGAAGCCAACTGCCTTCTTTGGCACATGGCCCTATCCATTTTCAGGCCAGAAACAGGGTGTCAAATCCTTCTTATGCTTAATCTCTCTGACTTCCTCTCCTGCTCCCAACCAGAGAAAACTCTACTTTTAAAGTATTCATGTGGATTTCCCTGGTGGCGCAGTGGTTAAGAATTTGCCTGCAAATGCAGGAGACACAGGTTCGAGCCCTTGTCTGGGAAGATCCCACATACTGCGGAGCAACTAAGCCCGTGTGCCACAACTAATGAAGCCCTCACCTAGAAGCCATGCTCCACAACAAGAGAAGCCACCACAATAAGAAGCCCGCACACCTAAACGAAGAGTAGCCACCATTCACCACAACTAGAGAAAGCCCTTGTGCAGCAACGAAGACCCAACACATCCAAAAAAATTAATTAATTAAATAAATATTTTTTTTAAAAAAAGAAGGAAAAAGAAAGGCTTTAAAAAATAAAGAAATAAGTAAAGTGTTCATGTAATCAGGTTAGGCCCATCTGAATAATCTCTCTGTCTTAATGTTAACTGTGCCATGTAACATAACTTAATCATGGGAGAAAAATTCCCAAGGAATAGGGCAGGAAATCTTGTGAATCTTAGAATTCTTGTTAAGCAGTAAGAAAGTGCAATATGAAGGGCATCTATCCCAGAATACTTCCATTTCCTGAATTATGTCATGTGCTCAGAACAGTTAGCAAAAGAACACATTTTAAAAGGCACCATTGAATTCCTTAGGACCAATTTCTTAGTGATTTTTATTCAGACATGCAAATATATTCTGAAAGGACTCACCTCTTTTTTTTTTTTCAATTAAATGATTAAGTTTTGGGCTTTGGTTGGGCTTTGTGGAGTGGCTTGAAAAGGCTGATGGCTTCAAACATTATGGTCTTACATGACTTGGTACTTCCAGCATGGAGCTTGCTAGTAAAATGGAAGTTCTGGTATCTTAGAGAGGAAGTATGATGAAATAAAGTAGTTACTCTAGGTTATGGAGCCTTATAAAATGACTCTGAATCCCAGCTTTACACTAAGTGTATGATCATGGACAAGACAGGAAACTCTGCTTCAGTTTCCTCATCTGCAAGTAGTGGTAAATGATCACCCCACTGATGGTTGTGGAATTGAAGATAATGTCTTTAAAGTGTCTGGAACATTGTAGGTTCTCAATAATGTAAATAATAAATGTGTGAATGGGAAAATAATGCTGTTAATCTAGTATTTCCAGTGTGTATCCTCAGCTTCTGTTTGTGTAAAATGAAGAGATTGAGCTGAAGGATCTATAATGCTTCTTTAATCTTTATTATCTAGATGCTATATCAGACTTCCCTGGTGGCACAGTGTTCAAGAATCTGCCTGCCAATGCAGGGGACATGGGTTCGAGCCCTGGTCCAGGAAGATCCCACATGCTGCGGAGCAACTAAGCCCATGTGCCATAACTACTGAACCTGCGATCTAGAGCCTGTGAGCCACAACTACTGAAGCCCGCGTGCCTAGAGACCGTGCTCTCCAACAAGAGAAGCCACTGCAATGAGAAGCCTGCGCACTGCAACGAAGAATAGCCCCCGCTCACCACAACTAGAGAAAGCCCGCGCACAGTAACAAAGACCCAATGCAGCAAAAAACTTTAAAAAATTAAATTTAAAAAAATGCTATAGCGTTTAGCACTTGTTAGTCACTATAGAATGCTTAAAACTTTGGAGGTCACAATACCTGCCTACAGAACCCTAAAATGTAAAGAGTATAAGATTCAATCTCATAAAAATGAATTACAAGATATTATGCACATCAGAAAATGCATAGTATTAATAGAATAAGAATAATAAGAATAAATGTATAAGAATCTTAGTGTCATTATGTAAGTGCTAGAACAAAGAAGTGTAGAGTTCTACATAAACACACACAAAGAATAAGAGTTTGTAAAGACACCAACAAATAAACTTACTTCTGGAAGCAGGGATAATGAGAGAAATAGTACACATATCAAGAAGGATGAAATAATAACACTTTGGTATAGAAAACCATTTGGGCAAAGTGAACCTTTACCTTAGCTTGGTGGTAGAAATAAGAAAAGTGCACATAAAAGACAGTGGCATCTTCATTTCTTTCAAATATGTAAGGAGATTCTTCAAAGTGTAACCGGAGGAGAATGTCAGGAAGTTGATTATTTCCAGAGTCAAACTCAAAAATTTGGCAAGATGGTAAATTTGTGTTAGACCATAAATAGAATGTGTCACTTAGAGAGGTACCAAGATCGACTTGGTGAAATTGAATGCCATCTGTAGGGAAATGGAACATAAAACTAGGAAATGATTTAGATCACAAAGAGGTAGAAGCTGTGACTATTCATTATTCAATATGGAGTAGTAGTTCAGGAAGAAAAGAACCAATTATTTTGAAGTTAGAAAAGTGTATTGGCTTTTTTTCATTCATTTTATTGAATGTTTTAATATATTATGAACAAATATTTGGAGAGGCTGCATAGTGGCTGAATGAGTGGGCTCTGGAGACTTTAACCTCTTGGAACCTCAGTTTCCATATCTGTAAAATTAAAGTAGAAATAATACATATTTCATAGGGTTGTGAGAAAATTCAAGGAGATGAAACAGGAAACAGTAGAATACTTGGTGTTCAAGAGCATTGCTACCTTTCTCTTTGTATTATTAGCCATGCGGTCATGATGTAGCTTGCAAGCAGAATGGAATTTTAGGGGCATCCTGAGAGTTTTCACATTTATTTCAGAATCCCTTCTTTACCCGAAGCTCTTAGGAATGAGTGAAATGAGTTTTAGAGAAACCGAGGCCCATATCTACCATCACAGAGCAGTTCAGAGGGAGTCAGGGCTCCTGTGAGTACAGCTGGTGTCTGATAGTGAGACCTAAAGAGTTAAAGATGAGCAGGGAATCACAGGGCAGAAACCTAACAGATTAATAAGTGAAAAAAAAATTAGCCAATCAGATCAAGGACTAAACAGAAAGAAGAGAACGTCAATCAGCATTATTCCTCAAAAAAGTGTTGCTGCACCTGAAAACAGTAATGAAATGCTCATTGAAAGAAAAAGCAGAAGTACATAAACAAAAACTCAGAATTTGCTTCCTTCTTCAAGTTTTATTTTCATCTTTGAATTTGATCTCAACAAATTCATTATGTAGGTTTGCAAGTAGGTTTGCAAATATGACTCTTCTCTCAAAAGATTTATTTAGTGCAAAATTTCAACAACCTTTCATGCCAGGTTCCTCCTGCAAACACAGATTACCAAGGAAATAGTAAAGAAAATAAGAAACAAAGCACCACACAGAATTTAGACTTGCTACTGTTTTAACTTAGACCACATTCCAAGTTTTTACAAACTAGCTGAAGTTCTGGGTATGTGGAAAATATACATTTCTCATTTGCATACATCCCAAGTCTTACTAATTTACTCATCCTATAACATAGTTCTATTGAAGTTCAATCAGATTGGCTGTTATTTTTCTTGGAAATAATAATAGGTCATGGAAGATATATGAGTTATCACTACAATCACTAATCAATTGTTTCCCTGGACCTAATTAATAACAAACCAGGCAAGGAGCACCCATATATAATTGGCTTGGTGTCGGCATAACTTAGTGAAGGATCACATGAAGAGCTGACTCTTCTCAATAACCGTTGAAATAACATATTGATTCTTTTTTAAAGGAATTTGGCAAAGAAAAGGAAATTGTGCGTGATTATTGTCTCTAGATGAAAATCACATAAAATAGCCTTCAATGGGTCAAAACAAATTTTAATTTACACTATTTGATAAATAGCCTTGTAATAATTTTGAATGATACAATTGACTTTGCAGACCTAAGAAGCCAATTCCTTTGAAGAGCAGTTCAAATTATTGAAGACATTTTTATCCTCTCTCTACTTGGATATTGATTCATTTCTATGTAACGGGGGGAAAAGAAAATTGTAATTATAGCAGCGCTGTTTGTTCTATTATAAGTATAGGACTACCAACATTTCTATTATTAACCCCTATTGTCACTGGTTTATGATCTCAGCAGTAAACTTGGCATGGATGGTACCTCCTTAGGAGTACATTTTTCTTGCCGCGTTTCATAAGCCGTTTGTCTATATGAATTATACAATTGCCAGAAAGGATGTGCACTCAAATAGGCTTTTGATTTCCAATCATTCTGTATAAACGTTTATGTTTTAAAATGAAAACACTGGCTTCAAAATATTCTAGATTCCTTTTGGCATTTTTGGTTTGCCCTTTTTATTTTAATTCTCCAATCTGTTTAAGGCTAAATTTTAATATAAATTAATATAACCTGGTCTCAAGCAAGTGGCTCACTTCACCCACGTTAACAATTGGCACAGATTGCTAGGTGGAAAAGTCAGCTGCAGTGATTGGTATCAATTGCAAGGCTGACTGAAATAACGCTGTTAGCTTTGTGACAGTTCACTTAGCCCATCAGGTGTGGGCAGAGACCTGGAGAATTTATACGCATTTTAAAACTTCTGATTCACATGCGGACCAACTAATATAGGACTGTTTCTTAGATAAAAAGTGTTACATCATTAAGAAAAATTATGAACCCTGTTGCACATGTATAAAGATATGTATATTATGTACTGTTATATAGATTATAGATTATATATACATTATATACAATACATGTATATAGTGCATAGTTAAAGAAAGATAAAATAAATGCCATCATTCCACCTCAGGTTAAAGGTAAAATGTAACCAAAACCTTTACATTCCCTAGAAACCTCTCCATTATGGAATCTCCCTCCTTCCTCCAAGAGGTAACCAGTAGCTAATTTTAAAAAATAATTTCCATACTTTTCCTCATAGATTTATCTGTAAATAACATTTACTATATTCTTATTTCAGATGTTGAAGTAACTGGAATGATGCTGAGTTTATTCTTTAATCATTTCTTAAAATTTCATTCAGTTAAATGTTTGGAGGGTTCATCCAGTTTTTTTACAAGTAATACTAGCGCATTTCCATTGCTTACGGCATCCCTTTTCTTAGCCCACCACAAGTTATTTAACCATTCTACTGGTGGTGGACTTTGAGTTGTCTCCAGTATTTTCTACACATGTTTATTTCACTAGTATATTCCCAGAGCCTAATTAAGAGCTAAACGTTATTTAAGATAATTGTATGAATATGAATTTATACCATTTCAGCGTTAGATACTTGGACATAATCTTTGTCTGAATTACCTTAGCCAAACTAGTTTCTGAATTACAAAGCCTAACAGACTTGCAATACAAACTGAGGCATTAATATTCTTATTATAAAAGTATTATTTTTTAAAGAATCAGGACAAATATCTCTAACACGTTATGTGCACACATAATAGCACATGTTACGTGCGCACATAGCTTTTCTCTCATTTGTGTGCTGGCAATGAGACCGTGGTGGCATTGTCCAATAGACTTCCTTGAGAAACTCAATTATTCCCTCTATGCTGCCAATTGTTCCTAGGGACAGTACTACAATAGAAATGCTTATATGAAGCCAGGTTCCAGTTTGGTTTTTAATCTTTCTCTTCTACTGCTGCTGGTTGCTCGTTCCTTAAAGCTCTTATTAGTGTTGTCCCTTTTGTCTGAACAGTCCCTCTATCTCTACCTCTCTATGGTCTGGTCATCATTGAATCTGATTTAATCCCCATATCCCATCCCTGTCCTGGTCTGGATTTCTCTCCTACATAAATACCTTTTGCGTTTTGTCATAAGTATTGCCTTATATACAATGCTATACTCTAAACATTTCTACCTTTCAAGTAATTACCTGGATATTTGTTATCTTATTTGTAAATTGCTTTCCTTATGTATGTTTTTATTCATCAATAAAATGAGGGCTATGAATGCCTTGGTACCATCACTCTTATTTACTGCATGGCTTTAGTGGCTACTGTTATTATTTCTGGCTTCTCAGGATTCCTGAATATTTTCCTTCTCCTTTGCCTGCCCCCTGCTCTATATTTCAGAACTTCCTTGATGCCTAGATTTTGGATCTTTAAAATGTCACTAACTCATTCATTCATTTAACAAACATGCCTTGCATACCTAATATGGACCAAGCACTGTTCTAGACAGTGAGTAGACAGAACAAAGGCAAATATGGCCCTTGCTCTCAAGCAGTTCCCAGTAGGAGTAAAAGAGTCACAAAAAGATTATTACAATCTAATACAGCAAATTAGAGTGGCAGAGATAAGCGTTAGGCATTATAGGAGTTTATGAAATTGATATGCGTTTAATAGGTCAGGGGAAATGGAGAGATCACAGAAGTCTTCCTGGATAAAAGTATTATAGAATGAAGATCTATCAGGCAGGTGAAGGGGCAGGGGTGACCTCCTTGGCAGTGGGCACAGCAATACGTGATAAACAGTGGAACAGGTTAGCTACTATTATGAATGCAGCAAGAGCAAAGACGTGGACACAAAACATCTCTGACCATCTATGGTAGGAACTGCAAGAAACTGCTAGAAAGTTACACTTGGGACAGAGAGGCAGAGGCTGAAACAAAGAAGCTAGAAATAAAGGCAGTTGGCAAGATCTCGGAAAGCCAGTATGTTATGGAAAGGGGCTAAGGCTTTTTCTTAAAGGTGACAGAACACTGAAAAATTTAAGGAGGAAATTGAAAAGGTCTAACTACTGTTTTAGACAGACTACTTAAACATCAACCAGGGCAGATATGATGAAGTAAGACGACTGTTGCTGCCCTGCTCTGAGAGAGGATGAGGAACTCTGAACCAAGGGAGAATGAGAATGGGATGAAGTCCCATAGCTTTCTATTTCTTTTTGTATTTTTTTTTCTTCAGAGTATCTCTCTCCACTGAACACCTGGCATACCTATTTGTTTATTTTGTCTTCTCCTATTAGAATGCCAGCTCTGTGAGAATAGAGGCAATGTCTGTTTGGGTCACTGCTCCAAACCCGTCACCTGGAGCCGTGCCTAGCACAAGCAGCACTCAGTAAATATTTGTGGGTCCAACGAATGAATCATGTGAGAAGTGAGAACTGGATGTGACAGGGATGATTTCCAGGTTTCTACCTTGAAAGGCTCCTATGTGGACAACGATGACTCCAGCTGAGAGACTATAAAAGATAAAACACATTTAGGAAGAAATATGGTAAGTCAAGTCATAAAATCAATATCTTGTGAGCTGGGTTGGGTGAATAATTTTCTAATCTCTTGAGGTAGTTGAATTGAAATGTTACCGTCATAAGATGGTATTTGAGTGAGACCAAAATGCCAAAGAAGCTAGTGATTATTTTCCTGTTTTTAATTTTAAACACCCAGGAAACACCACAAAGAAACAATATTTGGAGACCCATCTAATCATCCCTAATGACACTGTAGCTCCTCCTCCACAAATATGTTATTCATTTATTTGATTCATTCATTTATCTTTGTGTGTGTGTGTGTGTGTGTGCTTGCTATGAATGTGGCTCTCATATAGTATAAAAAGAAGAGCATTCTGACTCACCTTCACTGGGGAATTACATGACCCGGTATGCCAAGGTCAACTGCCAAGGTCAATCTGCTTAAGGCATCCTTCTGACCTTAAAGGTTCTAAGAATGTCTGATTGATGGAAATCAACTTGCTGACCCAATGCAGAAAGAAAATTACCTAGAGGAAAATTATTAATAAAATACTCAACAAATAAACATGAAAAAGCATTTCAATTATCATTTTAAATCTTTCACTCCAATATGGCATCTTGCAATCTAACTTGATTACTGTGATGCATTATGAATGCTTTAATCCACTTTCATATGATTCTCACAAGACAAGGCTACAAGATTGCATGAGTTTCTCTTTTTCAGGATTTGAGTAAAATTGATGTGTTTAAGAGAAGTACTGGGGAAGAAAGTTGTTTCAGTTTGTTAACAACAGGTATACCAAACTTTACCTAAATATAGTCAATTTGATTCAATAGAGCCTAAAGATGTTACACACTACAGAGTCTTTAATAATTTGATTAAATGTAAGAATGTATCCAAAATTTTCAGCAGGTGATTTATTTCCGTAATAACAAAAAAAATTTTTGACTGTGTAGTTTAAACCACAGATAGAGGGAAAAAATGTTATAGTAACTTTGGATTCTATTTGGCACACCTCTTGACAGCTTTGCCTCAGCTGAGATTCCTGATTTATTTATGAGTCTCTTGCCTTTTATTTAGTATTTTAATGTACACCTGTGAATTTGCATAAATATTTGCAAAAATGGCAAGGTCCAGAAGAATAAACATTTATGTCACATATAGAAATTTACTTAGAAGGGCATCACCTCCACTCCCAAATAACACGGACTTGAGAAAAAAATAGTCTTAGTATACATTCCCTAAAAGTGTTGGTATACGTTATTCATTAAGGGTAATTCTATCTAAGTTCATGTGTCAGAGTTTCAGCCACTTAATTCAGGGCTCTAAAATGAACTTCCACTACTATAACACTCTTGCTCCCTTATCCAAAATCTTAGTAGAAGCCCCAATGGTTTAAACCAAAATTAAGCATTTTTTTCATTGATTTTCAAGTTTAACCTATTGTCATCTTAAACTTATTTTAGTTCAGAATAAAAATTAAAATGAGCTCAGGGTTTAGCCTCCTCCCTTTTTCAACACTTCGTCAAAATGCTAGCAAGAAATTCAAAGAGGGATATATCCAGGAAAATAGACAAATGGGGTAGGAGTCATTGTTAGAGCAGGGAAGTACTGGCAAGTTTCCTCCAGAAGAATCCAATGAATGAAAATGGCTTACTGAATAAAACAAGTTGGTGGAATCAGAAGGCCAGAATATGCAAAAGATAAATCTTGCTCCATCATATGGAAATACATATTTCCAGGAGGACCTCTGAGAAGATCCACAGTTTTCCTTAGCAAATATGTAGATCATGAATGTGTAGTGGGGCAGAAAGCAGTGATTCATTGAAAGACTATTTTCAGAGCATCTGCTCTGGTCAGCTCCCTATCTTTCTTCCCCCTCCTTTGATCCAAACCAAATGGCTGTCCTGTGTGTACCCCCAGGCAGGAACTGGACAACTGTTTTCTAAAGAAATTCAACCATCTGTCTGGGAAAATCTGGTACTTGTGGTGAGGGTGTTAGAGCCCCAGAGAGGAAACTCATTCTAGCATTAAAAGGACTTTATCTGTATCAGCGCTCCATAAACATAAGTTTCTGAAGTGACATTGTCTATTCACAAACGGAGTCCAAGGCAGCCACTCCCCTTCAGAGAAAGGCCTAGTGAAAACACAGAGCTACTTATGTAATAGGAAGGAGAGCTCATACCATTTACCTTTATGAATTAGCCTATGCCTTCACTCTATATATGACAGATAACTAATAGTTGCTGAACAAAAATCCTTAACAAAAAAAGAGAACTAAGATGAACAAAATTTGAGGAAACTCAATATCATGAAAAAGAAAGTTCAAAATGAATAAATATGGCAACTAATTCCAAAGATAACAGATAATTTAGAAAAGATATTTTCAAGTTTGAATTAATATCTGCAGAGATTCAAGATATATTGTAGCCATAAAACAAGATAATGTTATTAAAAGAATAAAATGTCAGAAACAATATAAGATCTTAGGAAATAAAAACATGATTGACCATATAAGAAGTTCAGGTAAGAGTCTGAAAGACAAAGTTAAAGGAATTTCCCACAACTTAGAACTAAATAGGTGAGAAAAAAAATAAGAGAAAATGTAACAAATTGAATCAATGCATAAAATAAGATATTAAGATAAATGAGATGGGATTTTAGGAAAAAAATAAAGAAAATGATGGGCAAAAATTGTAAAAAATAGTAATGGAAGAGTTTGCATCAAGAAAATTTCATAGCCTCTCTGAATCTTAGATTCCTCCTCTGTAAAATGGAAATAATAATACTTTCCACACAGTTCTATGGTTGAGTTTTAAATGAAACATGGATAACAGTATCTACTACAATGCCTGCTTAGTAAATGCTAGTTATGAACATAATCTATCTAAGTCTCATTTGTGAAAATGGAGACAGTAATACCTCATAGTGTTGCTGCTAGAATTAAGTTATATCTGTATTATCTATCTATCTACCCATCTATCTATCATCTATATAAAACACACTTGACATAAAACAGACTCTTAGGAAACAATATTCCTCTTCCCTTTATACCTACTCCATCTTCAAGGTTTTAGTTTTTCTACTGCCTCTCCATAGTAAAACATTTGAATCTCAATGCACAGTGTAAAAGCAAACATATCCCTTTAATGATAGAATGAGTCTCAGTTGTTTCATTAAACAGCTATATAACCTAGAGGAAGTGACTCCCTCTTAATCTCAAGTATCTTTGTTATTAAATGGGGATAACAATACCTGCTCTATTTAGATGACAGAGCTCTACATATCAAGTCAGCTTCCTCTATAAGTAAATGATACCTACTGGTAGGAGAGCAGCTTAACCCTTGGAGAAAGAGAGAGTTGCTGCTGACAGTACAGAATTTAAAGCAGGATGGTCTTGAGGTGGATGAGGAGGAAGAGAGTGGGAAACTAGTGCATCAAGAAACGGCAAAGGCTCATTCAGGGTATCCATCGGCCAGTCAAAGGATGAGGAAACAAATCATTTAGCAGCAGGCATCAATGCTCAAGAAAGGAAATGAGCAGTGTGAAGCAGGTAAATTTGGGAATTATTCCTCCATCTGATGACCTCAGAGATGTCTGCTACCAGTGTATTGAGCACACCTTTTATCTCTGATCCCACAAGACTTCTCCATTGAAGGGGATTGCTGCCTGGGAGCTCTGTGTGGTTGTCTAACCCTCCCAGTAATTGATTTGGAAAGACTTATGGTACTCATAACTCTCTAACTTATTTTATGCATGGGTGATTTTTCTCAAATATTTGTACTTAAGGATGGTTATCAGATCATAAGCTCTAAAAGACAAAATCTGTACCTGACTTATCTTTGCTTTCCTTTCAGTCCTTAACATAACATCTTTAAGTAGTACATGGTTGAAGGTAATTGATTAAAATTATGAATGAAAAGACAAGCACAATGAAACATGAAATGTTAATAAAGCTATATTTGTTAAAGGAGAGAAGAAGGATGAATAAAACTTAAGATTGCTAATATAAAACTCTAATTAAAAACATTCTGAATGGGTCTTATTGAAAGATTTAAAAGAACAAAAACAGCTATAGTAAACCAGAATGCTAAATTGCAGTAAAAGGAGTATAAAACAGGCACTGTTTGATAGACTGAAAAGAAATCTTGAGATATGGACATATCTCACCAGAGGTGAGGGGGTGTCTATTACATGTTTCTAAAGAAAAGGCTTTTGATTGGCCAACTGCGATTATTTCCCTCTGAGATAGCTGAAATACATAAGGACCATATATGAATATAACCAGTATCCTTACCCTCAATGAGTGGTCGAGAAGACAAATTTATATGCCAGGAGAAGCAAGGCATATTGACTATTTATGTAGCTCTTTATTTAGCTGTGGTCAAAAAACATGCCAATCTTAAAATAACTCACTTCTTATCTTAGAGAAAAAGGAGATTCTTATCAAAGTATGGTGATTTGTATGCTTAGTTCAGGCACAGTTTCTACAGATGGCATTATACTTGATAAGAAAAACTATGAATTTGGAAGATATGACAGGTATAGTGGAAGACCCGGGGCAAAATTGAAAAAAAATATAAAAACATACAAATAGGTGGTAAGGAGAGATAATATAATATTGATAATAGAGAAGAGATGGATGATCCAGTAAGGAATGGTATATATTTAGAGAAGAAGACAATGTAGCCATAATCAGGAATGACAATAAGAGTAGAATCAAAAGCAAACCTATGAGAAATTTATGTCACCATTTGAAGACAAAGCAAGATTGATGAAACAGGTTCTGTGTTAGATTTTTTCCCTTTTATTAATGATATATGGCTTTCATATATTTTGAAGACCTTTGACAAAGGTATTCTCTCCTTGAAAAAATTTTTGAAAAGTGAAAGGCAATCAATGAGAGGAAATAGTGAAGAAGATGATAAAATATAGGGTAAAACTTGGCAGCCAATGGAAAGAAAACAGTAAAAGAAATAGTGATAAGCTGTAGAAAATAGAATTAGGACACCATCGTCTTATTTGACAAACTTCTGGTTAAAACCAAATACAATATTAAGAGAGAAGAGCCTGCACTGTAGAAGCAAGGATGTGGGTACAAAGGGACAGGTTAACAGAGGGTATGAATGTGCCAGAACAACACAAACAAAGTGAGATTCCCTTTAGGAGAAAGGAAAGGGGTGAAAAATATTATGTTCTTGGGAAAGGGATACTTACGTTAGAAAAACTGGGGAAACTATTAAATATATGAGTGTCAGAGAAAGAATTGGCTCTATGGAAAAGAGACATTCCAAAAAAAAAAAGAATGAAACTCAAATTAAAAACAAGGAAATTTTGAGACTATGGAGTTTTAAAGTATTCTTACTGATTTTGCTTAATAAATATAACTGGTTGGATAGAATTGAAACCAGAAAGGCCAAAGTTTAGCACGAGAACTTTTAGGAGAGCACAAACACGTGCAAGGACTTGAAACTTTTTGTTACATTTAGTATATTCTAATGGGGAGGGGGATGAAACTAAAAGATATCTGAATACATTAATCCTTTAATTTTAAAGCAAGAATCGTACTTAAAGGACAAATTATGGCATGGAAAAAGCCAGTCATTTCACGCATACCTATCTATATATGCATATGTGTGTACATTTGCATATATATTCATATACATGATATACATACATTTACGTTTATACAGATATAGTTGTATCAGTGTAGAGTTATAGATATTATTCTTTAATTTTTGAGTAAGGGGCAACTGATATATGTGATAGTTAATCTATAGACACCAGCATGGAAACAGAAATTCTTTAGACAAAGTGCAGCATAAATCATGCCTTTTCCTTTGTGACTGTCAGAAACACCTGTAGACCTTGTTGTGACCTGAAGTTTCAGTTTGTTAAAATCTTTGCCCACAGTAATCCCTAACAGCCATGTTGATAGTGCAGGTTTCTTCCCAGATCAAGAAAAACGGGCATGGACTTCAATAAACAGTTTTGGAGTCAAAACTAATTATTTATTTGCACAGCTCTTAACAAATATTTTGTTGCCCAATTATACTTCCTTTTTCCCCTTTGAACCTGGGATATAATAAAGTAAGCGAAGGATTCAGGAAGACCAAGAATTTATTTCTATCCCAGCAAAATAGCTAGTCACTAAATCAGTGACAAAAGACAATCGTGTCTGAGACTCCAAATCAACTCCATAACCTTCTGACTTGAACTCTTTAGGCAATCCAACGGCCCCATGGTACATTAAGCACCACAAGTAAGTACAAAGCTGGCTCTGAATCCATTCACAGGACAAGCCCCGGATCCTGATGTGTTTGCTAGAAGAGCAGCCTATATTTCAGTCTCTGACAAGCTTATGGAACGGCTGTCATGTGTGATGGCAGATATGAGAGAAAGTGCTCAAAGACACAGAAACAGAACAGGATCAGAGGGAACCATGCCAGTGAGACACAGGAAGAGAATTAAGCACTCAAGGAGCCTGTGCACGGGAGTATCTTTAGTAGCTATGCAATGGGTGGGGAGGAGAAGAGGTGTATTCACATGAGAAACAGAAAGGCAGATTTCCATTTGCCATTAGTGAAAAGATGCCATTGTAAATAACATAAAAGCATTAACAGTGATATAAACAAGATGGAAGATATTTATCTCTATCAGTTAAGAATCTAGATGTAATATTCTCAGGATGATGTACTGCACCCTGGTGTGATGGGCTCTGCATCTTCACCTTGTTGCTCTCCTGCATGTCTTTCCATACTCACAATTACTTCACGGTCCAACATGGGCTCCGACACTACATTGCCATTCTACCTCGCATGAAGAAGAAAGCTGAAGGAGGATACTCCCCTCTTAGAGATATTCACCTCTTCTTACAGACCATTGCTTGCAAGTTGGTCATGTGGCCATGCATAGCTGCATCAGTGGCCATGAAATGTAATTTTTAATCTTAACTGCCATGTGCCTACCAGGATGAGAGAGAAGAGGATAATTCCATTGCTGGGGATAATTATCAGTCTCTGCTAGGCCAGCTAACAACTTCAGTTACGTCACTTTGTCTCTGTATCCCCCATACACAAGAAAGTGCCTGGACAGAGCAGAGGTGCTGAGAAACTTCTTGGATGAATAATTGAATGTGGCAGTGAGCTTCTCTGTGCCCCAATGCTCTTCTCTCTAAAGCAGCTGGCTTAAATTTCCACAGTTATGGAAAAAAGACGTTAAAATAGAAAACATTATACATAAGCAGAATATTGGAATTGTTATGGCTAAAAGGAACTTTATGAGGAAGACCAACCCCATGATTGAACAGTTAAGAATCTGAGGCTGGGAGAAGTATTAGAATCCAAGGTCACAAGGCCATAGTAGAAGGATAAACAAAGTAGGACCCATGTCTTCAGACTTGTACTCTATACTCGTTTCCTAGGGCTACCATAATAAATTACTACAGGCTTGGTGGCTTAAAATAACAGAAGTTTATTCTGACACAGCTCTGGAGCCCAGAAATCCAAAATATAGATGTCAGCACATCTGAGCTCTCTCCAAAAGATCTAGAGGAATTTCTGTTCCTTGACTGTTCCAGCTTGTGCTGGTTTCAGGCATCCTTTGGCTTGTGGCTGTGTGGCTCCAACCCCTGCCTCTGCTTCATGTGGCCTTTTCTTTGTCTGATGTTTCTCCCCTGCTTGTCTCTTATGAGGACACCAGTCACTGGATTTAGAAGTCACCTAAAATGATCTTGACTCAATTACATCTGCGAAGAGCCTTTCCCCAAATAAGGTCACATTCACAGGTCCCAGGCGTTAGGATACAGACGTATCTTCTGCGGCAGGGCCACAGTTAGACTCACTACACGCTCCAGGTACTTTTTTCTGGCACATCATACTGTTCCCTAGCTTTTGTTACTATTACTATTATTATTATGACAACATTATCTTCTTTTAATCTGTTAGGTAATCTATCACATTTTTCTCAGAGGTAACCAAAATATATCTGTAACATAATAGATCTTTCCATATGAATGAAAAAATCTAAATACTGAAAGTACGAAGTATGGTGGTATTAATTTAAAAGCTGATGAAAAATCCTCTGTTTCTGACATTCCCTTCATTAGCTAACAAGGTACCTTACGGTCCCATGTAATTTGTCTTCTTCATTAAGTTTTTGAAGGTTCCGCAGGGACAGGTAGCATATTAAAAAATGATCAGTCCTTAACAACTTACTGTAAATAAGCTTGGAAAACAGTTTCCCAAGGTCTGATGGAATGTAGATTGTATTAGATGTGGAGGAGAAGGAATAGGTGGCTGAGAAGATTATCAAAGGAGAAGGACAATCACAAAAGAAGGGTGATGAAAATAGATTCTCCCAAATCATAACTGCTTAGACCAGGCTCCTTTTACTGTCACATTTAAGTTTTTGTGTATTATACATCTGAGGAATGGAAGGGACCTACTTGTAATCATCTCTATTCTTACTTTTTCTGCAAAAATGAGATATTTTGCCCTTTCCTTTCTCCCTCTACTCTTTCCCCACTTTATGTCCCATTTGGGTCCTTTACATAGGGAATAATTTGAAGAGTAAGATATTTGTAGGCTGTGACCATGTTAAATGTTTTTTCTGTATCTCAAGTGTCAGGGGTTGGCACAATGTTAAGGACCCTGCAGAGGCTTAAGAAAATACTTGGCTGACACATTGATTGACTGATAAGCTCATTTCAGTACTTTAAGTCTGATAGAGTAACTTTCTCAGGGTCAAAAGACCACAGTCTACTTCTGGCTTTTCACTAACTAGTTTGGGTGACTTGAATCTAATCACTTAACAGAGAACACCTTTTTATTAAAAGCAAGAATTCAATGACTTCTGTATCTGGACTTACAAATCAGTACCCCACAAACCTGTTTTAAGGATCAAGTAAGATAATTTAGGTAAAAGAATGCTTTAAAAAACAATAATCATAATGTAAATGTTAGGCTGAAACATAATGAATGTAGCACATGAAGAAGTCATCAGTGTAAACACTGTAGTGAAGTAAGACATGTGTCCTTTCAAAAAGTTATTTCTAAATCTCTTGCCTTATACACAAATTCAATGGTGTCAAGAGACTCAGAGTAGTCTTGCTAAAGGGAAAGATCATCCTTGTCATCTAACTTTGAAAGGTAAAGAATAAGGAAGATGACATATTTTCCTCTCCAACATCTAATTAGAGAGTGCTGATGGTAGATGGCTTGGCAATTATTTGACCATTTTGTCCCCATTTTTTAAGGTAGAGAGGAATCACAGACATGAGATAAGCTAGGTTAAAAATAGATTTATGGGGTTTCTCTGGTGGCGCAGTGGTTGAGAGACCGCCTGCCGATGCAGGGGGCACGGGTTTGTGCCCCGGTCCGGGAACATCCCACAGGCCGCGGAGCGGCTGGGCCCGTGAGCCATGGCCGCTGAGCCTGCGCATCCGGAGCCTGTGCTCCGCAACGGGAGAGGCCACAACAGTGAGAGGCCCGAGTACCGCAAAAAAAAAAAAAAGATTTATGGATATACCGATTCCAACAATACTCCCCTTTATTCCAAACCCGTGGAGTTTTCCATCAGTGACAGGTAACTGGCATAGTACTAGTCCTTGTACTTATAAAAGTTATCCTACACAGAGTAATAGTTAACAACTTCCTTCTTTACTAACACCAGAACAAGGAAACAAGAGCTTAAGCAAATGTACCCGCCAAGGTTCTTAGTAAAGAGTAACAGAAAAAAAATCTCTGGCTCATTTAAGCAGTTAAGGAATTTCTTGAAAAAGTACTGGGAAGTTTTCCATCAATGGGAAGGCCGAAGAACCAGAGGCCAGAGGGATGAAGACGGGAGGAACAGCCAGTGGTAGAGCCAAACAATACCACAAAACTGGTACCACAAGGACACATCTGCCTCAGCTGCTGCCCTGGAACACACAGTGTGCTCTGCCAGCATTACTGGCCGCCACCCTAACAACCTCCACTGCTGCTCCTAGGAAAGGGATGTCACTGCTGCCACTGCTACCACTTCTCACCCCCAGAACAGATTCTCTACTATTCCTCCTTCTTCGTGTCACTAATTCTTGACTCAAAATTTGGGGCAGGGGCAGCTTATTGGTTGCATTTGTGTCACATATCTGAGCCCTCACTGCAGAGGAAGCTGGGAAAATGAGGATGGATACTGGCAGCTTATGTAATGGGAGGTGAGCAAGTAACTCTGATACAAAATAGAAAGGATAAAAGTCGTTAGATAGGTGCAAAGGAGGAGGGGACTCTGGAGGGGAAAGAGTTCCTGTCAAAGTGAGGATTGGGGCCAGACTTATTAGAAGACCTGATATTTGAGCTGCATGGGATACATTTCAACAGATGGAGGTGGGGAGAGAGCATCCCAGCATGGTAGAGACTGGAGCATAGGCATGGGACCATAGGGAAGAGGGCTTGTATTTGATTTTTTGCTTCCATCCTACGCAACTAGCTTCCGTTATTTATCTCTGTCACTTTTGAGAAATATGGGAAATACATCCTTAGAAAACGAATCCTGAGATGTCCAGGGTCTTCTGGTGCCAATCTATTTCAAACATTATTTATCAGATTTCTTAGACATTGCTTATTCTGACATTGAAGAAGGGAGTCACTTTAGTTAATGTGTCTGGATGCCTCCTCTTAGGCACATTCATTCAAAGATGAAGTATGGGCATCTTCCTCATGTGGACATCCTACTGTAAATCATTTTGTAAGATAATGCATTTAGCTGTATAACACATCACTTGGTATTGTTATTAACTCTTTCCTGTTTAAATACTCTATCTCCCTGATTACACTGAGAATTTTTAAGGGCAAGTCTACATGTGTACAGATGTTTAAATTTGTCAATCTCACATTGTCCTCCCTATCCCTGAAGAACTGGAGGCCAGAGCGCCTCCAGTTCAATCCAATTCCTAAGAAATTGCACAGAGATAAACTCTCCCTTAGGATATGGAACTGAGGTTATTTACCAACTTTTGTCTACGTTGCATTCCTGTAGGGTCAGGAAAGTGGCTATAAGACCCTGGGAAAATTATTCAGTTTCACTGTGTCTCAGTTTCATCATCTGTAATATGGGTAAAATAATACTATTTATCAGAGAGAGCAACTGTGAAAGTCAAGTGACACAGTACCAAATTAGTTCAGTGCTTGGAGGACAATAAATGCTCAATAAATATTTGTGATTGCTATTATTAATATTATTATTATTGATTTCATAGTATGTGATCATCAGAATTTTTCCCATCCATGCCTATGGTTATTGGGTAGCCTTAAAGAAGAGGGTTTTCAATGAATAAAAACAATACTTGGGCACAGGCTAGTGAGACAAAATCCAGAAAACTCTAAGGGGCATTTTTACTAGCAAGGCCCAGACTTCAGCAGGTATGAGGGACCCAGTCCAGCCTTTGGCCACTACTGAGGGTTACAGGCATGGCATGTGTCAAAGCAGGCCAGAGAAGTAACCTCTCTAAAAAGAGACTACAATGCAGTGTTTCTCCACGGATTAGCAGTTTCATGACACAAGTCATGTGACACTGGCTCAAGTCACATTGAAACTGGGTTAAAAATCATTGGACTGGAGGGATGTCCATAGTGGTAGCATGCAGGAGGGCCAGCAGCAGAGTGACTTAATGAAGAGCACCTGAAGCTTGGTGAGCACCCCTGGTTACCACTGTGTAGGCAATATTGTGCCTCTCCTGAACCTAGCACCATATGGGAGAAAGGGTGATGGGATGTTGTTATCTACACCATCGCTAGGATCTTCCCCATGTTGATTGCAGAGCCCTTACCTTCTCTTCACCCCTGCACTGTAAACTCAGTGTTTGCAGAAATATGTCTGACAAATAATCACTCTCCCACCAGGGCTATAATATCTTATGCCCTCAGCAAAGATTTGTTGAATAATTGTGTTACCAAAAAAAAAGACAGTGTTTGTTCATCGGAATATAAAATGCTCATTTATGGTCTTACGTGAAGAAGCATGTAAGCATATGGTAGCTGCCAAGTTTGCCTGAAGACAAAACAGAAGCAGGTAATGCTGGTCTTGCAATTCTGCCCTTCTCTCCATTTGCTCTTTTATATCTCAGAGGTGAAAGGCTTTGCTCTCTAGCTTTCCCTGTTAAAATGTTAGCTCTTAATAGTGCCAGTTTATCAGATATTGGGGGGAAGGGTAGCAGGCTGGATTTTCATACTAAAGAAGAGGGGTTTAAACCTTAAAGTTTTCAGGAGATTTTTCTCTCTTCGTAGACACTGGGCATTGAGATGGGCAGCAGAATTAAGAGAAACGAGTGAGATTACCATGGATTTTACGGCTTGAATTTTGTGCACCTTCGCATCAGTTAGGATATTTTCAACTGCAAGGCATAAACTGACTAAAATAGTTCGAACAACAAGAAAACGTATTATCTCACGTGAACAGTAAATCCAGTTGGGCTGATGGTGGAGCCAGCAGCTTGAGGATTTCATCCAAGAGTAGGTCTTTTTCATCTCTGCTCTCTGCCATCTTTGGTTTTGTTTTTATCGTTAGGCAGATATCAAGAGCAATGGTACAGGGATATCATACATTTGTGAAAATGTCCCGAGGAAGAATAAAGATGTTCTCTGGCTTTCTTTTTCCTGAAGTGAAGAATCTTCTCACACACTCCTTTGCAGATTCTCCCTCCATCACACCAAAATGTGCTCACATTCTCATTTCTCAGCCAGCCTTAGCAGAAGAGATAACCTTAAAACCCATTAGACCTGCCTCTGCCCTGGGGGATGGAGACACGGGGCTTTGGAGGAGAGGAGTAAGAACTTGAAAAATATCAGAATTCTTTTTAGAAGGAAGAAGCATGGAAGGTAGTCTGGAGACAACTGAGGGAGTTTTCTATATACTTTGTATGATCTTCTTATTCAGAAAAACCAACAATGATATTTTAAAATAAAATAAATACCAGGAGAAAAAAAATTCTTGGAGAGAGACTTTGTTTCCAAAAATGAGAGACAAAGCTTTTAAAATAGCACAGGGGGAGAAATGGTTGGGAGGTAGAATGAATATTTATCTAGACTAGGAAATTGGCCCAAGGAAAAGAAGGAAAAAGAGAAAGCACATATTAATGTGGCCAGTTCATCCTGCTGAGTCAGGCTTAGTGTGTAGCCATGGTTGTCATTCCATTTGAACCTGCTGTCTGCTGTGCAATGTACTGGGAAAGGCTGTGGGGTTTGATTTAGCTAAGATTCATGGTAGTAGACAAAGTAGCACATTGCCATAAGCTTTGGGTAGTATAAAGTTCCATTGACTGGAGAGTAAGGTGTTGCAGCTCTGCGATCAGGTGGTTCATTATGCTTAGTTTCTGGAAACAGTTTTTCATTGAGAAATTCTAACCCTTTTAAAAAAAGAAAAATAACTACACAAGACATAAACTAAGTGAATTTCTTTTCCTGCAGCAATTCATATGCTTTTCACCTAGACAAAATAAGCACTATAGGCACGTGTTCAAAAGAAAAGAGAAACCCAAATGAATTACATTTTTAAACAGCCTTAATCCTATTTGGTCAGGAACAAGTTTCCCTAAAAACTCAAGTGCTGGCTTCTGGTGCCTGTCATCAAATTACTGCAGAACATTCTACCATGCCTTGACTTCTGCTATAAGTAGAATCCAGGAAAGATTAAGTCTTTGTGGAGATGGTATCTAGGAACTTAAAAACAACAACAACAATGACGAAAAGCAGTTGCCAAGTTGCTGAGAGAGTGAATCATAAAAGTTCTTCCTCATCACAAGAAAAAAAAAATTCAACTATGTATGGTGATGGATGTTAACTAGATTTACTGTGGTGATCATTTTTCAATGCATATAAATACTGAATTATTATATTTATACCTAAAATGAATATAATGTTATATTTCAATTACACTTCAATTAAAAAAATAACAAAACAAAAAAACCCCTAGTATGTAGGTGTATTTTCCTTCAGCAAATGTTTTCTTAGAAACCAAAGAAAAGCAAGAAGCCAGAGAAGATTGGTGGGAAGGAATCAACAGATCCTAGGGAAATATAGGCTACACATTTAGGTGAAATTTAGTGTGATTGACAAGAAAAGAAAAAGGACAATATAACAACTGATTATATCACGAGTACGCCCCTCCTACCATCTCGTTGTGGTTTCTTCTTTATGTCTTTGGATGTCGAATATCTTTTTTGATAGGTTC